>NC_056527.1:63594660-63703976 GCF_019175285.1 Sceloporus undulatus | reverse complement strand
GGCAGCAGCTCCTGCTGCTACTACCACTACCAATCATCATCATCATCTGTTCTTAAACTCATGTATAGCAATATATAGTGATCCATGCGGTGGTACAAAAATTAAGAGCCTGATATGCAACTCAAGCTTCAAAGTGAACCAGTATGTTTTACTCTGCTTATATGAAGGCTGACAACTGCTTTCTTTTTTGAATCTGGAGGCAGCAATGAGCATGTTTTTGGATTCTGATGTGTTCATAGTTAATTGTTAATATAACTGATCAAATTATTCTATTTTATGTCAGCTCACATTCAATTATCACAGCCCTTATTAAATATACTGACATCTAGTCTAGGAACCATCTTGAATCCCCTTGCAAATATTCAGATAATCTAGGATTGAGGGCAGTTGCTTGGGTTAGGGGGACAGAATTTGAGTTGATATTTTCAGAGATAATGTATACATACATGCCGATTACTTTATTTCTCTCGTGTAAGAGAGAGAGGAAGAAGGATGAATGAGCCATGTGTGAACAAATGCCATGAGTAGAACTTTCAGTGTCCCTCAGACATGCCTTTTCAGTTAAATGAGTTTACACATTCAGCTGTAAGAGAGCAGAAGATGGTTGTGTGTGTGCCAAATTTTCCTAAGACACCATGTTAGTTACAGTATGTAAGTGTTATGGGGGACAAGGAAAACAAGAAGAGTTCAGGGTAGCTGAGCAATTCAGTTATATTTCTGAAATTTGGCAACATTAGGATGCAAGTATTTTGTATGGCACTTTTTAGCTAAGTGAATTAATTCAGTGTAACCGCTATCCTTGTATAAACCTGTGTCAGCTCCCATATTAAAGGATCAAACTTGAGTTTAATGAGATTTCATATCCTTGTCATGTGTGAGTTTCCCCATCTCTGACATCAGATTAATACTAGCATCTGTTTTCATATAATTTAAAATGGCTCCTCTTTAAAGAAGCACAAGTGGCAACATTTTCTTTGGCTTTTAGCACTGTTACTTTGAATTTTAAGAAGCAGTAATGCAGCAGAATTTTGGCAGACCTCCCAGCATTTGGTTTAGGTATGACTGCAATAACAATTGGAAGCAGAGGCAAGGCTTTGCACTCAGCAGAGGAGAAGGGGTGCCGACAGGAACAAGGATCCTGACTTTCTAACAAGATGTTTGTTCTTCTGAGAGTACTGAAATCCAGAGATTTTTAAAAAGTTACTTTTTAGATTAAATTCAAAATCCCTCATTGGCTGTGTCAGCTGTGGGATTGCAGTCTGTAGTCTTTCCCCTCCCACAAAGAAAATATTTCATAGCTCTGGATCTCAACACTAAAAATCCTCAATATGACATCTTTATGGACATGCCCATACAGCAAGATTTGCCATTTGGAATAGTCCTTGCAATGCATTTTGATTACTATGCTTGATGTTTCTACTCACATAGATGATTTGAATTTGGTAGTAGGAAAGGGAAAGTAGCATGATGACTGTTATTTGCACAGGCCTTGAGCATCATAAATCCATTGTGGTGTAGTGGAAAGAATGTTTAGGGGAGGTTGTAGCTCTATCGAAGCACATGTTTTCCATGAAGAAGTATCAGGTACAATCACTGGCTTCTTGGGACAGGGCTAGGAATGGTTCCTGTTGATCTTTCATACTGCACACTTAACAACATCATGACTCCACTTTAACTGCCATGATTCCTTTAGATGAATATTGCTGTTCTGTTCCAGTAGGAGGCATATAGGCTGGCTGCACAGCAAATCATGACTGCTTGTTATGGAGCTGACTGCCATGAAGTCCATATCTTGTCAGTAGTGATCTTTTCAGAACTACCGGTATCTCAGAACTTGTTAATAGCTCTAGTCTATCTTAAGACTAATTTTAACAGGATTGGATAATTATTTACATATTGCGATTCTTGCTTTAAAAATGTCCTTTCCTGAATTTTAATTGTAACTCATCAATTCATCTAGAAGTCTGTTTATTTGTCTAAGAAGCCAAACTTGCTATAAATACTAAAGCACTTTACAGTGCTAGACCTAGCATCAGCAGGAGGTAAATAAATTTGTGTTTGGACCATTTCATTTCAGACTGCAGGTGGAAGAATTTGCGTGATTAAATATTCCTCAACCTAGAAGTCTTAAGTATCAGACAGGATACTTAACCTTCTTCCTGAAATCTAGTTTTCCAATAAGGTGACTTGAATGACATTGGTGGCATCTAAGCTGGAATCATCTGAAGTGGTACAGCACAGAGACAGATCCAGTACCTTCAGTGAGAAGGAATTCTGTGCCACATGGCTTAAGGTATTTCTGTGGTTTTAAGTTTAAATGGCAGGAGAATGCTTATAGTCACTGATATTCTGCTTTTTATTTTTCTCTGACTTTCTTTTTGCAATCTGCTAATGATGGTTTGTACATGAAATGATGAAAGGTACTGGTTGACCTACCAGTTTTGCTGTTAGATTGAATAATATCATTATTGGCAGCACCCTCTACTCTCCTTTATTTCCAGAGAACTTTTACCATGTCCCTTCTCGAGCAATCCATGTAGTTTAGCTTCTTCGTCATGGTCTCAGTGACTCACACAAATGGGTTTCCTGTGCTTGCAAAGTGCTTTTTAGGGAAACGTCTAGAGGTAGAGAATAAGCATTTCAGCAATAGTCCTTCCCATGCTCTGCACATATGACCAGCATGCTTCCTGCCTAAACTCTCAGGCCTGGGACAGACGGACATTTTGTGGCATGGCGGTGGTGTAGCTAGGGTTAGGGAACACGCGGCAACCACATGGTCCCTAACTCTAGCACGTACTGGTGGCACTGTAATTGATTGATTGATTGATTGAAATTTTGTTTCTATACCACCGTTCCCACGATCACAGCAGTTTACAAACAATACAAATACAATACAATACAGATTAAGAAGAGAACAAATTTAACAATGAAAAAAATACCCCAATGGCAGCGGCCCGTGTTCATGGGGGCTGTCATTATGACGTAACGGACGCATAGCATCCACATGTCATGTCGCACCAGTTACGTCATGAGTGCACCATTGTTCTGGGGATGAGAGTGACCTTGTGATATAATATGATACCATACTGTGTTTCATGGTGGGATGAGATGACAATAGTATTTATGCAATTGACACATGTCTCTAGTTGATTAGTTATAAAGTTGTAATTCAAAAGAGTAACTCTTCCAAAGGCTTCACTGTCTGTGCATCATGAAGTTTTACTGTTGAATACAGATTTCCCCTTCTGGTGATGAATGTGGACTGAATGTTTGTTAGCAATCATTAGAACATATTGACCAGCAATTAGTTCGTTAATAAAATGCTAACAGCACTCACAGTTGTTTGGATGACCTGATCGACCAGATGGCTTAATTAAAGCAGTGTTCTGTCTTATTACCATCTTAAGGATCTGTAAAGAGGTTAAATTTGCTAGTGATCCTGTTCTTCGCACACCCAACTGAGCACATGTAATGGGGACAGGAGAGGCCTGCACTTGATTATCTGATATTATAAAATTAGTCTCTGAATTTGATTAATTTCTGGCATTAACTTAATATGATCCTTGTTGGAGGCTAGTACAGGTTAATAGATATGCAATGGAAAGGAAGTATACATCAAAGTTGTGTTCATTTGTATAATCTAACATACTTAAGTTGTTAACAAAACTTTATAGATGTGATTAAATTATTTAAAAAATGTCCAAACTTGTCTTAGTCAAAAGACCCAAGACAGCAATATTGCTTTGTAATCGGAAGGTTTGGGGTTCAGTCCCCACCATCCCCATGAAAATATTCCTTTGTGAAACCTTCAGGTGCCACTGTCACTTGGTAGTGATGACAGTGATACAAACCAGTGATTTGATTCATTGTAAGACAACTTCTCATATTCGTCACAGAATACACCTTGACGTTTCATATGACTCACCAAGATGCTGTATTTCAAGGTGCTACATGAAATCATCTCATCTTGGGCACACTGTGTTGTCATCTCATGGAAAGTTGTTCCATCCAGATTTTTCTCCATTAGTATGATTTGTCTTTCAAGTTCCAGAGAGCACCTAGGCTATCCATTCGTTGTTGCAGAATAGTATAAGAACTGCTAATTGACATAACTCCAGCTTGATTTGCTTATATGCTCTGAAAATTCTACTTTGCTGCATTTTTTTCACTAATACCAAGCTGGCGGATAACTATTTAGATTTAAGTCATAGTGGGAAAAGTTCAGTCCGCAGGTCATGCTCTGTGGCATGATGGTTTCCCCCAGCACACCCCATATTTTATTTTTTAAAATGACATGACAGTTTATCACTGAAATTCATTTGCACTATAATGCAATGGGATAATCAATATCACAGTCAATACAGTGCTTTTTTGGTATCAGTAGTCAATATCATAGTGAACATCATATTGAAGTCATTTTACATACTTTAAAACTGCATTAAATGTAAGTGTGTTGATTATAAATCAAGTATGAGTAGAGTTTATTTGTTAAAAATCAGTGGCAAATATTTTATTGAATTCAGTAATATTTAATGAAAAATGAATTAATTCCAGCTAATGTTAATCTATATTACAATATGTGGCTATTTTTAATATATTTTTAATTCTGAAAACTGAAAAAAGCAAAATAATTTCCCTTGAGCACTTGGGCAATCTGATAACTGGCCTCTAGCTAAATGGTAGCTGTCCACTTTCACTGGTTTAATGAAAGTTTCTTTTTTCTCTTGGTACAAAGCAAAATAACATGTCACATTGGAGTTTGGGTCTGTCAGATCTGTATTCCAGGCAGACATGAGTGGGATGACTTCTTGTACAAAAAGTGAGTAGCTGAGTTCAGTACATCTCAATTTTTTTTAAACTGTCAGTGATTTTGATTTAAAAGTAGCAGGACTTCAGATAGGAAAAGAAAACCTGGACAGCAAAGATATACAGTGGACCCTTGGTATCCACTGGGATTTGGTTCCAGAACACACACACACACACACACACACACACCCTGTAGATACCAAAATCTGTGGATGTTCAAGTCTCATTACATACAATGGTGTAGTAAAATGGTGTAGTAAAATGCCAAAATCAAAATTTGCTTTTTGGATTTACGGATGCTTGAATCCATAGGTGCAAAATCTGTGGATACAGAGGCCAATTTAGAAAATAAACTGTTTCTCCACCCACCTCCTTTTATCTGATCATCTTTGGTGCTCCAATTTGTTGTTAACCATCCTTCAGTTGGTCTCAGCTTATGGTGACCCTGTGGATGAGACATCTCCAAGTCCTCCACTGCTATGCTTAGTTCCTGCAAGTTCATACCTGTGACCTCCCTAGTAGAGTCCATGCATCTAGCATGAAGCCTTCCTCTATTTCTACTTCCCTCTACCTTTCCTAGCATTATTGTCTTTTCTAATAAGTCATGCTTCCTCATAACATGGTCAAAATATGAGAGCCTCAGTTTGATCATTTTGACATCCAGGGGGCTTTCTGGCTTGATCTGTTCTAGGAACCATTTGTTTGTCTTTTTGGCTATCCATGGACTCCTCAGCACTGTTCTCCAGGACAACATCTCAAACGAATTGATTTTCTTCCTATCTGCTTTCTTAACTGTCACAGAATCACAGAATCATAGAGTTGGAAGAGACCACCAGGGACATCCAATCCAACTCTCTGCCACACAGGAACAGAGAATCAAGGCACCCCAAACAATTGGCCATCCAGCCTCTGTTTAAAAACCTACAAAGAGGGAGATTCCATCAGTCTCCTTGGGAGTTTGTTCCAGCTCTTACTGTCTGGAGGTTTTTCCTAATGTTGAACTGGAATCTCTTTTCCTCTAGTTTGAATCCATCGATCCAAATCCTATTCTCTGGAGCAGCTCTCACATCCATACATAGTGATGGGGAACACAATAGATTATTCTAACTTTAGTGTTCAGTTGTATATTTTTCCTCTTTAGGATCTTTTCTAGTTTTTTCATAACAACCCTCCCTCATTCTTAGTCTTCTGATTTCTTGACTGCAGTCCTCGTTCTGTTCAGTGTTTGATCCCAGGTATTAGAACATTTCCTATTTCTGTTTCCTCATTGTACTGGTTGAATTTGTGTATAGTCTCTGTGGGCATTATTTTTGTTTTCTTTATGTTCATCAGTAAGACTGCCTTTGCACTTTCTTCCTTAATCGTCCTTAGTAGCTTTTCCAGGTCTTTGATGTTTTCTGCTAGTAGTATGGTGTTGTCTGCATATCTTAGGTTGTTGATATTCCTTCCTCCTATTTTCACCCCTCCTTCTTGCGTCCAGTCCTCCTTTTCATATGCTCTGATGCCTTTGTCGAAATGGGCTTGATGACACAGCAGCACTGAAACAACTGCCTGTTAAAATTGCTATGTTGACAGAGCAGGGTTGAATTGATTGGCACTGAAACAGATACTGTACTGAAAGTGTAGTGCTGGATTATCCTCTGTGTGTGCTTTATCAAGCCATGCTGAAATAGCTACAATCAACTGGCTGTGCTAAACCAGCCATGCTGAATCAGCATCACTGAAATGTCTGTGCTGAAATGGCCACAATCAACCAGCCATGATAATTCATCCCATTCTGCCCAATTCTGCCTTTTTACAGGTGTCAGAAAAATGGCAACTTAGCCCTGAAACAGACAGGCCAAAAAGAGGCATGCTGTTTAGACAATGCATTATTTATTTATTTATTTATTTATTTATTTATTATATTTATGTGTATCCCGCTCTTTTCTCAGAACTGGGACCCAGAGTGGCTTCACAGCATTAAAAACAGTACAATTAAAAACATTTTTAAAAGAAAAACTTACATTAAAAAGGAATTAAATTATTACGGTATTAAAACAGATAGTTATTAAAAGAATAAAACATATTTTAAAAAGATAGAACTATATATAGAGAAAAAACTTTATCAGATTTTTTAAATGATTCAACATCCCAGCCTGTCCTTATAGCAATTCCTTAAATGCCTATGTGAACAGGTAGGTCTTCACCTGCCAGCAGAAGGCCATCAAGGAGGGAGCCGTTCTGATCACCCTGGGCAAGGAGTTCCAGAGTCTAGGGGCAGCCACCGAGAAGACCCTCTCTCGCGTCCCCACCAACAGTGTTTGTGATGATGTTGTGGTGGAGAGAAGTGCATCTTCAGAGGAGAGTCCGGGCTGATTCATATCAGGAAAAACGGTCTGCTGAATAGTGTGGACCTGAGCCATGTAGGGCTTTATAGGTAATAACCAGCACTTTGAATTATGCCCAGAAACAAACTGGCAGCCAATTAAGCTGTTTCATTGGGCATTATATGGTCTCTGTAATCTGCCACTCTTAACAGCTTGGCAGCAGCTCTTTGAACCAACTGAATGTTCCGAACATGGCATGACCAAATACAGTAGGAAGCTGGCCGGAAGCTGCTACAAAGCAAAAGAAACAGGCCAAAAAGGTATGGACAAAAATCACTCCTTTTGCCAGCCCTGTTCAAAACCGCAGCAGTGGCTTGCATTGGGGCCAGGTATGTGCAGTTCCTGTGGCCCCAGTGCAAACAATGCCAGCACGGACTCAGATCAGTTTTTTCATCTCATCTGCTTGAGGCCTTGGAGAATCTTCAGATTTCTGAACGTTTCCCACCCTGGTTCATAGTATAAAGAGCTATTACTGAGGCTTAGAATACAAACAGACAAACAAAAAAGTGGAAGAAACAGAAAGCCCTATAATCATTTGAGTCAGTCTGGGGTGAATTTCTTTGCATTACTTTGGCAGTCTAGGAGCAGTATCAGTGCCACTCTTTCTCAAGCTGCCAAAGTAACGAGAAAATTCTAAAACCTTGCAAGTGTGATGAACAATGTCAGAATTTGTTGGTAATAAGAATTGAAATTTTACCACCTGTCTTTTCTTGCCCTTTTGTCCCGGGTTCCCACATCACCAGGGGAGTGCCCTCTGCCTGACTGATATCTGTCCAAATCATCGTAACTGGCAATAGAAATAACATCTGAGACAAAATGTAGGTCTGTGACTCTAAAATTGTCACTTTTCTTTTGCTGTATGATTAAACATGATTTAACATATTTTCCTGATAAAGAAGCCTCTGAAGCTTTGAAAGCTTGCATGATGTATTTTCTTCATTTTTATTGGCCAATAAAAGCATCACTTTTTGTGGATTTGGGGGAGGGGGGATTGTACATTTCAGAATTTTGTTTCCCAGCTACTGTGAGGAATTGATGAGATATGAGGCATCCCTGCCTGGCCAGGATTTCTTATGTTACCCTGGTGACATGGGCCAAAGCAACTGTGTTGCCACCAATGTGATATAAGTAAGGATGAAGCCTAATAGATTCTTGACTTATTAGCCAATGTTGTGTGAGGTGTACAAATAATAACATATGAACAATTACTTCTTGTTCCAAAAAAAAATCCATCAAAGAAGTCACACTGTGCTTCTATTTCTGCAGCTCTTGCTCAGCCAAAGATGGGGAGGGATCTCAATAACATTGGGCAGAAATGGAGGAGGCTGTGAACAAATATGGATGAATATATTGCTCATTGTATTGGTTTTGACACATGTTTGGCTATTACTTTCTGTTCCATTGGGTGCAGTTTTTGATGCATTATTTCAGTTCTCCATTTCTTTGTACTTTCTCTGAATGATTTATGCCTTTACTTAACCACCCTGTACTTTTCTTTGTTCTAATGTTTCATTATCTTCTTGGCTCTTCTCACGTGCCTATAAGTGTCTGTCTAGTTTGAGTATATGCTTTCTTGAACCCCATCTTAGATTGAAAAGCTTCAGTGTGTCTTAAAAACATTGAAGTGGAGTGAGCCAAAGATTTTAACAAAACCTCAAGGAAGTGCTGAGTAAGAAAGCACCAGTGAATTATCCTTACAATGGGAGAATTTGTGCATCTTTCTGTGGGTTGGAGCTCCTCTGTATTAGGTTTACCTGTGACCAAAAAGGGAGGAAAAGAATATACATAGCTCAGTCAAAAATAGCAGTCCACTCCATGTATCCTCCTGTTTTCTCTGTGTGTATGGCCTGTTACAGACTGCCAAAATAAAGCTGCTTGGGGTCTCTTTGGAGGTATGCTGTTTAAATGATGCATGCATCCTAAGAGTCTGGAAGCTGCACCAAAGCTGCACTCCTATGCTTAGGAATGGAGTGTGGCTTTGGCACGACCTCCGGACTCTTAGGACCCATGCATCATTTAAATAGCATACCTCCAAAGAGATCCGAAGCTGCTTTATTTTGGCAGTCTGTAACAGGCCAAAGATATGTAGACTAGGATATAGCTAACTGTAACACAGCAAGGTAGAACTGCCACCACTTTCTTTGGTCTAGGCCTGCCAGGGCAAGAAAATACCCAAATCTTTCAGGGTGTCCCAAGGACAACAAGGTGCAAAACCAGGTATCCTCTTCTCTCAGTCCAGTTGTTAGTTCCAGTTAGAGAAAACACATTAAATCAGTTAAACTCACATGTTACTTTAGCAAACTAGCATTGATTTGGAGAATTTGCTGCAGCTGGAAATAACAGGATTTAGCCTTCCTTCCCGACATCTCAGGCAAAATGAGAAATAATATTCAGTAACAGTAACCAAGCTCTCATGTGCTATATTTAGAACTATGGCTCTGCCTAGTGATACACAGACAAACCAAATATAAAGACCTATATTTATTTACAGGAGTAGGGAGGTAGGAAAGACTCCAAAGAAAAAGCAAAATAATCAGAGAACCATTCAGGAATAGGCACAGTAGGCAAAACTAAGAGATCTAAATCACCAGGATTTCATACATACCAAAAGCATGGACATCAGAGTAGGTCTTTGAAATTAAAGTATCAGCAAAATCACAATAGAGCTGACAGGGTTGTGATGACAAAGGAATAAAGCAATGAAAAAGTCTAGCCATAGCTCATTTGAACCCAATTAACCAGTCAGGCACCAAAGTAGTTCACGTGGTCTAACATCTTGGCACCCAAGTGGTTCCTTCCTGAACTCAGATGAAATGGTTCTCTAACAAGCAGACCCTCTGAAGGTCTCCAAGAGACAATGCAGATGTTTGAAGTATTATGTTATCAGGGGCAGCTGTGAGAAAAGTACATGCAGTTAGGTTGTTAGAATCTAGGAAAATACACAGATAAGGCAGCAGTTCTTTACACACTTTAATGTATAATGACACAGAAAGCGCAAGGAGGTATGAGTGTGGTTGTCCTCACCCTACTCTGTTTTGTAGACTACTCCCTGTATATTGGAAAATTAGCCGCAGCCAAATCTTTTGAAAAAATACTACCTCTTGTGGTCTGTCTTATTCCTTTTTGTTCTTACCCCTGTTGCTAAAAAGACTAGGCTGTCCTCCCAGACTGCTTGCAATTACATTAGCCAGTTGCCGCCACCTTCCCCTTAATCTTATTAGCCTTTACAAGGGCATCTGTGTTGCTCATGTAGCAGAGCCAGTAATCATCCTTGAGCTTGCTGGGGGTGTGACAAGCATGTTTAGCCAATACTGAGTATGCATGTTCAGGCAAACAAATGACAGCCTTAACAAAAATACATATTTTACATTTCTTTAATGTGGAAAGAAATGTCCTTTAAATGGCACCTGCTGATAAGCTCATTAAATGTTAAACAGCCACCAGTGACATTTTAAAGCCACAAATGTTTAAATCTCTTGACTTCTGCCTTTTTACACTGAGGGTTCTCCTGGGAGTCAATTTTTAACCTTGTATGTCTCATTCTCTCCTTTATTAATCCCCTCTTCCCTCTTCTCTTAAAAATGTAAATGGATGTTAAGTCAAGGAATAGGAAATAAAGATGGCACTACTGGTGAGACCTAATGTAGGCCAAGGCAAAGTAGAGCTGTGAGTCATGCATGACCCATTTGTTGGGGACCCAGGGTAGATGATACTGTTTTAATGGGAATGTGGGGTATATAATGCTGTACATGAGTAAAACTTCAGCTATCTAGAAAGCTGATGCTTTAATTTTGTATGGCTCATTGTGGCTATGCATGTCAAATGCTAACCACTAGAAGGCTTAGGAAAGTTACTTTTTGGAACAACAACATCCAGAATCCTCCTTTTCCTTGCTTTGCATTCTCAGTGAGTTCTCATGATCCCTGAAGAATAATCCATCACCCTATTCCTAGACTTGCACAAAAGGTTGTCATAGTAATTAGGCATTTTTTGGACAAAGATGTACATATGCAGTCTTTCTGTTTTATTTATTAAAATGTTTATCCCACTCTTTATTATAGGAATTCCAGCAGTGTACAGATAAAACAATAAATGATTTTTATCAATTTTATATAAGGCCCATTCTATTGCATGTTGCATTAGTAAAGCATTTTCATATCGTGGCGTTGTGTAGTCTGAAACAAATATTACATTCTGCTTAGCTAAACTGAGGGAAGGAAGGACATACATGGTGCTTTTAAATACAGCCATAGTTTGCTCTGTTTTCTAAGGGAGATCCAAACATAATGTATTACCACATGCAATTAAAAAGAAAACTTTCAAATAAATGTGGCTGTGAAACCAGTGCTCAGCAGTTAGTATCAAAGATAATTTTGTACTTATTTAGACATCAAATAGTTTTAAAGATTTTGCTCTTCCTCTATTACTGCATGTTTAAAATTCCATCAAGATTAAAATAATGTTGAATACTCACATGTATAATGAATGGTAAAGTGTGGGGAAAAGCCTAATGAATTTTGCTTTTTAATATGATATGCTGGCACAGAGGTTTTATTATTTTGCTGAATCTTTTCCATAGCTTTGCTGCCGTGGAGCATATCAGATTGTTCATTGACAGGAAGATCTATAGCCTTGTAAAAAAGAGGACAAGACCCTTGATGATTTCACAAGTGTTTCCAAGTTACCCATACAGGTGCATAAAATGGTGATGTGCTTTGAATCTATAGTGCCCTCTTGAGATTTTTGTTTTCAAACATTATTGCCATGGGTATGCATTTGAGGACAGTTTTACATTCTAGCATACGCTGCAGTTAAAGAGTAAGAAAAGTAAAATGTTACAATAAGAAGACAATGAGTGGAGACAGTTAATGTAATATTTATGTTTCAGTTAGGTTGTGGATGTTTTGCTTAGTTAACACTGTTCTCTTTCCTACCTTTTTTGTTTCTTTCATAGGTACTTCAGAAATTAGGCAAAGCTGATGAAACAAAGGATGAACAGTTTGAAGAATATGTTCAAAATTTCAAACGGCAAGAGGTATGTTATTTTGACATTGCTGATGATTTCATTTTAACCAGTTACTGTAGTGTAGGACAGTAGATGAAACTGCTATGGAGAGAAATGCTAGTATCGGAAATTACTTATTTTTGCATTGAAGGATCTCCAAGTTATGTCAGTTTTTCTGCCATAGATCCTCTGTACATTTGCCATGGGACCACCGCATAGCATAGAGAATTCTGGGAGACTGTCCTCAAAGCTACGTGTGAAATTCTAAGTCCCAGGGATCACACTGTGCTTTAAAATATACTTAGTATGCCATTGTAGCTGCACCTTGAAAAGTATGTTAGTAATAATCGCATAGGGCCCAAACAGAAGCTGCACTCCAGTCCTCAGGAATGAAGTGTAGCTGTGGTGTGGCTTCCAGCCTCTTAGGATGCATGTATCATTTAAACAGCACACTTCCAAAGTGGCCCAAAGTAGCTTTATATTGGCCTGTTTGTTCGGGCCCATATTCTTTCAGGAAAGCTTGCCGACCATTGCCAATCTTTTCAAGAGCTTGAGAGTTACGTTTTTGGGCTACAAATGCCAAAATCTCCTAGCCAGGATGACCACTGGTTGTATTCCTTGCTTATTTCTAGTGGTTCAAAGTTCTGATCATGTAATGAAGGATCCCTTTCTCAGGGCTCTGTCAACCACTGCTTTTTGATGCCCAGGAATACTGCTACTTAGGTAGTCTGCTGATTGATAGGTGGACTATAGGACTGTATGGTGACATTTACAGTTAGTACAGTAGCTTACCTTTTAAGACATCTTATCTCCAGAATGAACGAGCTAATTTAAAAATACTATATACTGCTAGTCAGATAACATTTTGAACTGGTTTGTTGAATTTATACAGTATCTGTTGATCCTTTCCATTGGATTGAGCAGCCTACATATTGTAATGTAATGACAGGGTCCCTGAAGTATTTTCCAGTACCATTTTGTTCCATATTCCCTTTGTTTCCTCCAAAGATATATATTTGCATTCACATTTTCAAACATAAGCCTTATTATTATAGAGATGATTTGGGGATGCTTCTTAAAATATTTTACATGAGAAAAAAAAACCTTCCTTTTAATGGATGTCATTATAGTAACTCAGTCACTTTAGCCTTGCTTATATTTGTTATTTAGAAAATCGATACAAATGTGAATAGTAAAATACAAAACATTGTTTTAATGATGAGATTTCTCTGTAACATTATTCAATAAGCAACACATTTAAATGGTTAATGAAAAAGGCAGAAGCTGAAATATTCTACATGCTGAGGAGATGTGCAGATTTCCATGTTTGGCCCTTCAGTTTAATTTCTATACCATCCTTCAACATTGGTTCGCAAGTACAGTGGTACCTCGGGATACGAAATACCCAGGTTACGAAATTTCCGGGATACGAAAAAATCCCATTGGAAATAATTGTTCCGGGTTACGAATTTGTTTCGGGTTACGAAAATTTTTTTTTGTGCTTTTCGGCGCTTTTTCGCACGAAACGCGGCTTTTCCCCATTAGCGCCTATGGCAATTCGGCTTACGAAGGCTTTTCGGGTTACGAAAGCGGCCGCGGAACGAATTAATTTCGTAACCCGAGGGAGCAGTGTACACAAATAAAGTGTGGTTTTGTTATGTGCCTTCAAATTGAGTCTAATTTAGGATGGCCCTATCGTAAGGGTTTCTTAGCAAGATTTATCCAGAGGAGACTTGCCATTGCTTTACTCTAAAGCGGAGAAAGTGTGACAGGGGCTGTGCAGACCAGACGTTTGGGCTGGCTTGGGGGAAGAGTCAAGGTGTAGCGTCTCCACGCCCTGGCGGCGTGATGCCACACCACACAGTGCATGGCATCACAGTGCATCTCCGGTGCTTCATACATATGACAGAGTGCTGAAGGAGTGCTGCCAAGATGCGGCAACACAGCTATCACACCCTTTACAGGGCGCAAAAAGGAGCTGCTTTTTGTGGCTCCTGTTTGCACCCGGCAAAGGCCAAATTGGGGCTGCAGGATGCGGTTTCTGCAGCCCCAATCTGGCTGTAACAGGGGTGGTTCCAGATCACCTCTTCAGGGTTGCGTGTACAGCCCCTCACTCAACATCACCCAGTCAGTTTCCTGTGTTGGGCGGGCATATGAACGCTATTCTCATGGAGTCTCAGCCCAACACTCAATCTACTACGCCCTGTTGGCTCAGAGGTGTAACCACCCCAAATTAAGTCCTGAAACAACTCAAGGCAAAAATAAAACCAGATCAAGAAATGTAAAAGACTCTGACAGTCAAAACAGTTTTCACAGTGTTAGTGTAAAGTAACCCAGCCTGGAGTTGGGCGTCCAAAGACAGCAGGAAAAGCTCTCTCCCAGGTTGCCACCTGCCCCACCTTAACCCTTGACTTTAACAAATGGCTCTGGATATAAGGAGGTTTTGATAACAATGAATATAAGGACCTCTCTCAGGACTGGGTATCTCTAAAACACTAAATTTAATTAAAGCTTAATTAGTAACCTTAATTAAAACACGGGGGAGGGCATCATTGTAAAAAGATAGGGATCTTTGTGTATGTGTGCATTTATATTAACATGAAGTTTGCTTTTCAGACATTTTGCTTAAAATATTATTTATTTATGCATGCATGCATAGATAGGATTCTTGGGCAAAATTCTGACTTCATGTTGAAACTTTAAAATGTGCAAAATCTTCAAAGGAATAATGTAAAGAATATCAGGCAACCAATAGTACGTGTCTTGGATTTTCATAATTACTACAACTTTCAGCGTTTCATCAAGAAGAGCTTACTCATCTAAAGGTCTCCATAAGGACATTTCATTAAGATTTTTTTCTTTTGTAAGTACTTCTTTGATGTTAGGCAGCTGCAGCTCTAAAGAGATCCAAGCAACCATGAAAGACTATTGTATTCCTATTGCTTGGTCTGTTTTTTCCATGGAGTTGCATCATTCATGGGTTTCTCTCATTCTTCCTGGTTTGCTGCTGGGCAGCCAGGAGCAATGTCAGATGTCACTAGAACTGGAGGAGCAAAGTCAGGAGGGAGCCACAGCCAAGCAGAAGCAGAAGCATAGAAACCTGCTGAGCAACAATTGAACCATCTCAGTCAGGAGCCCTGTTCTAGTTCTGGTTATTTTCTTTTTGCTCTGTTCTGTTTCTATGTGCCTAATATGGGCCAGTGGTTCCCCTGGAGGGGTGGGTGGAATATGGGACCCAACTAATGCTTGAAAAAACGTAATAACCCAGAAAGAAGCTCAAATTCCAGCCCAGACATTAGCAGAGCAGAAAGTTCCTGGATCTAGACCTGCAGCGTCTGACATTGCTTTGAGATTTTAACTCATAAAGTGAGAATTTATCCAGCTTACTGAGAATTCTGCCATGTTAAGCAAGATGTGGATTACCCCAGTAGAATCTATAGGGCTGATAGGGGATTTAGGATTTTTCTAAGTCTTACCATGTGGTTCTTGTAACTGACAACTCTCCTCTCCTCTCCCTCCCCACAAACTACAACAGATACAGTCAGGGCAAGATCCATGCAACATTTTCATCAGCACTCAATTCTATGATTTAAACACATTCTATATCTCTGACCACTAATGGGAAAGCTTTGCTTCATGAGATGCTGTCTATTCTATGTAATTATGCACATGTATGTGGGATAGATGTGAATGTAGATTTGTAATTCTAGTTACAGTTTGAAGGAGAAAATCAAAGTGGTGGTGGTGGTGGGAGCTGTGAGCTAGATGGGGAACTCCTATGGGCTGTACCTGGCTGGGAGACCAGAGTTTGCCCAACCCTGTTGTAAGATGAAGAACTGAGTTAGTACATAAAGCCACATCTCTGCACTACAAACGTTTTGTCAGTATACATATATATGTGTATACTCATGTATAAGTCTAGACATTTCAGTCAACAAATTGACCCAAAAATCTAAGTCGACTTATCTACAAGTCAATGTATGTACTGTACTTTAACTCTTATTTTAAAAGGAACCATCCTCTGGTAAAAGGCAAGAGTGTAAACTGTCCCAGAAGCACTCTCTCTGGCTACTCTCTCATCCATCCAGCCTTTAGTGTGAGCAAAAACAGTTACGGCTGCTGGAATTTCATAGGTTCTTTGTCATCATTTTCCTTTACTTCACCCTTTGAATCCTTTGTTACATGCCCCTAACCTTTACCCTTGACTTATCCATGGGTCATATTAAAAATCCATAATTTGGGCCACAAAACCTGCCCTTGACTTGTGGTCGACTTAGTGGCCTGTTACAGACTGCCAAAATAAAGCTGCTTCGGATCTCTTTGGAGGTATGCTATTTAAATGATGCATGAGTCCTAAGAGTCCGGAGGTCGCACCAAAGCCACACTCCATTCCTAAGCACCAAAGTGCAGCTTTTGGTGCAGCTTCCGGATTCTTAGGACCCATGCATCATTTAAATAGCATACCTCCAAAGAGACCCGAAGCAGCTTTATTTTGGCAGTCTGTAACAGGCCATAGTTGGGTATATATGGTAGGTACAGGTTTGGATGCCACATTGTGAATGCTACTTGATTAATTCAAATGCTGCTTCACCTCAGATAAGGAACTCATTCGGAAAGTATGCTACCTCATCTCGAATAAAACTGTTATATTAGTTTAAATCTGTTATTAAAGCAACAGGCTTGTCAGCAAAGAAAGATGATGGGTATCCTTTTCTGCATTGGTTTTTTTTTTCTGTTTATGAAATAGCTTGTCATGGGCCATGGAGGGCTGTTTCTGGTGGTGGTGGTGAAGTGCGCTTGGAATGAATGTAAAAACTGGTTGCCAAGCTGCCTGTAAATGTTACTTGCAGATCAGAGGGTTACAAGGTCTTGCCCTACTGGGTAAGAACCATAGGTCATGTTTTATATGTATGAGATCCCAAGTTAAATTCCCTGTGGCTCAGTGGAAATATAAAACTCCATTATAGCAGGTTAGTGACCTCTGTATGTATGGTGCACTCGCCCTATATGCAGGCTTGCCATCCGTGGCTTTAAGCTTATGCAGATGGCAAGCCCCAGATGTTACAATGATGGACGCACCCATGGTTCACGGCCATTGAAACAAATGGGACTTGAGGCTCTGCGTTTTTTTGCCATAAGTGGAGGTGGGAGACAGATTCCCCATGTGTACAAAGGGCCTACTGCACTGTTATATTGTCTACTCTAACTGACAGACATTCTCAAGGATCTCAGGCAACAGTAATTCACATCATCTAGTGCTATTTGTCTCTCTTTGTATGTGTTCTTTTAATTAAAGATGTCAGGGATTGAACATGGGTCCTTCTATAGCAGTGCTTCCATGGTACCCACCTGTGTTCCCTCTTCAGCATTTTAAGAGTTGTAGCTCCAGCCTATGGAATTCTGGGATTTGTAGTTTTACAAGGTCTTTAGCTTCCCGACCAAGGAATGCTAGCACTTCACAAAACTATAAATCCTAGGATTCTGTAGGATGAAGCCATGGCAGTTAAAATGGTGGCAAATTGCATCATTTCTACAGTGTAGATGCACCCCCAGATAAGAAATGTTAGATAATAGTAATTGAAGAAAATCACTGCCAGCCAGTCTAGTAAATAATGCTAGATTAGATAAACCGGTCTTCCAAATCAATGCTGAATCAATGCTGTTCAGTGCAGAACAGAACACAAAAATAATGCAATTCATTTCTGCAGTTTCACTAATTCCTAAATTAGAGAAATAATATACTATTATCTATACAAGCCATATTCTTGGTGTTTATTTCTGCAGTTTTCTGTCACTACAGTTTCTATCCATAGGTTTATAGGTTTCATATACAGGAATTGCTTGTGTGAACAAAACAGAATATTATCTGTACTGTAGAAACAAATCACAAAATTTGTTTCACTCAGTGGATAGCTTTGGAAATTTGCATATTATTAACAGTGATAAAACTCAGTTTTTTCATAGTATTATTAAAAAGCTTAGTGCAAACTACAACAACAACAAAGATAGATATCTATATGAATGAATGATTATATAATACAGTACTTTGGGAACTTAATTCTTCTGACAGATTCATATTTGTTTTGCTGTGTTGCATACATGATACGATTTCACTTCTGTTTTGCATTTCAGGCAGAAGGTTCCAGACTCCAAAAAGAATTCAGAGGATATTTAGCTGCAATCAAAGGTAAATGTAATCATGTTGCAGCTCTCTTTTTCTCTCCTCTCCTTTTCTCTGTAGATACTGTTGCTTTGTGAAACTTATTTTTCCTTAATTTGCTTGCAGAAAATTTGCCGTAGTACGGCAGATAAGTAAATACAGATTATGCGTTGGCTACCAGGGCCAACATAGTGAAGAGGCAATGAACAGCAGCTGTTCAGTAGGAACACAGAAAACACCAAATATGAAGTACTGTACTGGCTGTTGGGGTGGGATCTTTATTTTTAATTGCTATTATGATTAGAAGCATTTACTGTAACTGCATCTGCACTGTGCAGATCCTGACATAGGACATTCCTCAGGTATAGGATAAGATGAAGGACATAAGTATCATCAATCAAACAAAGGAAGAAAAAAAGTATAGATGTACTTAGAACCACTGACGTTCTGGAAAAACTTTATCTGGCAGGATAATGACTACAACAGAAGCACCTTTCTTTGACTCTGATGTTTTTTATGACTATAGGCGTTTGAGTGTTTTCTCCTCTGTTGCTCTTCTTGTGTACTGGACTGCAACTCCCATCATTTTGCTATGCCTTTTTGGACAGTTTTTATTTGAAAAGTTAGAGGGTCTGAGGAATTAGGAGTTTCTAGGAATAATTTGAAGGCCAGAGAATGGGTGCACTGGTTGCCTTGTTGCCCACGCTGAGTTTGCCTGAGTTTAGCGAGGGACAAACCGCCTTAAAAGGGCGGCCTGCCGGCAGCCTAATTTCCTACTGAGAGAAGCCACAGCTGCCAAACTTTGTGGCTTCCCTACAGATGAAAAAGAACCTGGAAAAAACAGGTTCTTTTTGAACTGTAGGGGCGACATAACAGTGTGCCACTGGCGCACTCATTACATAAGCGCCGCACATGAACGTGCGGATACCGAACAACATATACGTAACATGGCAGTGCCCATGTACACAGGGTGCCACCATTGTTACGGCCCCTGCATGTACTAGGGTTAGGGAGCATGCGGTTGGTGCAAGCTCCCTTACCCTAGAATTGGTGCCGGTATGCCACTTTATGGCAGTCTGTAACGCACCTCATTTTCTATTTGCAAAGTATTAGCCATAATATACTGTATGGAATGTCTTGCCTGCGAATTATGCTGGGGACCCTATATCCATTGAGGTTTGGTTCCAGGGCCCACTTTGGATACCAAAATTTGTGGATGCTCAAGTCTCATTAAATACAGTGACACAGTAAAATGATGCTCTTTATATAAAATGGCAAAATCAAGGTTTGCTTTTTGGAATTTATATATTTTAAAAATAGTTTCAAAGCATCAATGCTTGAATCTGTGGATAAAAACATGGATATGGAAAGAGGGATACAGACTGCCCCTTTGGGGTGGCCTGCACCTGCCCCTTTCCGCGATGGATCGGGGCCTGAGCTGCCACAGTGGCAGCCCCAGAGGCATCAATCCGCCGCTTTTCCAGGCCGCGGGGAAAGGGTGTCCTTGGGGCCCCAAGGACACCCCGACAGCAGCAGGGAAAGAGAGAAAGGAGCCGCTTGGTCCCTTTCTCCTTTGTATTGCTGGCGCAGCCATGTAAAAGCTGCGCCAGCAACACAAATGGTGGAAGGAGCTCCATTTTGGAGCTCCTTCCGGTGCTGCTGAAAGGGCGCCAAGAAGTAACGGACGCGCTGCGCCGTTTGGATGCAGCGCGGCCGCTACATCAAAATGGCAGCGCCCATGTAGACAGGGCACTGCCATTTTGACATCCTGGTGATGTACTAGGGTTGTGGGGCGTATATAAGCAATGCCCCAAGGCAACCCTAGTATGTTGCCAGGACGTACTAAAAGGCCCATCTATACAGGGCCTATAACATCTTCAGGGGCTTCAGGGTTGCTTCTGGATGCACTTTAGTGTATTGTCCTCAATCTGTACATTAGTAAAAGTTTCCAAAGATAACCTATATGTTTTTCCCCCATCCTATATGGACTTGATAAACTCCTAGTTTTGTATTTTGTATTCTGTTGTTTTGTAGTTTTCAGTTACTTAAGTGGTTTTAATTTTAGTAAGTCAGTGGAAGAGTTAAGGCTGGAATATAAATATTTTTAATTATTAAAAAGCAACTTGCCTGTCTGATTGTGTGATGTAACTTGAAATGATGAAAAGTAAAAACAGTTTTGTAATATTTTCTTGAGTGCCTTGAAGTCGTTACTGACTTATTGGATCCCTAAGGCGAATCTATCATGGAGTTTTCTTGGCAAGGTTTGTTCAGAGATGAGGTTCGACAAGACAACTCAGTGGATTTCCACGGCTGAGCATACATTCAAACCCTAGTCTCCATAGTCATAGTTCAACACTCAAAGCACTACACCATGCTGGATCTCAAGCTTTGTATTATACCATATTATTAAATTGTCCCTTACATTTGTTGGATACAAGAAGTGCATATAACCTAAAATAGCTATGTATAAAATCCTGCTATACAAATCCCTACAATATTATTTTTGGTACAATCAGATTTTTCCCCCACCACTTTTTAACACTTGCTTAAAGTTTAGTTTTATGTTTTGAGTCACACAGACCTCTAGCTTGCAAACCATATGTTTCATGAAATGTAGTGTAATTCCTTCCCCCACTGAGCAGATGGAGTTGGCATTGTGTAAGTTTGGAGCCTGATGATGATTTTTGTTGAAGATGGCAATGTCTCTTCTTCATGCCTGTTTCAAAACGTTAATAATCCATCTTCTAAAACATGATAAACTTTTGCTGCTGTGCATTGTTGTTTGCAATGCATTTTACTCTACCTCTAATGTTTCTCAGAGTGCTTCCTCAGCACACTGGCAGTTCTCTTGAAAATGTTTGGTAGCACAGAGGAGCATCATACATTTTTTCCCTTTAATATCAACTTGCTTAGATGGTTTTAAAAGAAACTGGACAAAATCTAGGAGGATATGGCTGTCAGTGCATACTAGTCATCAAGGCTATATAAGCCCCACCACCCCATCAGAGGCATAGTAGCTCTCAATATTAGTTGCTAGGATACAAAAACTGTAGAGACATTGTACTTATGTCCTGCTTTGTGAGCTTCTCATAACCATCTGGTTAGTCATTGTGAGAAAGCAGCATGGTGGACTAGATAGATGTATTTCATCTGATTCATGTATACTATTACCTGTTTGAGCCAGAACAGGTTAGTGGTTAGAGTGTTGAATTGGAGATCTCAGAGTTTTTAATGAACCACAGATTTTGCATTATCTTTGAACAGTTACTTTTGTTTCAGCCGGATCTTCTTCAAAGGATTATTGTGTGAGGATAAAGGAAGATGTGTTGCCCTTACCTCATATGAGGGCCATACTTAAATATATTAATTAAATATTCATATCAAGTTATTAGGAACCTGTAATTATGAGATGATTCAGAAGCCAAATCTTTATTCTCTTCTAGTGAAGACTGGTGAATTGTCTTGGGCTCGGAAACGTTATGTTTCTGGATTACAGTTCTCTGAATCTCTAGCCAAGATACCTACTAGCCATGCTGGCTGGCACATTCATGGAGCTGTAATCAGAAAAGTAAAACTAACTTCAGGCCGTAAGGTAAACTCTAAAGAAAAAGCTTTAATCCAGTGGTTATGTGGTTCCAGGACTATGTGTGTGGCAGGGAAATTCAAAATATTTTCAGGCTTCTGTTATCAGGGAATGAGGATTAAAGCAAGTGAGAGGATTTAAATATCAAATTGGTTGCAACCAGTTCATTTTCACTATGTCCCAGTCCTGAAAAGATGAACTGGTGAAGGGTCTGGAAACCATGCCCTATGAGGAACGACTTAGGGAGCTGGGGATGTTTAGCTTGGAGAAAAGAAGGTTAAGAGGTGATATGATAGCCCTGTTTAAATATTTGAAGGGATGTCATATTGAGGAGGGAACAAGCTTGTTTTCTTCTGCTCCAGAGAACAGAACCCGGAACAATGGATGCAAGCTACAGGAAAAGAGATTCCACCTCAACATTAGGAGGAACTTCCTGACAGTAAGGGCTGTTCGACAGTGGAACAAACTCCCTCGGAGGGTGATAGAGTCTCCTTCCTTGGAGGTCTTTAAACAGAGGCTGGATGGCCATCTGTCAGGGATGCTTTGATTTGGATTTCCTGCATGGCAGGGGGTTGGACTGGATGGCCCTAGTGGTCTTTTCCAACTCTACGATTCTATGATTCTCCAGTACTGTTTGGTCTCATTCTTGTTGGTAGAAAGCTATGGTTGCATGATGGGCAGCATCCAGCTTACATTTTAAAATCAGACTCATGGTTTTTGAACAAATGCTTGTATTATCAATAACTGATAGTCCACCGTCTTGGAGAAGTAAAACTTCTAAAAAATTTGCAGTCATAGGGAAAAGGAGGCAGCTGTTCCTCCTGATTCATAACTGGAAATATAGTATATGAATACAAACCCTTCTCAGTCTATAGGTCCTGGAAATTATCGTATATACTTGACCATAAATCGACCTCATGTATAAGTCGAGGGTGAGTTTTGAGGCCAAAATTATGGATTTTGCTATGACCGGTGGATAAGCCGAGAATAAAACCTAGGGGCATATAGCAAAGGATCTAAAGGATGAAGCGAAGCAAAACAATGTGAAAGAACTTTCAAAATTTCAGCAGACATAACTCTTTGTGCTTACTCTTAAGGCTGGGTGGATGAGAGAATAGAGGGGGGGTCAGTGCTTCCAGGACAGATTATACTCTTGCTTTTCACCAGGAGATGGTTTCTCCTTTTAAGTAAGAGTTAAGATACAGTACTTACATTGATCCATGGATGGGTCGACTCAGGTTTTTTGGGTCAATTTTTTAACCTAAATTTCTAGACTTATACATGGGTATATACAGTACTTAGGACTACTCTGTCTCCAGTATAACTGTGTTCCAGCATAATGTCTGTCTCTGTGGGTTGGGACAGGTTTGCATTTGGCCTAATTCAGCTCCTCTCTCCCTTCTCCCCCTTTTGGCTCTTTTACCAGCTGGCAGAGCAATTGTACTGGCAGAGCCCACCCTGCCAGCAGATGGTAGAGGGAGGGTCAGGAGAGAGTTATGCCAGCAGAAGAGTAGTTCAGTCAATCAATGACTCTATTTATATCCTGCTTTTCCCCCAAGAGTGGCACTCAAGGTTGTTTACAGAGTAAAGAGAGATACAATGAAAACCACATACTGTATAGCTAAAACCACAAAAAAAGTTAAGATTGAATAATATTAAGCTATCCACAGAATTGAAACATACAAAAGATTAATTCAAACTCATAAAATTAAAAGCAGTACAGCACTAAAACAGAAAACCCATTATATAAAACAATCAGTTCCCAAAAGCCTGCTGGAAAAGAAAAGCCTCCTCTCTACAGTGAAAATGCAGCTAAGAGGGAGTTCAGCCCCAGAAGGCCATTTCAGCCAACAAGAGGCCTCTGCCTCTTCCTAAACCTCTACAGTCTGCTCATCTTTGAGCTAGCATTGCACTTCTAGTTAGCATATAACATTGTACTATTTGGCATATTTATGAAATACAAAGATACGAAAGCCTTGGTTTTGTACAGCTGAAATTGTGAATATTCTACAGTCCCTTCTCTGCATCCACAGATCAACCACCCACTCTTTGAAAATATTTAAAATGCATAAGTTCCAAAATGCAAACCACGATTTCGTCATTTTATATCAGGGATGCCATTTTACTATCCACTGTATTTAATGGGGCTTAAGCATCCATGGATTTTGATATTCACGGAGGGTCCGGGAACCAAATCCCAGTGGAGACCAAGGCTGTTTATCTAATAGAGATGCTACACTAATAGAGGAAGAGTGGGACCAGATAATGAAAAATTACAGGTTAGAGACATAAGAATGCAGACACGACAACCTATAAGCAACTTATTTGTAATATAACACTTAAGAAATTGTACGATTTGGGGGAATATACTTCGGGGTAACAAGAACTAAAAAGAGAAACTGATATATAAAAAAGTGAATATTGAAATGTATGGGTATAGTGTTTGGGAATTGTTTTTAAAGTGACTTTGGAAGTACTGATCTGTGAACTTCACTATATTTTCTGAAACTATGTAGTAACCTGAAGCTTTTTAAATTGTTTTTGTATATAAAATGCTTTTATAAATAAAAATAAAAAACCACAAAATTATGGATTTTGCTATGACACATGGATAAGTCAAGGTTAAAACTTAAGAGCGTGAAACAAACAAATCTTTTCCTCCCTTTTAAAAAATGCGTAGTAGGAACATACTGAGGAAGAGCTTAAAAGAAGGAGATTTTGGTCTCCAAACCCACCTTTGACTTATACGTAAGGTTGACTTATAATCGAGTATATATCTCATGTTTTTAGATAGAAGAGTTTTTTTATATTTTGTTTTTAATAACTGTCGATGGAATTACTGTACCTGTATTTGTATTTGTAACGACACTTATATTGCATTGTTTTATTATATATTCTGATTGTAATCCCACTTTGATCCACCTGGAGAAGCGGGAAAATATAAATAAAATGTATTATTATTATTATTATTATTATTATTATATGGTAGTTTATACTAATAAGGCAGCTTCAAACAGCTGTGTACACCCCAAACATATGTGTCTGTTTGCCATGTGAGAAATAAGAGGAAAATGAGAACAGCTACAAATATTGAAATAAATGAAACAAATCATACTATATGGATGGAAACAGTCACAGTTTAGAAACTAGGCTATTATTATTATTATTAACCTTTATTTATAAAGCGCTGTAAATTTACACAGCGCTGTACATACAATCTTTCAGTTAGACGGTTCCCTGCCCTCAGGCTTACAATTTAAGAAGACACGACACAAAAGGAGAAGGGAGTGGTGGTGGGGTAGCGTATTTTTAACATGATAAATAGTGAAATCTTCAGTATTGTTTTATCATTACAAGCATTGAAGGACTCCAGTATATTTCTTGTGTAAAGATGGTGGAAATAGCGTAGAAATGTGTCTTGTACAAATACACCGAATGTATTTACAGGAATTATCATTCTCTCAATCTGTAGACTATCATGCACACATCTTCATACTATGTAGCTCCTAACCTGTTGAGTGAGTCCATCATTTTTGAAAAAGCAATTTCACTACTTCCAATGTTGGATAATTTTTTTCTGTTTCACAAAACTTTCAATTTTTCCATCTGGAAAAAAATTTGAGTGGGAAAAAATGGGAGAAAATATTTTACCCCTCCTTCCCCAAGACATTTATGTCTCCAGTTTTGGTTTTCTGAATATGTTTATGCTTGTACCACAGTGATTTCTCTGGCATGCAGGTGCTGCATCCTGAAGAGCCACACCAGTCAGCAAAGCTATTACTGCGATGGGTGGGCTACTTGTCTGCACTGATGTACAGCAATATCATATTTTTCTCTTACATGCTGTCTTGAGATCTGGGTATAAACATTGCCCTAGCTTCCCTGTATTAAACTGAGCGATTCAGCTCACAAGCAATACATGATGCTAATTCAGAAATGGATACTAAACATTCATACTTGTGCATTCATGTTTGTTCTTTGAACTTGTTTTGTTTAATTTGCCTACTGCTGTGCCAGCAATGAAAAGAAGCAGGGCAGAGAATCTAATTTCCCCATGCGCACAGCACAAATCTTTCTACATGAATGCAAGGGAATACTCTCTGTAAATTAATTTGTTAGATGAGATATAACATTTAATGACGGCCTGTTTAGGCTTTATAGTTACTGGATGTTGTTTTGTTATGGATGTTGCCCAGATTTATTAACTGGATTTTTTATTTGTATTTCGGGGATGCTTTGATGTAGATTTCCTGCATGGCAGGGGTAGGACTGGATGGCCCTTGCGATCTCTTCCAACTCTATGATTCTATGGTTGTTTATTTTAAATTAACAAATACAAATAAAGCTTTTTTGTATTTGTTTTAAAAGTGACAGCCAACATGGTGTAGTGGCTTAAGTACTGGAGTAGGACTCTGGGAGACCAGGGTGTGAATCCCCACTCAGCTATGGGAACCCACTTGGTGACCTTAGGCACATCACACTCTCTCAGCCTCAGAAGAAGGCAATGGTAAACCTCTTCTGAATAATTCTTATAAACAAGACCCTGTGATAGATTTACCTTTAGGGTTAAATTAAGTCAATTTTGCATTTCAAACTAGTTCAATGTAGGATTGGCTTATTTATAACAGGTCAACAAAGCTGCCATGATTGTCATTTAGGGCTTCTTCCTGGGGGCATTTTAATATAGAGGCTGTCTGGATTAGCGCCCATACCTCAGAATTTGCCATTCCATGACTGGTCATGACATAAATTGTTTGAGCAGTGCACATTGTGTGTTGTTTTGTGCAGCTAACATACATGTCTACTTCTGTGTCTACATGCAGTGGTCTGTGGGAATGTGCAAGTTCTCCATCCTAGCCGAGTCAGTACCTTTGTGTCAAATCATGGGCCCACAAATTGCAGCGATGGTGTGTATAATCCAAACATGGCAAAACCAGTTCATGCTAATTGTTATGGCATCATATGATCTTAACTGGATTATTAGCCCATGAGAGAAACTGCTCATTTCCAGAAGCCATTGAATTTCTTGCTGTATGGACTGGGCTTCTACACCAATAAATGTCAATCCATTTGTTGATTATAGGGAAAATGTAAAGCAGCTTGGTTGTGGAGAGAGACAAGATTTCTGATACAGTGGTACCCCGGGATACGAATGCGCCGCGTTACGAAATTTCCGGGTTACGAAAAAAATCCATTAAAAAAAACTGTTCCGGGTTACGAAGGTTATTTCGGGTTACGAAAAAATTTTTGGTGCTTTTCGGCGCTTTTTCGCACCAAATCGCGGCTTTCGCTATTAGCGCCTATGGGGCTTCGGCTTGCGAATGCTTTTCGGGTTACGAATGGCGCCGCGGAACGAATTAATTTCGTAACCCGGGGGAGCCCTGTATAAACTCAAACAACAGCTGATTAATTCTTATATTTTTAAATATAATCTTTTATGAAATAAAAATGTCAAAGGAACCTGGAATATTTTTGTTAAGGAAGTTGGTTATGTTGTTAAAATTGCAGGAATTTGTAGAAATAAATAAATTGGATATGGATACCTGAGAAATCTATGGATCATTTTAAGAAAGAATGGAAGATTATAATTGAATATATGAAAAATAAGAGCGATTCTGTTACAGTTTGGGGTTTTAGAATGTGTGTTATATTTGTAAAGGATCTAATAGAAAATTGTTTTATTCTTATTAAGTCCTATGTTAGAACTAATATTTCTTGTAGGATAGTATGCTTTAAAGATTATTTTAATTATTTGTTAAGTTTTTGAATAAATATAGGAGAGTTGTTGTTGTTATTATTATTATTATTATTATTATTATTATTATTATTATTATTAATATAGCGCTGCAGGTATACTGAGTGTCATTGTTTCAATCTTTGGGTTGTTGTTTTGTCCGGATTTTTAAAATATATTTTATTTTTGATCATTTTAGGTTCTGCGTTAGTTAAATGTGTCATTCCTTGTGGTTTTTTTAGATATAGAAAATCAGTTTGTGTGTTTGCAGTTGTTTATAATAAAAATATTTAAAACGGAAAAAGTAAGTTGGCTGTGTTGATGGCTTCACTTAAATTTATTTTTCCTGTCTGTGACTGAGCTGAATTTTTATTCTGGTGCAAGATCTAAAGAAATTCAACAAATGTTGTTGATTGAATATTCAGTGTGCTGTAGGGCTGAATTGTTCATGCTCAAAATAGCTCAGGTGTGAATAGCAGTGCTTTTATATCTATGTTTTTGAGCAGCTGAGCAGTCTCACTATAACATACTTATGCTCAGTCATGCTTTATCATATCTTCTCTTACTATATTGTCCTGATAATTTGCAGCAATGTGAAAACTTGGCTTTCTCTATGGAAGAAAGTATACTATATATACTCATGTACAAGTCTAGAAATTTAGGTCAAAAAACTGACTCAAAAAAACTGAGTCAACTTATCTATGGGTCAATGTAAGTACTGTAATTTATCTCTTATTAAAAAGAAGGAACCATCTCCTGATGAAATGCAAGAATATAGTACGTGAAGCACCAACCACCTCTACTCTCTCATCCATGCAGTCTTAAGAGTAAACACAAAGAATTATGTTTACTGGAATTTTTAAGTTCTTTGACATTGTTTTGCTTTGCTTCATCCTTTAGATAAGCGGTCCTCAAACTGTGCCCTTTAAGAGATTTTGGACATCAGTTCCCAAAAGCCTCAGCCATGTTGGTTAGTAGCTTTGGATTGTAGGAGCTGAAGTCTAAAATCCCTTAAAGAGCACAGCTTGGGGTCCACTAATTTAGATCCTTTGCTATATGCCCCTAACTTTTACCTCTGACTTATCCACAAGTGATAGTAAAATCCATAATTTTGGCCCCAAATCCTGCCCTCAACTTATACATGAGGTCGACTTATAGGTGAGTATATACAGTAATTAAAATCACCTTATCCCACCCCTTGATGTGTACTGTGCTCCATTTGTACTGAAAGGAAGAATGTAATTTTGCACTTGGTTGTCCTTAGCTGATTATGGCTTCTCTATGGCAGCAAAGACATTAGACATAAATCCCCAAAATGGTAGACCCTTCATTACCTGTGTTGCTTTACAATGGCCATTTGCTCTCCTTCATAGAGGTCAGTGCTCTATTTGATGGCATCCTAGAGATGAAGAAGGGTTGTTGCATCCAAATCTGATTTCAAATTAGAGAAGCAGAAGGGAGCACAGGGACATTGAGGTTGCCCTTCAGCATGTAGCACTAGGACAGCAGTCTGAAAAGACCCCCTGTTCACATTCTCCCTAGTATGGTGAAATGTACTGCAGTTCAGTTTGAATTGTTGTGGTTCTTTCTAAATTCGCATCTGTACACATCCAGATATTATGGAAATCTGTGTCTTTTTTGTGCTGTGTTTTTGTTGATGCATTTCCTCCTCTCTTTTTTTGGACAAGACCTAGCTTCCTTTAAACTAAAAGAAAAAGTAAGGCAAGTAAAATTTCTGTGAAACAGTTAGGCTGTGAAATAATTTCCAAATGCAAGAATTATAATGGTAACTAATGTTTTTGTCATGTGATATATAACATGTTTCCATGTTTACTTATATTATACATTAATTTATTGAACGTGTATCCTTCGTTGAGCCGAAAAAAAGCTCACCACACATTTTGTGGTCTAAATTTCAGACATGACCACAAGGATTAAAGGGTAGTTAAAGAGTGAGGGGAAAACACTATATTTCTTATAGTGTCTGTAAGTGGATGGAATTGATGGAAGCAATGGAATGGCTGCTCCTAAGGGAAAGTTAAGTAAGGCTCAAAGGCATCTGATCCTATCAGAGGTGGTAGAAGAATCTTGCTTCTCTCTTATTCTGCTGTGCAGTTTTCTGAAATGACTACTGCAGCCACCTGACTTCACAAATGATGGTTGCTAAACTAAATGGTAGTTCATTTTACACAACCAGTTGTCAACAATGGCTTCTTTGCATTCAAACATTCTAGGCATGCAAGATGCATCAAAGAAACTTACAGAGTCTCTACATGAAGTATATGAGCCTGATTGGTACGGCCGGGAAGATGTAAAAATGGTCGGAGAGGTAAGATTGTTTTTTAAAAGTTAAGACACTATCCTGTTACTCTCACTCTCCTGTGACTAAAAACAATATAAAGAACCAGGAAAAATCCATAATGATTAATAATGTTACTCACTTGTAACCTGTTGCATGTGCATCATTCTCAGAAGTAAATGTTTAAAGCAAGCTTTTTATACAAAACTGAAGAAGCCAAACATCCTACATCAAGAGCTTTAAAAACTACAGTTTGGGAAAATTACGTTTTTGCATTATAATCTAATCTAGATGATATCAAGGCAGAAACAATGGCCAGATCCAAACTATCCATCCTTTGGAATGGGTAAAAAAAGACTTATCTTTGGCATGTTTTACCAAAATAGCATCTAAAAAATGTTTTCAAAGGCAAAACCATTGAGGGCTTTTTAAGAAACCCAGTGCTTTCTGCTTAGCAAAGGAGCCTGTAGATTCACAAAGGAGGAAGACAACTTGAATCTCAAGAGGGGTATCTCTTTTTGTCTTGCTAACGAATGTATATTTTTAATTTCCTGGAGTACACACATAGCTAGGAGGAAGGGCCCACTTGCATGAATTTCCCTCCAGTACCACCAGAACTGAAAACAGTCACATCTTGAAAAAACCCAGGGCTATGACTAACATTGTCATAATTTTTGCTTGATGAAGAAAAAAGCCAGTGGATTTTCTAAAGCTTGCAACATGTATTTTGTGCATTTTGTTGGCCCAATGACAGTATCACTGTTTTGTGGATTTTAAAGTTATCCTTTTGGAAGGAGAAGACATGTTACAGTAGAGAACTCGCTCAGAGTTGCTCTTTTATTATTTAGGAATTAAAATATTGCATATTTGATAGACTTTTTAATATAAGAAAATACACAATCCTGAAGACACTTGAAAGAGGGCATATATAGAAAAATGATAAGGAAGAACCTATTGAGTTACTGTAAAAGCTGTTACTGTTATTTTCAATTCTGTAATGCAAATTCACCTATGAGAAGTCACTGCTGTCTTGAACTAAATCAGAACTGTAGTTCCCTGTCTAATCCAGAAGTCAACCTGTGCAAATCTCTCATGGCACAAGCAGATCTCTTTCTAGTCCTTCTGGCAGAGATCATTTAATTTAGAATGCGATATCCTGAGGTTGAGATGAACCATAGTAGCATATTTATATTTTGATCTTAAATCAAGTGAAAAGGAGAACCAGGGGCTTCTAATATTTGTTCCATTTGTCAGTGGGGATAAAGGTGAGGAGTATATGCTGTATCCAGGAGCTGACAAGAAATCAATGTAGGATTTTAAGAGGAGCACTGGGTGATTAGGGCAGCAAGAGAAGTGAGTGATTTTGATAGTGTAGTATCAAATAGAGGTGAGAGGACAAAGGAGACCAGACAGAAGAATGAACAAGCATCAGTGCAAGTTATGGCCAGGAAGTTTGAGGAACATAAGTCTAATTCCTTTAGGTAACTTTGATATTCCTCTAAGAAGCACTAGTAATTTATTCAAGAAAAAACATTTATGAAATCAAAGGCTTTCATGGCCGGCATCCATGTTTTTTGTGGGTTTTTCGGGCTATGTGGCCATGTTCTAGAACATGTCAGGAAGAAAATCTTCTAAAACATGGCCACATAGCCTGAAAACCCAACAAAAAAACCAAAAAACATTTAGTCGGGTGGTTTTATAGGAACCTCCCATATTTTAATTTATCTGGACTTGTGTCTGGAAATTAATGGAAAACTGCTGGGATTGATGTTCACTTTGCTCTGGTCCATTATCACTTGGAACATTGGCCTGGGACAGACGGCCCTTTTGTGGTGTGACAGCAGCATAGCTAGGGTTAGAGATTGTGCGGCAACCGTGTGGTCCCTAACCCTAGCACATACCGGTGGCGCTGTAATGGCGGTGCCCTGTGTAGACGGGCACCGCCATTATGACATAACAGACGCATTGTGTCCACATGTCGCGTTGTGCCAATTACATCATGAGTGCACCATTGGCACACTCAGACGTAACTAGCATGGTGTAAAAAGAACCCAGAGGGAAGCTGCATCGTTTGGCGGCTGCGGCTTTCCTCTGGAGGAAAAAAGGCCGTCGCCGCTCCAGACAAAAATACAGGTACTGTATGTACCAGGCCATTGTTGTGATTAAACAATGTACTACTAAAAAGTAGAAACCATTTCCTGAGCAATGGTTGTAATAATTACTCATGGCCTACACTTCAAATGATAGTTCCAAATGAGCTAAATTTTGTGACGTCCAGTATTCAACATGTTTATAACATAAACAACACCTCAGTATTCAAATTCTTCAGTAATTCCTTCTTACTGTTTGCATCTTTGTGTGAATAAGTGAATAAGCCCTGCAGTGGCTCTTAATCTTTTCTGTATTGTATTGTTTTCCTTTCTGAATGCATTTCGACCTTTAGTGATTTTTAGAATGCAGGTTTTGTCATAATCTAAAATATGTGTACTGCAGAGGCCAAGAACATGAATTAGGATATTCTCATTTTACAGATTTAATTTATAACATTTATATCCTGCCTTATTCCAAGGAACTCAGAGTGGCATGCATGGTTCTTCCCACCTATTTTATCTTTGCAAAAATAAATTGAGGTAGATTTAACTGCAAGGAAGTAACTAGTCCCAGCATTATTGCATGAACCACATGGCTGATTGGGAATAAGTACCTTGTTTTCCAGTCTTACTGGCATTTTTCCTCTGCTGTGAGTTCTCTAGCTGTCCTTTGGTAAGTTATACACTTCCTCACACACGGACCTAATCAAAATTTTAGTCCCAACTAGTGTTGATATAATCATCAGGGGCAATCTAATTAAGGAGTTTATCATACTAGCGAGATTCTGTGGGAAAACTGGAGTTAAGCAAGATTTAAAGCAAAGAAAACCCAGAAATGACCAAAGTTTATCACATGACATTGCAGTTAATGTGAAATAATGCAAAGTTAATCTGAACGCAAAGTAGAGAAAACCAGCAGCTTTTTACTTAAAAATAACCCAAAAGTAAAAAATCTGCCGGTTTTGTCTGCTTTGCATCAGATTAACTGTGTTATATCACTTGGGCAGTCCCTTAGTGTGATGAACTTCCCAAATTTGCAAATTTTGTTTAAATTCAAATCTCATTTAACTCCTGTTAAACTCCCATTTTCCTGTGGGATTTCATTAGTGTGATGAACTCCTTAGTCACCACATACGGTACATAAATTCTGATTAGGACTAACAGATGGAGCCACTTTGGTATAGTAAGTTGAGTGCTGAATTAGAACTCTGGAAGATAAGGGTTCAAACCCCTTTTTAGCCATAGAAAGCCACTGCATGTTCTTCATCAAGTTACATTCTCTCAGCCTTAGCAAAGGCAACCCTCTCCAATATATCTTGCTAGGAAATCCCTGTGATAGGTTCACTTTAGGGTCACCATAAGTCAGAAATAACTTGAATGCACATTACTACTACTACTACAACTACTAAGAAATGGATTTAGACCACACACATCATCAGCTTTAGTGGATAAGTGGGTATAATAATCCTAGTATTTTTATAATTAAAAGCAATAAGAGGAAAGTTTGGCCCTTCATATGTTGCTAATGCAAGTTTCCATCAACCCTTGCGATGGTAAGGTTTGATGAAATATTACATAAATGTTCACAAACATCTGGAGGTTCAAAAATTCCCAACATATACTGTAATATTTACATGATAACGTAGGTGAAGTTTTTTGGTAAACACGTGATTGGGACTCTGTATTCTGTGGCTACTGTTTCTATACTCCTCTGAATCTTGTCAGTTCTGGTTCAAACGCAGATCCCTTTTCTCTGAGGGTTATACTGTAAATCCATCAGGCACACCATCCGTTGCATTCTGTTGCTCAAAAAAACCCAAAACCCTATTGTGTTTCTTTGCCTGTGTTAATCTCTTGTTTTCAGGTAAACTCAGGGCACCAGTGATGCCTCTCTGGATCCATCACACTCTAACCCCATTATCAGTTCTCTCCTTTTCCTCTCCCTAATTCCAGAGTATTTACGGGTTTATAATTTAGAAAGCGTTTTTGAAGAATGGCCTTGCACTGGAGCATCATTTGTGATTTTTAAATTTAATTGGAAATGTAGTTTTAATCTGGTATGACACAGTCCTATTGTGCCTCCTACATCATTGCAACAGCCCCTGCTATGAAGGCTTCAGGGCAAAAGAGTGCCAGTGAGCATTTCCAAAGGGGTTCACAAAGAACTAAGCAACAGCTTATGCTGACAATTGTCTTGTTTATTTGGTGAAGCGACAGTAATTCAAATCCAGATTCATAGTGACAGATGGAAAATTCTACTTCCCAGTTAAAAAAAGAGATACTGTTTCAAATTACAATATTTAATCTTAAACCTGTAATACTTGAGCTAAAATGCTCTGTGGTATTGTATATCATTTAATTTAATATATTTAACATGTCATCCCAGAGAGTGAGAAAGAGAGAATTGCACACACATATATGCACATACACATTTTTTTTGGGCATGAGGCCCTTGGGAAAAAAGAGGCCTGCTTAATTTAACCAGGAATAGATTTGTATTAATCCACATGAACTCTGGAATGGATTGTGGAATCCAGAACACAGTGCAGTTTGGAAAGGAAGGCCTAGCATGGCTAGGAGAATCTCCATACTCTGAAGCTCACATGTTGAGAGACTGTGGGACTAGCATGGTTTGAGATGTCTGTACTAGAGATCCCTGGCACAATGCAAATTTAGTGCTTACTCCATTTCTTTACCATTCTATATGCCTAAGCATACAGGCAAAGCCTGAGCCAGGTCATCCATTGGAACGGAAGTGGCATTCCTTGGATGCCAAAAGAGCAGTAGGACTTTACTTGAAAAGGACTAAATGGTTCAGGAGAACAGAAGTTCTGTTTATATCCTTCAATTCGAGATCATTGGGGCTAAAAGTATCTAAGCAAATCTATTTAGCTATCTAGATGGTTAAAGGTATATAACTGTGTTACGATTTGGCAAAAAGTCAAAGACCAAAGCATGTTTGAGCTCATTCTACCAGATCAATGGCAGATGACACCACATACCACATTGGGCCTTATTTCACATGTTCTTTCTGCAGCAAATCCAGAACCTACCAGAATCTGGGGGTTCTGGGTGCAGTCAGTCCTCTCCAACTGGAATATGACTTTCCAGTCCAAATTCTAGTTGTTCATCAGAATAGAAAGTATTCTTGAGAGTTTACTCCTTTTCTTGGGTTGAAAGATTTGGGGGCGTGAGGGATAGATGAACGGAACAGGATTATTCCAACTCTAGCTAAATACATTTAATATTAAGGTCTGTGCCTGATAAGGGAAATTTCAAGCCTAGAAAAGTTTTACTGTTGCTGTTATTGTGTTGATTTTAAGGAGCAATAACCAGATCCTTCAGTAAACCCTGCCAGAAAGCAATGTGGGAAATGTTGTTTTTAGCATTTGAACTACATTTAATTGGATTAAAACTGAAGGGCTAAATCCAATTCTCACAGTACTAGAGCAGACTTATTTAACCAGCGGGACTTGTTAAGTCAACATTTCTACAAGTCTTCTTGATTTGGTTTATCTATGCTAGTCTCATGTGATTAAAGATGTATTTTGCATTTCCAGGTAAATTCTGTGTACCTGTTTGGATTATGGATGTAAATTGTCTTGCTTTTAATCTACATCTTCACTGTACTTTTATTTCTCTCCCAAGAAATGTGATGTGCTTTGGGAAGATTTCCATCAAAAGCTGGTAGATGGATCACTATTGACTTTGGATACATATCTGGGGCAGTTTCCTGATATAAAGGTACTACAGTGTCTCAGTTTATATTAATTTACATTGTTGACAGTGGAAACAGAAATACTGTACTTTAGAAAAGAGAGTGTCTAAGTGTTCTGCACATACAGCATAATGTGTATGATATGCATGTATATCTAGAAGTGTGCATTTGCTCAGTTCCTGTCATTCTTCCATTTTGGAAAAGAGTAGAAGGAAATCTCTGCATTTCTGCCTCTGTAAACCACTTTTAAATGGCCCACACTTCTGGACCAACTGCCTTGGTCTGTCTGAAGATGTTTTACTTGGGTCCAAAACACACTGCTGAAATAATCTGGGTTGAGACCCCTTTAACTTCCCTGGCTCAGTGCTAGGGAATTCTGGGAACTGTAGTTTGGTGAGACATTTAGCTTTCTCTGTCTGAGAACTCTGGTGCCACAACAAACTATTATTCCCATAGTTTTTTGTGTTTTTTTTGGGCTATATGGCCATGTTCTAGAAGAGTTTATTCTTGATGTTTCGCCAGCATCTATGGCTGGCATCTTCAGGGAAGCCTTCGACTTCACATATAATTCCCATGATTCCCTAGCACTGAGCCAAGGCAGTTAAAGCATTCTCACACTGTATTATTTCTGCAGTGTGTTTTGGGCCTTAGTAGCTGTCTTGATTAGCACTGTTTTAAATTCCTCACATTTGGAAAGTTTTCTGGAACGCCTTTCTTGAAGCAAAAATAGGCGCAAGGAAACAGTTTTATCATATATTTGACCCACTGGGATTGCTTCCAAACATTTGTCAGCCAAGCTCAATCAGGATGTCCCTGATAGTTATGTTAGCACTGACCAATGTGCGCCTCTGAATTTTTATTTCATCTTGAATGTGTTACTGACATTTCTAGTGATTTCTTCTGTTTGAACCCAGATGTTATTATGGCGCAGGAAACCTTTCCCGTTAAATGTATTTTCTCATCTACTGACGGATAAAAGTCTGATTTTAGCAGCTGCTGTGTTAAGTTTACTTTCTGGCATGTTTTTCTTTGCCTATTTTCTTTTATACTTTGTATATGTATCTTCTATATTAAAACATGATGGTGCTAATATTACTACTGTGACTAGTAATGATACTGTGAGAGGAGTCGATTTGAAGGCACCAAGGAACAACAAAAAGTATTGTCTTCATTTAAAAAAACTATTACAAAGCAGAATCCTGATATGCTGTGCTGAAATTAAAACATGGTACATGCAAAACAGATCACAGATCACTTTAATAAGAGGCCTATCAGGAGCTATGCGAGCCTATTTCATTAATTAACCAAACCTGAAAAACATGTTAACATGGGATTTGATGGTTATTGCTCCAGTGCTGAGGGACCGTCTATATCTGACATAATATTCACTCTATTGATGAATATATACAGCACCAAATTAGGTCTGGAGATGCTGGTTTCTATCTCTGAAGAATAGTTTCAATGTTATTGGATTTTAAATATATATGCATATAGTCTAAATTATATATACAATGAATCTGATATGAAATGTAGAAACTTGATCTTTTAAATTTTCTATGAAAGAATGATTTGTAAGGTTTGAAACTGTTGGTTTTTTATTTAAACAATTAATCTTTAAGTGTTTTTAAAAAGTAAAAGCCAATGCTTTTATATTAGACAATGTCTATTTCTTCAGCTGGGGGGGGGGGGTTGTAGGAAGAAATATTTCTAATGGGGAGGAAAAACCATTCCAGAACCATAAAGGTTATATCATAATTTGAAAACACAAGAACAACTGTGAGATTTGACTTGAGTATCACTGTTTACAGAATCGTATTGCAAAGCGGAGCAGAAAACTAGTGGACTATGACAGTGCGAGGCATCACTTAGAAGCTTTGCAGGGTTCAAAAAGAAAAGATGAAGGTAGAATTTCTAAGGTAAGGTGCGTCTCCAGATTATAACCAGCATTAGACTCACTGAGTGTGTGAGTGAAATAGTTTCGTTGTATTCTCTTTTTTATTATTGTTTTTCTGAGACACAATCACGTCATGAAAAGTGTAATGCATAAAATATGTACCATGTGGAATGTGTGATCTGATATTTGCATAGAGCTCATCTAGCACCAGGCTTTTAATAGATTTCCTCAGGAGGGGATGCTGGAATTCCTATCTGACATTCATGCTTTTCCTTCCTTCACAACAATTGAAGTGGTGTGTGGACAATATTCCCACTGTGATTTTTCTTACTTTGATCCAGTTAAAACAGGTGGTTAAATGCAGTCCCTGGGCCTCACTTTGGGGCCTCTGACCCAAATTCCCCTCAATCCACCAAATTTATTTCCTTTATTAGGCATGATTTTCAAAATGAGGTGGAAAATGCCCATGTGTATCAAAACAAACATAAATACACTCCACACTACTGCAAATACCTCTATTTTCTTCTAAAACAATAATCTAAATGGTGATAGGAGAAGCTGTATCTTCACCTCTTGCCATTTTGAGAATAACAGCAGAAGAAAATAGAGGTATTTGAGCTTGCTGTGGGGAAGAGAGGTGCTCCCAAGGGGGTGTAGATAGAATTGCCTTCCATCTCCAAGTTAAAATGTAATGTGAACTCCTTCTTTTCGACCAAGCACCATTTGTCTAATGCAATTTTAGCCTGCATCAATAAAAGTATAGAGTCTAGATCAAGGCAAGTAATAGTGCCACTCTATTCTGCTTTGGTCAGGCCCCACCTGTAATACTGTGTCCAGTTCTGGGCACCATAATTCAAAAAAGATGTTGAGAAACTGGAGCATGTCCAAAGGCGGGTGACTAAAATGGTGAAGGGTCTGGAAATCATGCCCTATGAGAAAAGTCTCAGGGAACTGGGTATGTTTAGCCTGGAGAAGAGAAGGTTAAGAGGTGATATGATAGCCCTGTTTAAATATTTGAAGGGATGTTATATTGAGGAGGGAGCAAGCTTGTTTTCTGCTGCTCCAGAGAACAGGACCCAGAACAATGGATGCAAGCTGCAGGAAAAGAGATTGCACCTCAACATTAGGAGGAACCTCCTGACAGTAAGGGCTGTTCGACAGTGGAACACATTCCCTCGGAGTGTAGTGGCCCTCCTTGGAGGTCTTTAAACAAAGGCTGGATGGCCATCTGTCAGGGATGTTTTGATTGAGAGTTCCTGGATGGCAAGGGGCTGGACTGGTGGCCCTTGTGGTCTCTTCTAATTCTATGATTCTATGTAGAAAATAATTATATTGGTCTGTCAAATGACAATAATATATGACTTAAGGGAAGCAGTTCTCAAATGACTCCAGTAATATGTGAAATTGAAGCCAAACTGAAATGTCACCCTTTTGTTGATTTTTTGTTTCTCTTCGGGTAATAAAACATTATATTCATTGCTTCTCACTTTTTGAAAATACTCAGACAGGTTTACATATTTTTATGACACTATGAACAATTTTAAAACTACACTGCCAAGCATATCTGTGCTAAGGAGAGATGAATGGCCATGGAGACAGCTACCCTTTTATACATAGAGAGGCTTGATAATAGATTGACAATGGCAAACCTGAATTAACACCAGGATGTTGTATTGTGCCTTATGTTGTACAATTTGATGATAAATATTGTGATCACTGGGTTCTACAAAGGAGTTGAGCTGCTGTATCTAGGGGCTCTTTCAAACTACACACTTATAGCACCATGTTTCCAATTTAACTGCATGGCTGAACCCTGTGGATTCCGATGGTTTGGGGGCACTAGAACTCTCTGGAAGAGAATTCTAAATACCCCTTCCAAAACTGCAAATCCCAGGATTCCATACATTGAGACCATGGTAGTCAAAGTAGAATCATAGTGTTATAATTGTGTAATGTGAAAAGATGCCAGATGTCTTGTGAGAAGATACTTGAGATGCCAACTATAAACCTCGAAAGTACCAGGGGTCTCAGGCTGGAGACAGACACCAGCTATCTCAGAGTCAAGACAGACATATTGGCAACTGCATGCATGCAATTAACAGGCATGTTTTGATAATGTAAATGACTATAGGGGAGGGGGCTGAGGAGGATCAAGATGATGGAGGTTAGTCCTTTCCTCCCATTCCTTTGGTCCGGCTGAAAATCTCCCTTCTAACGCTGTTATTTGGATTGGGATAGATTGAAATCATTACCAACATTAAATCTCATTTGCCTCTTATTTAGTGTGGCCCCCATGGTAGCTTACTGAAGGTGAGAGCTACTTGTTTCTTTCTGCTGCACTTCGGTATTACAACTGTGGACGGCACTGAATTTCCAGAGTGATATACTGGCCTGAGCGTTGGACTAGGACTCTAATAGATCAGGGTACAAATCCCTTTCAGCTGTGGAAACCTACAGGATGATCTTGGGCAAGTCACATTTGCTCAGCCTTAGAGAGAAGCAATGGCAAACTTCCCCTGAAAACATCTTGCCAGGAAAACCCAGTGAGAGGGACTTGATAATGGTGTTCACTTGAAGGTAGATGACAGCAACTGCAAATGGCTGTAGGCTACTGCACCCACTTCTCAAATAGGGTTCAGATGATACAAGGACCTAATAAAGTTCCACTTATTCCTGTAAACATGCTGATTTTGATCATGTTCCTCACAATCAAATGACATGTTACACATACAGATGATTTTCTCTGGGACTTTGTGCCTTGGGGAGGGGAGCCTTATCCATACCTTCTCTGGCTGTGGCCCCTTAACTCCCCCACTCCCACCCCAGCTCACATGTGCTCACAGGTACAAGGCTTTAAAAAAAGGTTTCCATTGGAATTTGTGTTGGTGAGGTTTGTTACTATGAAGGAAAGAGGAAAACATCCTCTCTATGTATACCACAATCCCAATAATTTTATTTTATTTATTTATTTCAAGGATTTATATCCCACCTTTTTCCCACTGTGGGATTCAGGACATGGAATATGGCATGTAGTTTCACCCTTTCTCTGAAGTTATTGGCTCAGAAATGGACAAGAATTCTCACACTGTCCATCCCTCCTTGCGGCCTAAGTATAGTTATTAAGCATGAAAATTATTTAAGATTTCTCTGAGAAGACCCACCTGAAATGATACGTTCTATTATACCCACCTGAAATGGTATGTTCTATTGAAAACCCTGTGGTTTCCAAATAACTCCTTACCTGTTTGGTTTTATTCTAGGCAGAAGAAGAGTTTCAGAAAGCACAGAAAGTATTTGAAGATTTTAACATTGATTTGCAAGAAGAGCTGCCATCTTTATGGTCAAGGTAGTTGCTATAAATTGCTGATGTACTTTCACAAAACCTTGTGAAGTTAGTTTAGCATATCTTTGCAATGGGAGCAGTGTAGTTGAGATACACCACATGTAATCTAAAAATGAACATCCTCAAAAAGTTGAATTATCTTCATGGGAACCAAAATAGTTCCTCTAAAATGCAATGCAGGTCCGAGGGAGGCATTTTAGAGCTAGTATGCCTATAGATTGGCTCACAGGATATGAAAATTATGGACTGTGGAGTCTTAGAAGCAAACCTTGGGTGTGTATATTTGAGTTATTGATATGCATTCCATCATAGAGTCACATATGGTGCGGGATTGTACATGGAATAGTAGTTGTCATGCTACTATGGGTTTGTTTAAAGGGGAGGGGCCACTGTTTACAGAGGGTGGGTCTGTTCTTTATATTTTATGTCTGTAACATTGCTTTTTTCATATCTAGAATTAATACAGTGCATGTGTTTATATGCAGAATAATTTTTTGGTGTTTTTTTTTTTACCAAGTTTAAAAGTTGTGTGTATGTCGGGGGGCAAATAGCTTATTTCAACTTTTGAAATAAAATACATACATCCTTATTATTATTATTTTTCTTTTCACAACATTTTCATCTCTATGTCATTCCTACATAGGCGAGTTGGCTTTTATGTGAACACTTTCAAAAATGTCTCTAGCCTTGAAGCCAAATTTCACAAAGAAATAGCTTTGGTGAGTAAAAATGAATGTGGGGAAAATGCAGTTGAAAGTTTTGAACTAATTTAATTTTGTATGATTTGTTCTTTTTCTTGTAGTAAAATGTTTATGCTTAACAGTTCATGTTTATGCTGGGAACAGCCAGATAACCTTGCGGTAATAAAATTATGAAGTTTTTAGTAATATGTATTTAATATACATGACACAAGGTTAATGCAGATGTGAGAAATATTTGGCTTTCCATTATGTTTTGGTCTACAGCTCCCATAATCTTTTACAATTTGTTATCCTGGCTGTGGGCTGTAGTCCAAAACATTTGGAGCACCAAAGGGTCTCCTTCCCTGGGCTAATAAGTTCTGAGGTCAAAACACTGTAAGACTATGTAGATGTATCATCTTGGTTCATTAAAATTACTATGAAGTTGTTTTTCATCCCTAAGAATAGATTAGCACCAGGATTGCCAAAGTAATCATGGATGCTTGCTCCTCACAAAATATATTCTTACCAATATTCACGTACTTCAATTTCTGTAATGTTTATGAACCTGACCTTAAACACTGAAATACACCACTGTAGTCTCTATAGTGGCTGCTTAGTTCTTCAGGTAGGATGCATGTGCACAGTCTGGATTCATGCTTGTTTTTGTGCATAGGCTGTATTTGCAACAGAGTGTCCTTGCGGTTCTATCCAAATTTATCTGAGAGGTGATTCTTCATTCTGAGTAGATACACCTAGGATTTTATTTTATGCAATTAGTATAGGAACTATTTCCACGCCTACTTTGCAACTGTTATGGTAAGAGAGGGAAGGGATAAGAGATCCTGAGATCAATTATTCTTTAATGCTCTTACATTAAAGAAGTCATTAGAAACTGAGAGCAGCACTCTGGCCACATCTCATCTTTAATATTGGGTCTAATAAGGTAGAATTGGATACAATAAAAAAAGGTGTCCCCTCTTAGCTGTGGCACAAACCCAACTGTTGTATGCTAACAAATCTAAGCTGGTTAAGGCATCAGTCATTCCTTCTCCTTTTTGATCTCAGGGAGGCATCATACTATATGTTGGGCTATTTACAGTAAATATTCTAACTTACTTCATTAAAATGTGTATGTGTTAAAAAAAAACAGTTTTGCAATTTATGATTAACAGGCTGATCGCTCTGGGAAAGCACCGGTACTAGCTAGTCTAAGAACCATAACTGATTGCAACCACAAAAAATAATTATTACGTCTGTTTTCACTTTTTGACTGAAATTGCTCTCTTGAGATTATGAGTTATATGGCCATGTTCTTTATTTTTAGATGTAATTAAAATTTACTCATTCCTGTTGCAAGAAGCAAAATGGTGCCAATTCACAGTAGTAGGATTTCAGATTAAAGCAATATTGGTTGTTCTGGTTTCTGAGTTGAAAAGTTGAGGATGCCAATCATGAAAGCTGGTTGTTTCTATATTCTGTGTTACGTGAACAGACAGTGGTCATACACCATTCTTTTTATAAACTATTTATACTTTGATCAATTCACATTTCCAGCAGAGAATATACTTCTTTATATTCCAACAATATTTGTAGCTCACTTTATTAAGCTTATTAACTATTCAGTGTGAAACACTGCAGTTTCTGTGTGGTGTGCTTGACTGTGATAATGTGTCATTCTTAAAAGAGTGGCTCATCTTAGTTCCATTATGAAGAAAACGTTTGATTTAAATTTGTAGTTTAACTTGATTCAGTTTCCTCTAAAATGCCCTTATTAAGATAACTTTTTTGACTTCCAGCTATGCCACAAACTTTATGAGGTAATGACAAAGCTCGGGGAACAGCACGCTGACAAAGCCTTCACCATTCTTGGAGCACCCAGGTAAACCTTTTGCCTATCAAACAGCAGTGTGCACATGTCTATACTAATCTAAGGATACCAATAATAGAGCCTAGAGTTTTGGTGTGTGGGAAATTAATCAAAGTAGGGAGTAAATAGCATTTCTGTTAAACATATATGTGTTTCTCCTCATCTTTTATTTTTGTCAAACCCATTTATGGCCCAAGACAGACAGGCATAAAAGTGCTGTGCTGGCGCTGTACTAGGCTTAGGGAGCACATGTCAACCGCACACTCCCTAACCCTAGTTAGTGTGGATGGCACCATCATCACGCAGCACCGTCCACACAAAGCACTTGATGACAATGTCATGCATGCTCCGCGTCCAAATGGCACGGCGCCTGTGTGATGTCCCCATGCTGCCCCAGGCCGCTTATGGTGGCCTGGCTGCGGTGCAGGAAGGAGCTCTGAAACGGAGCTCCTTTTTTCTGTGTGCATCATTCCCTCAGCAACCAAACGGCTGTGGGAACAATGCCGGGTAAAAAGGGGCCGGATGGCCCCTTTCTCCCATGGCTGTGGCTCCTGGGGGTGTCTGGGGACATGAAGCCCCAAGGACACCCTTTTTCTGGACCATGAAGAAGCAGCATTTAGCCGCTTCTCCGTGGTCTGTAAAAACTCCAGGTTGAGACTACAGGGCTGCCAGTGAGGCTGCCCTGCCCCCAGCCCGGTGCAGAAAGGGGTGCCACAGACCCGTCCCTTTGGGGCAGTCTGTACCAAGCCATTGTGTTTTTGAAGCAGACTTTTGTTAGCAAATTGGTATAATTCAGAGGAAGTTAAATTATGTCATGCTACACCAGAAAGAGATAAGAGTATTAACTAAGGGCTCATCTGTGGGGATTCTAATACACATGACCTCATCCGCAATTCTCAATCTAGTGTACAGATTCAAACACGATTATCTTTCAGATTTCATGCTTCCCTGAATTTGGCAATGTAGCTGTTGCCACAGGCAGCATACCAAAATGCTTATTATAATGTATCTTTGAGAGCGGGGCGGGCAACCACATGGGGGAAAGGGGCCAGTTCTTGCACTCAGATACACCTGGTGAGCCGTGCCCAATATATTTTCACAAAACTGGAAGTGATATCATGTCGCAGTCAATTCTTTTTTGTTCTGACTTTCAGCCACTTTTGTTAGGTTGTGAGAAAAGAGGCCCTAATTCATCTTGGGGCAGTGTTCAGATGTTCGAGGGTAGGAAATTACCTAGAAAAAATTGGGTGCCATGGTTTTGGAGGGGTCTTGGGAACTTTGAGGGGCTGGAATAAGGAATGGCCAATCTTTTCCAACCCCTATTTTAGACTAAAATTCATTTGGCAACTCATACCTTGAAACATAAATGAGTGTTTAGTGTGAAAATACATGCAAAATGCATACTTGTAGGTTTTCATGCAACTTTAATAAAAATAAAACAGTAAGGATTATGAGGAGATGGGATGGAACAGTCCCATTTGAATGGCCACATCTGCAGCTGATATGGATCTGAATTAGAGTAATCTCCCTATCCCTAGCACTGGAGCAGCAGTGAAAAGACTAAGGTGCATCTGCACTGTAAAAATAATGCAGTTTGATACCACTTGATTGGTTCTTCTACAGAATCATAAGATTTGTAGTTTTGTGAGGCACCACACACTCTTTGACACAGAGGACTAAAGACCTTGTAAAACTACAAATGCCAGCATTCCATAAAATGGAGCTGTAGCACTTAAAGTAGTGTAAAACTGCATTATTGCTACAGTGTAGATGGAACGTTAGAGAAGTCTGTGCTGGAGGGTAGATGGGTAGGATATATATATGGTAGATAAAGAGGGTAGATAAGTAGGTTCAGGAACATGTTGTATATCTTCTAATAGAAGAAGCCACCCTTTTGTACTAGGTGTATTTGAGGCAGGTTTTCATTTATTTAAAAAAATATATTTTAAATTTTAAAAAATATATTATTGATATAATAATGCACTTATTATTGATATACAATACAATCAAAAGTAAACAAACCCCCACAAGATGCATAATATCAGCACAAGAAGTACACAGAACACATCCTTCAATGCCACCCAGATTATGGTATTTAACTATTAGTAAGTAAATCTTTCCACATGTGTGAAACATGTAGAGAATACTTTCTGTAATAATAGTAATAGTTATTCTGTAATAATAGTTTTTAAAAAATCATAAAAGGGACCCATATTGCATAGAATAAAGTACTTACTTTTCTTTTAACTGTTCCACAAAGGTCAGAAATGAGATCCTTTTACCAACTATGTTTGATGCAGATTGATCAGCACAACTCTCCAATATTTCATTCCAAATATCTGGAGAAATAGAATAGAAAGGAAAGAATGTGTTAATTTTTACTTCTTTGTTTTGTTTTGTTTTTAAAAATATTTCTACAGAAAGTGGTGGTGAGTGAACATTAAGATGTGTCCTAACTTTAAGATAGTGTTGTTTTCCTTTAGTGTTGAACATGATTGAGATTTAGTCAATCATGTCTTTACCTGATGATGAAGTCCAATTCTCATCTTATTGTGTAGGATGCTTAATAGACATACACTTTTTCAAAATATGGTGCTGTCATTTTTATGAATCATAGATCTTAGATGTTCTTAGGCAGCGGAATGATTCCTAGATGCTGCACTACCCAGCTTCCATTATTCAATAGTAGTTGTTTAGACAATAAACCAAGACTGAGGATTTAGCCTAATGATATTTAGTATCTTTTATTGTTGAAGAAATCCTTCTTTTTAGTATTTAGTATATGGCATAAGTATTGTAACTAAATGTGCATAACTGTGACAAACGTGACAGAAATAGATTTTTATACAGACACACAAACATTAATATTTATAATGAATATTTTAAATCTGGTGAATATGGTATACTGTACCTTTGTGAAAGCTAAAAATCACATGTTAATTTTGGGAATGAAAGAAAGCTCTGAGTTGAATACTAGCAGCATCTTCAATGGAATTATCAATATGATTATCAGTGTGATTATCACATAGAAAGTGAAGGGAAAGCTATTTTACATTTTAGGTACATATCAAGCAAACAGTTTATATATTGCTATGATACAGCCATATGAAACAATGCATATTCTGTGTTAGGAATAATTCATATACAGCAGTATGCCTTCAAGAAGTAATATGTGAGTGAAGAGATTATAAAATGGCCTAGAAAATTAGGTTCTTTAAAATTTGAAGATCAGAGTTGATGTAAAATAAATATTTGGGCAAATATATGATTGGTTTCCAGGATTTAATCTCTACAGCATAAAATATTAATGGACTAAATGTATCTTCTATAGATGGATGCTGAAAGCAGGTTGATATATGAAATCCACTGTTTCATGTATTCTTTCATTCTATTAGTGACTCAGGTCCACTCCGCATTGCAAAAACTCCATCACCACCTGAAGAGGCCTCACCTCCACTTAGTCCTGAAGGTAGTCCAAATCATACATTGGCAGCACCACCTTCTCCAGCACCAGCACGACCTAAATCCCCTTCACAGGTAATGCAAACAGAATTATTTTGGTACATTTGCATTTTGCTTATTTGCTTATTTTGTTTAGGTTGTCCTTGCAGATGTATGTATTATATGATATATGGTGGGATACAGACCACCCCTTTGGGGTGGCCTGAACCCACCCCTTTCCCCAACGGATCGAGGCTGAGCTGCCACAGTGGCAGCCCCAGAGGCCCCGATCTGCCGCTTTTCCTGGCCGTGGGGAAGCGGCAAAACGCCGCTTCCCCACGGCCTGGAAAGGGGTGTCCTTGGGGCTTCATGCCGCAAGGACACCCTGACAGTGACGGGGAAAGAGAGAAAGGGGCCACTTGGACCTTTTCCCTCTGTATCGCTGGCACCGCCATTTAAAGACCGCACCAGCGATGCACGTGGCGGAAGGAGCTCCAAAACAGAGATCCTTTCAGTGCCGCTGAAAGGGCGCCACAAGCACGTCCATCACATCAAACTGGCGGCACCCATGTAGAGAGGGCACCGCTATTTTGACGTACAGAGTACGTCCTAGGGTTACGGGGCGTCTGTAAAGAATGCCCCGAGGCAACCCTAGTACGTATCCAGGCTGGTGCTTTGCGCCGGTCTGGATACCGCCATATGCTTCATATGAAGGGCCTCCGCAAGATCCATCCTGTTTTGTGGCAGGTGTACCCAAGAAATAAAAGAAGGCAAAGGATGGACCCACTCCTGATATTTTTTTTTCTGGAATCTTCCTCAACATTCATTCATGATCTTTTTCTTGCTTGATTGCTTGATAATTTTCTACCCTTGGCATATGTTTTAGATTCACGTGTCTAAGTTAACTAAACATTCCACTTGAAGCACTGAACCTATGGTCTGTGAGGATGCAGGATTCTACTATGTTCATTATTAGCAACATCTGTTTTGGATTACAAAAATATTTTATGTTTATAGATTCTTGCTGATTTTTAAATTACAATAGACCCTTGCTTTATGCGTGGGATCCGTTCCAGACCCCCCCCCCTGCATAAGGTGAATAATGCATATGCTTGAGTCCCATTGAATATAATGGGACTCAGGTGAAGTGACACATGCACACCATGGGCACACACGCCATTCATTATATTGCAGCGTAATTTCAGTGGTGCGGGCCCACAGTATATTCTTTACAACTTGGTGCTTAACTGATAGATGATAATGATAATAGTAATAATAATAATAATAATAATAATAATAATAATAGGATTTATTTATATACCGTCCAATCACTGGGAATCCGAGCGGTTTACAACAGAGGAAATAATAGACGGTTCCCTTCCCTCAGGCTTAATGCAGTTTGAGAGTGCATGTTGTTCCAGTATCTAAATCAGGGGTAGGCAACCCTTTTGAGCCGGGGGCCGGGTTGCTGTCTCTCAGACAACTGGGGGGCCGAAGCCAAAAAATAAATAATTAAATAATTTTCAAAAAATTAAATAAATAAATAAACTGGGACAAATGTAGGACAAAATTTCCAAAGGGAGGGCACTTTTTAAATAAAAAATTGAGGACATGCGAAAAAATTTGCTGATTTTTTTAAAAATGTTAAGATAAATGCATGTTTCTGAGGCTTCTATAGACAATTGCCCCACCATGCCCCTCGCGCGAGACGCCAAAGGCCCCGGCGGCAATCGGCGGCAGGACCGGGCTGGGGCTGGTCCCAAGGCCTTGCCGGGCTGCATCCGGCCCACGGGCCGCAGGTTGCCTACCCCTGATCTAAATGATACATATTTCAGGGTTGAAATAGCTCTATTGTACCCAATGAGAATTACTTCTGAGTAGACATGTTCTGTAGGATTGTACTGTAATTGTCCACTAACAGGCAAGTTCTGTTTACCATCTATCATCATTCATTGGTCAGGAGATCTTACTTTTTTAGTGGCAGATGAATGTGTATTTTACAGACTTCAGCTACAAATAAATGTATGGTTGGACATATGGTCAGCTTATATTAATGTATTACCACATTCTCTGTTTGCTTTTAATTATATTTTTAAATCCAATTTTTAAAAAATGTTCATTCTCAGAAGATGCAGACCTAAAATCACAATTGGGGCAGTATTGTTAAATCCAAAACCTGACTGTTCACCAGAGAATGTCTCCTTAATACTATAAAGAATAAACATAGTTTTATTTCAAATGAAGCTGATCACAGGCGAATCAATTAGATGAGCAAATGCAATGAAAGAGAAGCAAACTATTTGAAAACTGCTGTGATTGACTAACAGGGATTCAGTTGGATGAAACAATATATGTTCTGAATTAGGAGCAATTCAAACGTAATTACTGTTATTAAGTCCGTCATCAATATATCCAAGGTTTGCACAATATTTTCTTTTTTTTCATATCAGTTATTTGGCCCAAGGATCCATCCAGTCCAGCTAATGTACTCTGGTGGAGCAGATTGCCTCTTAGGCCATTCTGAGCATGTTTTCAGTTCTTGAACTGAACTGAACTTGCAGTCCTTTTGCACAAAAGTCCATTCCTGCTTAACTCAAGCTTGCTTTATTTCAGTATTTTAACACATATGGAAAAAAAGCAAACAGTAAGGGGTCCAAACCCAATTGCACAGAGTTCTCCCAGTAGATCCTAATCTATATTTAGTCCATCCTTGATACATGGTACAGTTTTCCAGAAACATTGTCATTTGAAAAAGAGGAAGAACCAAAGAGCCAGTGCTGTAGCCCTGCTAAAACAGATGATGAAAGGAAAGAATTGAGTTTACCAGTGGGATTCTGGAATTTTAAATATTAGTTTTATTTTAAAGCAACATATTTCCCCATCGAAGGTATTTTCAAAAGGTTTCAGTCACTTCATTGCTTGACAAAATAAAGGACACTTACCCTTCTTACTATTACTATGGTAAAATCTCTGAAGACTGAATTAAAGGCTACCAATTTCATCTGGCATCATTCCAAGCCCCAGATTTACCATGGCTATTTTTATCCTCTTGATATAAAAGGAATATAATTTCCTTTCCTGCAGGGTAAATGGGATTTGATTTCTTTTGTCATGGGCTCTCTGTTAGTCTGTAGGAAATGTGTTGGCACAGCATGCTCATTGCAGCTGGAGAGATTTTGGCTGAAGTGCTGGCAGCCGGACAAAACATATAATAATTCACAATCTATAATATAATAATAATCTATCCTGCAACAAATGTGGAGTATGCAAAACATGCTAGTACTATGTTCCTCCCCCTGTATCAAATATTTCCATTCTTAGTCTTTGATTCGTTATTCTCAGTCAGGAGCGTTGTCATCCTCCGATGTAGATATTTTTGTTGGATTTTCACTCCTTTAACTATGCTGTTGAGAAGGATGTTGTAATTTCAAGCATCATTTCATTCAGAAATTAGTCAGTTTGCTAAATGGGATAGCTAAGCTGGAAAAATTCACAGAGTTGTATTCAAAGATTTCCCATCATGTAGAGAAGGTCCTCTTCCATGAACAGAAGAGATTTTTAATGCAGCAAATTATTCTCTAATAGAAGGGTAGAGACAATATTCTCCAATATTCCACTTCCATACAGTGCAGTTTATCACTTTACATATTGTTTGGATGGCTGTCAAATTTTGAGAGCAAATTTTCAGGGAGCTCCAGGAGGAGAATAAGAGAAAATTGCTTCCTCTTTTCATTTGTGGGAGTCACCCTTTCAATTCTCTAAGCAGAATTCTGTTCACAGGCCTCTGAATTCCGTGGAAAATGTTTTACTGCCATAGTAAATACCTCCATACAATTTTCTTTGTTTAGCTGAGGAAAGGACCTCCTGTCCCACCATTGCCGAAACTCACACCAACGAAAGACCTGCAGCAGGAGAATATCATCAGCTTGTTTGATGACAACTTTGTTCCAGAAATAAATGTGACAACTCCTTCACAGGTGAGTGAAGGATTGACCTAGTCTCCAGTGACTTGGTGCCCTCTGGTTGCCCTTCATCATCCCCACCTAACATAGACATAGTACATGGAGATGATGGGCATTGTCATTCAACACATCTAAAGAGTGCCAGGTAAAGAAAAACTAGAATAGGTTATAGACTCTTTCCAATGAGGCCTGTACAGTTAAAAGAAAGGGATTTGCGTTGAGAAAGATAAAAACGTATATATTAAAACACTCCAGAACAGATCAAAAGTCCGCCAAACAATGATACCTTTTTTGGGTCAACCAACATGCACAATTACATGTTGCAAGCTTTCAAAGCTCCACTCGCTTCTTCATCAGGCAAGGTGTTAAAAACCATACAAGAGAAATAAAATTGAAGTTGTTGGTCATGGGCCTGCATGTTCTATGTTTGCAGCAACATGCAGGCCCATGACTAACATTTTCAATTTTTTTTTCTCCTTTATCTTTTTAGCACCTTGCCTGATGAAGAAGCCAGTGGAGCTTTGAAAGCTTGCATCATGTAATTGTGCATTTTTGGTTGGCTCAGTATTTGCTATATGGCCAACATGGTTACTCCTGAATGTTTTTTTGTTTTGTTTTTTACTCTAGAGCAGAGCTAGATTTTTGGATTATAGCTGGAAGAAATCACCTACCTTCTCTTGCATTAGCAGAGACATATACTGTGGGCCTTTGCTATCTGCTGGGGTTTGGTTCCAACATACACAAATACTAAAACCTGTGGATGCTCAAGTCCCATTATATACGATGAAATAGTAAAATTGTGCCACCTTATATAAAATGGCAAAATAAAAGTTTATTTTTTTGGAATTTAAAAAATATATATATTTTCAAGCCATGGATGGTGGACTCCATGGACGCAGAATCTGTGGATACTGAGGGCCAGTTATAGTGGATCAAGAATGTTATGTGAGAGGAATGGCAGCACTGGATACCACTTCAAGACAGTATCTAATAATTTCATTTATTTTTATCTGTGGTGTATGTTATGCATGTTACTTTGATATTGTACAGTGGAAAAGCATTTTAAATGCAGTAAATACAGAAATTAGAGGGGAAACTCACTTAGGTATAATTTTTCAAAGGGATTGTAAAATAGTGTTTCTTTTTAACAGAATGAAATTCTCGAACCTAAAAAAGAAGAGTCATTGTTGGATCTGGACTTTGATCCTTTCAAACCTGATGCTGCAGCTACTGTGCCAGCCCATTCACCAATGTCTCAGGTATTTATTTATTTTTCATTTAAAAATGTATTGTGCTGTGTTAAAACACAATTCAGTAGAAGCACAAAAAATGAAATTAAGAAAACTCAGGTTTAATCACCTTTCTAAGAAAAGCTTGCTTTAGGCCTAATTACAATGAGATGCTTATGTCTTTTGAAGTACATAGAGTCAGGTGTACAGCTGAACAAGATTTATAGTGGCTGTGTATGAGAGTTCCTATCTGCTTGCCCATCACTAAACATGATTTACAAAAACAGAATTGATTAAGCAACCTAGTTTTAAAACACACACACATGCAGGTATGCATAGGAAGCAAAATGCAGAAGTAGCCATATTTACTATTAAACAAATTCAAAATCCAAAATAGATGTTGGTGACAACTTTATGAGGCCAACCAGAAGGTTTAAAAAAAAAAAACAATTGCTAGCTTTCAAAGCTCACTTCATCAAGCATCATAAAGAACCTAGTGATCAAAAACTCATGAATGGAATCCCTTTGGGGACTCACATCTTCATAAAAACTTATGGTTTTGGCATTAGAATTGGGCAGTTCCATACTGTCCATATTCAGTAAAGGGCTGCTGTTATGTTACTATACAGGGCAGCCAGCAAAGTTACCAATGCACATTGGGACCAGTGCACAACAGGACCAATGTCCATCAGGACCAATGTTTATTGGGACCAATGTATGTGTGTCTTCTGCATTGATCCCCCTGTGCATCAGGACACTGTCTAGGAAATGCCAGTGTGCATTGAGGCAGTCCTACCAGTGTCCCCTTAAGCATCTTCACAATTCACTAACAAGGTTGCTTAGCACCTCTGCTGCATAACTAAGTACAGTGGGCCCTTGTTATACGCTGGGGTTTGGTTCCAAGATCCCCCGTGGATAACAAAATCCATAGATGCTCAAGTCCCATTAAATATAATGACATAGCTTGCTGGTCAATGACCAAATAGCAAAATGGTGTCCCTTATAAAAAAAATGGAAAATCGAGGTTTGATATTTGAAATTTATACTTTTTTGGAACATTTTCAAACTGTGGATGCTTGAATCTGTGTATAAAAAAATACGTGTATAAGGGTTGGCTATATACATAAAATTACATAATGTACATGGTGATAGAGGATTCTGGACAGCTTCTTTTTCCCTGTGCCTTCTGGCTGGCCCACTAAAGATATTCCCAATGTAAGCAAAGTTATACAAATCTCAATTTGTTAAATGTGTACAGATGGTAGAATTTAGCTTCTCTTAGAATTTAGCAACAGTGTAAACATGACATAAATATGATAGATTTTGAATTAAGCAAATTCAGCATCTTGGAATTCTGAGAGAAAAGGATGATGTGCAGGAACTGGAGTGAGATTCACTATTTGCCTGTTCATGCAAGTGTCTTATTTCTTTGTTACCTGACGTCATGTCAACCTAGACTTATGGTGACCCTAATCATCAACAGCCCTGCTCAGGGGCAGACTCATTGCTGTAACTTCCTTGATTGAGTCTATTCACCTGTAATACAGTCTTCCTCTTTTCCTATTGCCTTCTTCCTTATCAAGCATTATTGTCTTTTTTAGTGAGTCATGTCTTCTCACGCTATGGCCAGAGTATACCAGTTTCAGTTTAGTCATCTTGGCTTGTAGAGAGAGTTCAGGCTTGATTTGCTCTAGGACCCATTTATTTGACTTTTGAGTAGTCCATGTTATCCGTAGAATTCTTTTCCAGCACCATATTTCAAATTAACTGATTTTCTTCCAATCAGCTTCCATCACTGTCCAGCTTTCACAACCTTATATAGAAATTGGAAAAGTGATGGCATCAACAATCCTAATTTTAGTATTCCGTGATCTAGCTTTACACTTCAGGATCTTGTCTAGTTCCTTCATAGTTGCCCTTCCCAGTCCTGGTCTTCTCATTTCTTGAATGTAGTCTTGTTCTGATTAATGAGTGAGCCAAGGTGTGACTATTTTAATGTCTTTATTCTCTGCTTTAAAGTTATGTAAATCATCTGTGGTTATTATTTTTGTTTTCTTAATGTTAAGAGTACCAGCTAAATTTCTTCTGAAATTCTTTGGTGCTCTCCATTATCCGGCGTCTTTCCTTTTCTGAACCCAGCTTGGACATCTGCTATTTCTTCCTCCATACATGTTTTTAAAATATTTGTTCTCGAATTTTGAGCATCACTTTGTTTGCATGGGAAATTAATGCAGTGGTCCTGTGGTCTTCCCTTTCTTGGGCACCATCTGCACTGCAGAAATAATGCAGTTTGACACTGATTTAATTGCCATGGGTCTATGGTTTGGTATATGATTTGTAGTTTGTTGTGGCACCAGAGCTCTGTGACAGAAAATGGTAAATATCTCACCAAACTACAAATTCCAGAAATCCAAATCATTGTACAGTACCATGACAGTTCAAGCGATGTCAAACAGTATTATTCCTGCAGTGCAGATGCACTCTTGCTGATTGGAATGTATATTGAACATTTCTGTTCTGTGGACTGTAAATATCTCACAAACATGTTTTGCATGTTTGTTGTCAGATTTTAGTTAGAACTAGAGTGGATTCTGTGTCTCTGTAGTCTGAAGCAGCTTGATTGGTATGCCATCTGTTCCTTGTGTTTTATTTCTCTGATGGATCTGAGTGCAGCTTACACTTTATTTTCTAAAATTGTAAGTTCATCTTTAAATGATTCTGTCTTGCATGAATCTGTCATTCTTTCAGTTCTTAAATAGTACTTCAGTGTATTGTTTCTATTGTCTTTTTATTTTTACTCAGTCATGTAATGTGTTCCCCAAATGCTGGTAGAACATCCCCACTTTTGGTTTAAATTTACTTTTGATTTCTCCGATGTTGTGAAAGAGGTTTCTTGTACTTCCTTTTTGTTTCATTGTCTATATTGCATTGATGATTATAGTAGTCCCCCCTGCCCTCTGAACAAGTTGCTGAACAGTTGCATTCAGGATTCTGACCTTCTTCCTGTCACCTTTCCCTTTGCTTTTTGTATGTCCTTAACTGTTTGAAGCATTTCATCCATCATCCTTTTAGGCTTCTCTTTATTTTTAGTTGCAGATAGTGTCTTTTTGCATTCCTCCCTGACAGTGTCTCTGGTTTTAGACCAGTAGTCTTCTGGCTGCTGGTCAGTTAGGCTTAACAGTGAAAATCTATTTTTTTTCACATTATCCTTAAACTCTACAGGGATGTTCTTTAGGTTGTATTTTGCCATAACAGTTGCTTTAGTGTTCTTCTTTTGCTTTACTCTAATTTTTGATATTATCAGTTCGTGGTCTGTGCCACAATTTGCTCCTGGCCTTGCTTTTGTAGAGAATGGAGCTGCTCCATCTTCTGTTTCCAGTTATGTAGCCTATTTGATTTCTGTCTTGGCTATCAGGTAATGTCTGTGTGTACCGTTACCTCTTTGGTTGCTTGAAGAATATATTTGCAGTGAAGAGACTGTTGGCTTCACAAAATTTGAACAGTTGCTCTCCAGCTTCATTTTTTGATCATAGGCCAGATTTTTCTACAATCTTGGATTCTACCCTGTTTCCTGCTTTTGCACTCTAATCATTTAACAAGAACCCCTGTTTCAGTATGTGATCAATTTCCTCATGAACTTTCAATTTCTTCTTCTGCCTCTGTAGTTTGAAGCGTAAACTTGGATTATTGATGGGCTTTCCCTTAAGTCTTTTGATATGATTCGTTCAGACTTTGTATTGTATCCTTTGCCTGCTTTTGCTACATCTATTCTCACTGTTAATGCCACCACATTTCTTCTTAGATTTGCATTCCCTGATTAAAGCAGTGTAATTATCTGACTCAAAATGTCCCATTCCTGTCCACTCCAGCTCACACACCCAAAGTATTGCAATGTTGCTTTACATTTCTTGCTTTACTATGTTTAATTTCCCCCATTCATGCTTCTCATGTTCCATGTTCCTATAATATGTGCTGTGCAGCTTCGAACTTTCCTTTCATCTCTGATCATGTCAACAGCTGAATGTCCTTCCAGATTGTGTCTAGTTGCATCATTAGCCACAATGCTACTTGTAGAGTAGTTGTCCTCTGCTGTTTCCCAGTACTTCACTGAGTGTGAACCAACCTAGGAGTTTCATCTTCTGGCGCTATCTTTTGTTTCCTTTTGGATTGTCTCATTATAGAGTTGTCATGTTAAAAGACTCTTTCTGCACAGTACTAACAAGTGTTAGTTGTGATGCCACTTTCATTGTCTGTGAGAGAGCCTCTGCCACTGTCAACCCCCACTACTGCTGCTAACCCAGTAGCTGGCACATTTAGACCCCCATACAGACAGGCCAAAATAAAGCTTCTTTGGGTTACTTTGGAGGTATGCTGTTTAAATTATGCATGCGTACTAAGAGTCCAGAAGCCACACTAAAGCCATGATCCAGTCCTAAGGACTGGAGCGCAGCTTTGGTACAACTTCCGGACTCTTAGTACGCATGTATCATTTAAACAACATACCTCCAAAGTGACCTGAAGCAGCTTTATTTTGGCCTGTCTGTATAGGGCCTTAGTCTATCTCCTCAGCAAAAACTGGTCTGACATGGGAGACCCTACCAGCAGCATAACTTCTTTCCTCACAGAAATACACAATCCCATCACTGTGGAAAAGTAGTGCCACTGGTGGAGTCATACAAATAGCTATGTATTATTCTTCATAAAAAGTCAAGCAAGGTGGTCAACTTCAGTTTTTTTTTTTTAAATGAGATAAAACACTTAGAAACTAAAAATATCTGTCCACCCGTTCACATCCATTTGGGAATGAAAACATTGATAGAGAGGTGGTAGAAGATTAAGAGTGTTCCAGGTAGATCCTCATGGGTAGGGAGATTAGGTACAACCACAAAGTAGGCCCTCTCCTACTCCATAAATACCTTCTCATTTGCCACCATTGTGATGTAGAAAATAGCTGTCCCTGAAGAACATGGAGTAGAGTGGTTCATATAGGATGAGGGAGTCCAAGGCTCAGGACATTTAGAGAAGCTATTAAAATTCAATGTTATGAGTAGAAGAGAAGAAATCCCAAGACTGTAGTTTGTTAGACCTAAACTGAGACGATCAAAAACAAGAATGTATGGCCTTTTTGGTATACAGTATCAGGAAGTGGTTTGACCCAGTTGAATTACTGTTTTGCTTGTGGTCAGAGAAGGCATATTTAAGAGGAAGAAAATCAGGTCTGGGCACTTTACAACAGACCAGAAAGAGAAGCCATTGTGCAATTGTTCAGTTGTCTGGGCACTCATTTTTAGTCCTTGAAGTAAGTGAAAAGGATTGCTGTCCTGGGCATTCTTTGGCCATAGAAAAACATAGTAGGTGTTTCATGTATTTCTAATTATCAGTAAGATTCAAGCAAAAGTTACCTTAAAAACCCAAGGAACTTTATTTTAACAAGTTTGCAGTCAACTGCTAACATTTTCTTTCCCTCCAGCTCAATCTCTTTACTGCTGTATTCTGAGTCACTTCCTAGAAGCTGTTTCTTTATTCTGTGTCTTCCCACTGTGTAACAGGGTTTCTTCTTCATGTGTGAAGACACACACTGGGTGTGTTCTGCACCTGCACAGAGCATCTTCGGAACCTTCTAGAATAGATCTGCAAGCTTTCTGGCAGTAGCTCTGCCCATCTTCCATTTTATCCCTCTGTTCCCACTCAGTTCTCCCAGTTCCTTTTTGTCCACCATGTGAGCAGCATCAGAGGAATCTCTTTTATAACAGTTTTCAGCTTTGACTCGATTTTTCAACAACTTCAGCTTGATTTTCTGTGTCCCACTGACTGGACTGTTTTTCAGATAATTTTTTTGGCACTAAGAGTCTGTACTTATTTCTCTACCTGACTGCCTGATGGCATCCACCTCCTCCTTTAAGAGGTGCACTGATTGTGAGATGAAGTTACTGGGCAGAGATGGCCACTGATGCTGCCTTTTTTGTTTGGAAGAGCCACATCATGTCCATTCATGTCCCCATTATAAGGCTTTTATGCCACAGGCACGCAAGAACCAGGAATCCTGCCCTAAGATGCTGTTGTATGTACAAACCCTGAAGCCCTCCCAGCCACTCTCCACTACAATATCTGTTCCACGCAGTCTGGGGCACATAGGGCATTGAAATGCCCAGTCAAAACTGATGCAAGGGCAGAGGCTCCAAAACTTATACAGTGCAGAGCAACATTTTCAGATGGTCACCTTGTCATCCATTCTCCTAGAGGAAGGACAGTAGTTTGCCATTCTTGACTTCAAAAACACTTGTTTCCAAAGAGGAATCCGTCCACTGATTCCTGTCTTTTGCAGTGAAGTACTGCTTTTCAGTTTTGTGCCCTTCTGTTCTGACTGTGTTCAAAATGCATGACAGTACAGTGTGCCCGGGCCATATGTGGTTGCACCATATGCAGTTTCCAACTTATGCAGAAGCCACACGAGGGGGGAAACAATGACTCACATGCTCACAACACGTGCACTGCACCTCAAGCTTGTGCGCCATTATTTTCAATGGGGCATGAGTATATGCCCTTTTCCCCTTACACGAGGCAGGGGTCAGGAACGGATTCCTCACATAAGGAATGGGTCCACTGTAGTGGCAGTCTGGCTTCAACAGCAGTGGATCACAGTGTTTCTGTACATAGACAACTGGCTTCTGGTTGCACAGTCCAGAATGCAACTCCAGCACCACAGTGATTGTGCCTTGTACCTTCTCAAGTTGCTCAGACTGGTAGAGAAGTTTTGTCTTACCCCCAGTGCAGAGGATCTCCTTCATGGGAGCTGTTCTGGACTCGGATTCTGCCAGAACATTTCTTCCAGATGAAAGATTTCACACTCTTAATTCAGACAATATTATGTTGCCAGTGGTCCCAACGACTCCAGACTCCAAGCACATTGAATCCAAATATTGCTACGCCATCTGGCCTCTACCATTGGGTGAGAGTTCAGTTTCAACCACTCCAGTCATGGCTGCTTTGCAAGATGATCATGATGCCAAGACATGTCCAGTGTTCCCTGGAATGATGGCTTGATCAAATTAATGTGTGTGTTGGAATGCACTTTCTTCTGCCTCAGCCACAGCTGGCCGTCACCTCGGATGCCTCCCTGTATGGCTGGGGTGCTCACACGAAGGGACTCTTTGTATGGGGGACGTGGTTGACCAAGGAACCAGCTCTCCACATAAACGCATTTAAAATGCTGGCAATCAAAAAGGCCCTCTGTGCCTTTGAAGCCCTTGTCATTGGCAGGACGATCAAGATAGCCTCCAGCAACACCACTGGAATATATTACATCAATAAGCAAGGTGGAATGAAAATGAAGACTTTACTCAAGATCACAATTCTGATCTGAGACTGGTGCATTCTCAGACAGATCACACTCCAACAATCTACCTCCCTGGAGAACATAACATGTTGGCCAATGGGCTCAGCAAGTCATCAGCAACCTGTTTATGAATGGCTATTACATGCCAGAATAACCCACTCTCTCTTCAGACATTGGGTCATACCCCAAACCAATCTCTTTGCCTCTCCAAACAACAAACACTGTCTCCAGTTTTATTCCAGAATTTGAGCAAGAGGATCCAGAGGCAACACATTCGTATTTTGGATGGACAGGGAGCGTGGTGTTTGTCTTTCCGCCTTTCCCTCTCCTCAACAAGATTATGCTGCAACTCAGCCTGGATAGGTTGAATGCGATCCTGATCACTCCTTGGTGGCTAAGGCAACCATGGTTTGCAATCTTTCTTCACCTGGTGCATGGGGCGATTGTTCAGCTGCCTCTGAAACCCAACCTCCTCACAATTCATAAGGGTCAGGTTTGACATCCGGATCTCTAAACTCTACATCTCATGGCATGGAGGATTTGGAGGTAGAGAACTTATCTGATTTGATAATAAATGTCTTGACAGCAGCCCATAAACAATCGATGTAGATGTCCTATTGGTACAAATGGACTAAATTTGTTACGTTCCTGAACTCTAGGGGACTCTCTCCATCCTTATCGCAATGCATGCATGTACTGGAGTTATTTTTCCCTGGCAGATGCTGGACTGTTGTTTTCATCATTATGGTGTTACCTGTTGGAAATTTCCTTTCATCATCAACAGTCTGGGCTTCCTTCTTGTTTTCAAGACCCTTTGATTCAAAAGTTCCTTAAGCGTTTTAGAAATCATCATCCTCCAGTGTCAAGACCAACAGCAAAATGGAGCCTTGAATTTGTATTACCTCAGTTCACCAGAAAGCCATTTGAACTGATGACATCCTGTGATCTTCATTTACTTACCTGGAAAATGGCCTTTTTAAGGGTGTCTGCTAGTGAGCTATGTGCACAATGGGTGGATCCCCTTCCCCTTTGTGGTTTCATCGGGACAAAGTTGTTCTCTGTCATGACGTCTCCTTCGTACTCAGTGGATTCAGCATTCCATTTAAACCAGGATGTTGTCTTACCTGCCTTCATGCAGCACCCTGTTTTGGATTTCGAACATAGCCTTCATTGTTTGGATGTTCATCAGGAGCTGGCTTATTATATCAACAGAACGTCAAGCTGTTGACATACTAAGAAACTCTTTGGTTTTTTTAAACTTGGTCAGCCAGTATCACCACAGCGGATTTCAAAGTGGGTGGTTTCGGCCATTCACTTGTCTTATGAATTGGCAAAGAAAGAACTGCTGCCTCGAACTGGAGCCCGCTCAACATGAGTGATAGGTGCGTCCTCGGCTTTCTTGGAAGAAATTTCCCTTCAGGAAGTTTGCAGAGCTTCTGCCTGGTCCCAACTACTAACCTTTGTCTCTCATTGCCATGTGCATGTTTGGGCTAGACTGGATGCAGCTTTTGGGAGGGCTGTTTTACTCTCTTCTGTAAAATGAGTTTCAGTTATTCCTATGGTGGTAAGGATTTTATTTTTCTCAATCTGTTCAGTAAAATTGGAGTTTTCTTGGTATAACTGACCTAGTTTTAATTTTTCTAGCATGACACTTCCACCTGCTTATGAGTAGCTTGCTAGTGAGTCACAGAGACCACGAACAAGAAGTACAGGTTGCATACCTGTAACTGTGGTTCTTCGAGTGGTCGGCTGTGACCTCACACAAATCCGCCCCTCCTCCCCTCATCATGTGTCCTGTCACTTGATTCATTGGATGCTGTTATACAGCGTCCTTTGGAACTGAGGAAACTAAGTGGGAATAAAGGGATAAGATAGAGGGTGGGCAGAACTACTGCCAAAAAGCTTATATATCTATTCAGGAAGGTTCCAAAGATGCACTGCACAGGAGCAGAACAGCCCCAGGGGGTGAGTTCACAGACGGCCATTTGAAGAATCACAGTTGCAGGTATGCAACCTGTTCTTCTCTTCCTGCTTGCTGTCTTAACCATCCTACTTAGTTCCACATATATTGATACAGTAGGTTTCAAGAGTCTTCTTAATGACCTCAACAGTGTCATCTGAACAATGCTGAAAAGAGCTTGAAGGCAGCTATGTTTGAACATGATAAGAAAATGAGGAGCATTGGTTGGAGTTGGATCTTTCATATCTTGGATCTTATCGGTTGAGCTCTGATTGTTTTGCAGTGTCAGTGTGTTTGCTCATTGAATTATATGATGTTTGAAAAGCCCCTGTAAGTTTGATGCAAGATCAACTGAGTGTCACTGCACACCTTGAATGGGGAAAAGGTGATTTCCCACTATCAACAAAAGATGAAGCAGATGATAACCACAGATAAGCATGCCTGTGTGAATACTTGAATATCTTGGTACACATTTTTAAAATGTACTGTGTGAAATAGCAGTAAGTATCACAATAGTTTTCCTAAGTTTTCCTGTTCATTTTTACCAGATTTGTTATACCAGGATTGTGAAGATGAACATCAGTTCCCCTTTTTCATAGTGTGTTGACTTGCACAGACTAAACGAATAGATTTGTGAAATAGCCTATACACTGCCCAACTCCATAAAAGAATGTTAAATCATACTTTGTTGCTCACACATGAATAATCATGCTGCTGTTTAATTATGCTTTACAGCACATAAAAGGGTGTACAAATGAGGTTTTCAACCCTATCCTTCTTTCCCCACTGCTCAGACGCTACCCTGGGACTTATGGACGGTAAGGTAGCTTTTGATCTTTGCATGCTGTTATGTTTGTTTTGCTTTGTTTTGTTCTGTTTTTATAGCATCATCAGTTTCAAAGATATTCTACACAACAGCTTAAGGGGGAAAAATCATTTCCCTGCCCTGAAGAGGTTTCAGTCCAAATTTTACAATGAAGGAAGGGAAAAGCAAGGATAACACTTATGTTTGTGTGTAAATTCAGTTTTTGTTTTTGTTTTGAATAAAGACTGAGACATTTTCTGTGTGTATTTTTGTAAGAATCCTGAAGCTTTGAAATCACCATCAAATAAAAATCGCTGCACAATAGGTGCTTGGTATCCACTGGGGTTTGGTTTCAGGACCTCCTGTGTATGCTCAAGTTCCATTAAATACAATGGCATAGTAAAATGGTGTTCCTTACGTAAAATAGCAAAATGAAACTTTGCTTTTTGGAATTTATATATTTTTAAAATATTTTCAAGCAGTGGATGATTGAATCTGTGGATAAAGAACAGTAAAAGAGTATGGCGGGCCAACTGTATTACATTTTGGGTATGACGAATCATAGCAGATCTTTAATAGCAAATATCAATATGTATTCCACACCACTCCATTAATTTGCCTGTTCTGTCTCAATAAATCTTTGCTTTGAATGGTATTAATTAGCCTTTTAAAAAAGAGAAACCTGCATTGGTAAAATGCTAACTGGGAACCCTGTTTTCAAATTTCACTTTACAGATTTTACAATAAAAACATTTACACAGCTTATTGTAAAATTGCTTTCTTATAAGGCACTTAAAACATTACTTTTTTTAAAAAAATGTAATGGAACAAATGCAAATTTGTTCAATTATGTATAATTTGGATAGCTAATTCCCCTACTTCAATTGACTTTCCTGCCATAATTTTCCAGAACAGACTTACAGAACAACTCAGTCCATTTTTGGCCATATATCTAGCATGTCCTCTGTAATGTCTGTACAAGCCAGCTGCATAATAGGCACCCTGCAAAGTCTTTCAGGTTTTCAAGGTCTGTTCAAATTGGCAGAGAAGATAAATAGACACTGAATGACTAAGGGACAAAAATAGACTAGAATTAAGTATCAGTTGTCTCTGGCAGAATGAAGATAATACCCATGAACAGCAGGAACAATAAAAGTGGTGGGCAGGAGAAGAAGAAGAAATGTGGGATTGTGGCAAGGGTCAGGCAGGAGGCAAGGTTGCTGGCAGGTGTCTGGAGATTTCCAGAAGGTGGGTTGGCCACCTAGAAGATAGAATCAGTAGCAGCATAATGCTAAATGGTTTTCTGGTGAAGGTTTGGTAGAGCAGTGTGCAGACACACATACGACTGGATCACGGCTTAGTAATACCTATAATAACCACATTGATAACTGTGAAACACATTAGTGATGACTAAAGTTAGTGATGTCTAAATTCGTCTTTAATGTAAGGACTGATTACTTCATTATTTTGCTTTAGAAGTGAGAATAATGTGGTCTCCCAGATATTCTTGGACTATAGCTCTCAGCAGGCTTCGCCGCTCTGATAGCTTTGGCTGAAGAGCGGGGTATAAATATTATTATTATTATTATTATCATCATCATCACTGGCGTGGCTGACTAGGGCTACTGGATTTTGTAGTCCAGCAATATCTAGAGGCTGCATGGTTCTCACACCAGTTTATTCTACAGGTTAGTTGGGCTTATTCCTTGGAACCCTGGCATAAACTTACAACCTCAAAAATGGATTCTCATGGTGTGTCATCCCATATTCACCTTTTGAAAGCAATTTTTCATAGAGCTATGTGTTGTTTCAAAACTGCAAAATCTGTTTGACCAGATGTGATTCGGGGATGAAGGATGTGTCTGTGTATCTCTCCCTATGTGCATACATGCATCTTCACCTGTCTTAAAATACTGTCTATCTCACAATATAGGTGAGGTTTCCAGGTTTCAGGTCCCTGGGTTGTTTAGATGAAAGAAAACCTGGTTTCATTGGGTACTTGAAAAGCCTCAACTCTGCCACTGATTGATTGATCTATGTGAAGACATTGTTTTGAATCAGCTGTCAACCGTGAATCATCTGTCAACTCTATTGCAATTCATAACTGAGAATAGTGCTTTTATTTATCAGCTTTGTATCCTGCCCTTCTTCCAAGTAGCTCACAACAACACAGTTGGAGTTATTCCATCTTAGCTTCACAAAAGCTCTGCATTTGAGAGATGGCTGGTTTTATTAGCCAGTGAGCTTCAGGACTAAGTTGGAACTTGAACTGAAGTTCAACAATCTAAATGTATCTGATATGTTGTAGGGGATTTCCATAGAATTGGGTTGTGAATATGAGGAACTCTGAATCTATATACCGTACTGTTGGCTTACAAAATGGAGAATGGGGTGCAATGTCAGTTTTAATAATTGCTATCCCATATGAGCTAGCAGGATTACATCCAGACAATAGTGTTTGTGTGTATGAGAGAGGGGGGATATAAATCCTTTCAAAAGAGCTAACTGGAGTGATACCTGTGAAATCACGTTTACATAAGGAGATGATTCAATATAATGTAATTACATAGTTCTTAATTAGCTAGCAATGTGAAAATGTCTTGCTAAATGAGTCATCCCTGGGAATCCTCCTAGTGACATATACAAGCAGAAACCCACTTTATGTTTGTGTATGTACATTTGGCCCTCCGTTTTCATGGGAAATCCATTCCAGACCACCACCACCCCGTGAAAATGGAGGCTTGCTCTTATTCAAGCCCCATAGGTATTATGATGGAAGACATCCTTGGTTGCATCTTACTATGGAAACGTCATATACTTCTCTAATTTCCTTCCCACTCTCTACTGGCCACAAAATAACCATTGGGAAGACACTATTGAAGTGACACACTGAGTCCTGAGGCTGGTAACAGGGGAATCATAGCAGAATTCTGCATGTGAAACTCCAATACTGCTCACAGCCATACAGGATCTTGGCCACTGTTTGCTTTTAGTAGCATGATACCATGTCCCACTCACCAAATGACATCTCTTAAAAATTATTAATATGCTTTATCTCCACACAGACAAGCAGTGAACTTGTGCAGCCGGTAAGCAGACCGTTTCTATTTCACCTAGCAAAACTCTTTAGATAGATAACTAGTGTCTCTAAATGTTCATGATTCCCACAGATATTGCAGTTGTGGTCAATTCTTTAATTTAGTCATGCTTCATTTCTAAACTAAAATTACGATAGTAAGATATTGAATTCTGTGTGTTTCTCATCAAGACCATCTTTATCTTTTTCATCTTGTTTTTTCTTTACTTTTCTGTCTGCCTAAAGCCTGATTCTTCAAAAAGTCTTTCCCTGTGTAACCTGGTCATGGAGGAAAACCCAAACAGTGGGTCAACAGAAGATGTTAACAAAGCCCAAACTGATCTAGGTTCTCTCAACTTGGGCCTAGATGGTAGTGCAGCCAGTGAGAGCCAGGAAAAAGCTGCAGGTGGTGGTCCTTTGCCTTTCCCTGAGGCAGAGCAAACCTCAACAGAATCGTCTGGTGCACTGACTACTACTACTTGGCCTGCAGTAGGCCAGCAAGAAGAAGGTGCAACTTGGACAGTCTCTATAGATGGAAATGAAAACACTTTCCCAGAACCATACCTGGACTCTAGCCACATTATGGACAGTGGCACAGATTTGGTGGAAGCTAACGAACTTGTAGTTGGTGAAACTTTGGCTGAAAGCCCTGAAATGAAAACTGATAGCTTTTTCGATGGAGACCCATTTAGTATGGAAGAGACAGAAGAAGAGAAACAGGAAACGGAAGAGTCTTTGTGGGCAAATGTGGAGCCGTGTGAAAAGGTAGAAATCAGAGATGTTAAGTGCAAGGACCTAGACTGCACAGAAAAGTTTCCACAGAGAGATTGTGACAATAAAAGCTACAGTGAAGTAGATCATCATGAGGCCTTAGCAAAGACAGACCATGAAACCCTGAAAATCATTGAGGCAGAAGTTCTTAGTGAGTCAGAATATGACAATAGGCAACCAGAGACTGCTGGCAATTGCCTTCAGGAAGTTGGCCCAGAATTTAATGAGGTTCCTGTGATGCAGCAGGAAAGTAAAAGAGATGTTGAGGATGTAGTGAATATAGGGTTGGGGTATGAGGTGAGTGACAGTACAGCTATTGAATATAGCAGATTTGAAACAGAGAAAGGTTTAGGTTTCTGGAATCAGGATCATGGAACAGTAGATGTGGGTGACTTGCCCACTGCTAGAAATGTGTGCATAAATTTGGCTCAGGAAAATGAAATGGCAAATCTTACAGGATTGGCTAACCTAGAGATCAGAGACAAAACAACTGGAGAGGCTGAAAATCCTGTATGTTGTGAGGAGATGCGTGGTACAGAAGAGCCTGATAAAGCGAGTGAAGATCATAGTCACACCATCTCTGAAAGCAGCAATTTTGCTGATGAATGCCAAGCTACCTTTATACCCTTTGAAAATGATATGGTTCTGCAGCCTAGTTCAGACCCAGCTAATGCAAATCTCAATCATTCTTGGCTAGGTAATGTGGAAGATATATCTGTAGATGAGGAAGCATTTTCTATGACTGAAGAACTTGACAATAACTTTAGTTTCCCTGAAACAATGGAAATGGATCCTTGGCAAACCAACTGGGATCCAACAGTTAATAATGATTCCTGGGGGTTTTCTAGTCAAGTAAATGGAAGTGATAACTGGCCCTTTCCTCCCACAAAAGGTTCTGTGGATGGAAACATGGAGAACCCCTGGCCAGATTTTAATGAGAAATGGTCTACGGAAGATTTGGGAGGTTTAGATAACAGCTGGAGATCTGTGGGTATAACACCAAGCCATCAGAATCAGGAAATGCCTTTAAGGCAAGGATCATCTGGGGAGCAGGCAAATATTAGCAGCTTTGGACCAAACAAGGAGATAGGTAGACCGCTGGTGCTCTTCAAAATGGGAAATTCCAGAAATGCTAGCACCGAGAGCTCCACTAGCCCCAAAGACAATGAGACCAACAGCTCAGATTTATCTGAAGATGAAATTGCTAACCGGAGATATGGATTGTTGTACCAGGAAATAGAGGCTGATAAAGAAGAGGTACCTACCCCAGTGTGTAGAATAGTCTAGAAATGAGAGTTCCTTAGGTCATATATACATATATATAACCTTGTGTCTTATGAACTGTCCTTTTCTATGTTCTCCTCCCTGTCCTCCTTTGCTAACTTTACTGATCATACCAACATGCCAAATTTGGTACAGTTCAACCATATACTACGTTGACCACAAAGAGGTTGGCTGTTAAGTTCACCATCTAATTCTTACCATAGCTTGTTAATTTTCAATTTTCTGTTTTCTAACACAATATATGTACCTCCAGTTTTTTTCATATTCTAAAAAGTGTCATTATTCTTTTCTTTCTCTTTTTTTTAGCCATTTAAATTGGTGATCAGTCGTGTCACAATGCTTGACAAAAATTTTACTGGTTCCTTTCATTTGTTTTTATCATTTTGGTTTTTCAAAGTCTTTTTCGTAATGTGCAAATGAGATTGTGATATTAAACTGATACTAATAAAGATTTTGTTCTGATTTCTAATTTTACTTAGGCACCTAGCAGTGCTTTTAATGGATTCACACAGGTAAGGGGTTGTTTTTAATCTGAAAGAGGTTGAGTGCATCCAGACTGGTTGAAAAGTCCTAGATTTATCACTTTGTATTTTTCCAGCTATGTGTGTCTGTGCGTCGTAGCTTTAGAATCAAAAACCATTTCCAAATGGAATTGTCCATTTCACCCAAGTTTGCTTAGCAGCTTTTAGCAGCTTTCAATTCTGTATTAATTGAAGCCAATGATCAACCAAAGATGATAACTTTGACCTGAAATCAATAGTAAATGTTGTGTAAAATCCTATATGGCAGGCTTTGTCAAATAAATTATTTAGCAAGCATACTTCAAAATTAATATGCAACTAAGAAGCCCATTATTGTGCTCAGTGAAAGCTGAACAGACAATAAACAGAATTTAAATTAACCCACACTCTTGTATTGGTTTTGACAGTGTATGGACAATGCTATAGAAATTTACCTCTCATGTTAATGAAATAATATTTCCTGCATATAAGCAATAGTTGAAGCAGGAATTGCAAATCAAAGAATATCACACTTGGTTGCAAAAATCAGTTTGATGCTGTAAGGAGGAGTGGGAATTGTGGATCCTTCAAGCAGCATTCACTCCTGGCAGGGAGGGCTCCAGTGTGGTCTTTGAGATTCCCACACAGTCCCCAGCACACATGCCCCAAATAATTCAGACCAAACACACCACCTATGACCTGTAAATAGCTCCCATGTCCACCCAGATGCCATCCCATTGCATGGCTGCCCCTTTGATTGGCCATAAAGTCGCACATCTGATGCTCCTCCGGAACAGGGCATCAGTGAATTGTTATGTGAGTGATATATTAGCAAAGCACAATCATGGATCCCCCCCATACATGCCCCTTTTGTCCTTCTTTATCCTATGCCCCCCATAGGGCTGTCTGGTTTGTGTATATTGTAATTACATTCATTGGAGTTGTCATACTTTCATTTCTTTGCTTTGCTGCAGCCCTCCACTCATGTTGCAGTGTTTATATGCAGGCGTGAAGATGCACATTTTCTGGGTTAAGCCAGAGTATGTCAGCTTCTTTTTGCTCTGGTTTTTAACTGTGGAGCATGGCTTCATTCCAGTTTCCACCCACTTTGGAGGTGTGCGTCATATCAACACTCTTTCAAAGCAGCTGGAAGCGGCTCTATTTTGCCCATCTGTTTCACCCCATAGTTGCCATTTTTTTTATTTATTTTTTTGCTTTGCCTTTCCATCCTTTATGAAATCTGCGCATTTTTGTAGCCCAGCCTGTGCCTTTGCTACACATTGCATGGCTACTATTTACCATAGTTATCTCCACATCCACCCGGTCTTTAGTGAGCACAAACAGTTATGCCTGCCGGGATTTAGTAAGTTCTTTGGCATTTTTTCCCCTTGCTTCATCCTTTATATCCTTTGTTACAGGTCCTAAATTTACCCTCATCCATGGGTCATATAAAAATCCATACCTTTTCTCGACCTATGCATGAGGTCAGCTGATAGACAAGTATATACAGTATATGCAAATATTCCAGAATTTGAAAAAAATATGAAATACTTCTGGTCCCAGGTAATTTAGATAAAGGAGACTCAATCTGTAAATGAATGAACAAGACTGTTGTATGCTGCTTTGGAGACCCTCAGGTAGAAAAGCAGGTATCAATGAAAGCATAAATGAACAGCTAATCAGCAAATTTTTACAAGGTTATTCCTAATTAACTTTCATGTGTATCTTTTGCATTTTGCATATCCCTAGGATACTTCCCTATTCTCAATGCAATCAAGCCAGAATGTGATGGATAACATGGTAAGCTGTTACTTCCCCCCCCCCCCTTCCCTGTTACTTTGAATACTTCTACTTAAGTGACTTGTGCTTTCTGTACCATCCCAAGCCCCATTTTGTAATATGAAAGATATACACACCAAATACACGTTTCCAAAGTTGGGGGGGGGGGGGAGAGAGACCTGGTAGTTTTTGTATCAAAGGAATAAAAACTATGCAGTAGTGCATACAGCTGCACCGATTTATATGTGCTAGTACAAGTATATACAATATAAGATCCGGACCAGTGATGCTTTATACTACTGCAAGTGAGTGACAGCAGTTGCAGCCATGTATGCACGGATGCTAATAGGATTCGATTTTGAGGACAGATATACAGAAATATCTTGAATTTAAGGTTTGAAATATCTGTATTTAGTTCAACATTCCATCACTAGCTGTCTAAACTCTGTGCCTATTAAGCCTTAGAAATTTCAGTTCTGTTTTGTATGCCATTCGTTACTGTAAGAGCTATGTGAGATGTTCCAAGAGTAGCCACGAAGGATAAGGCAAGAGCAGCCTGCATTTCCCCTTCCCATGCTTCTGAACCTTGCCCAAAGGGGAACGGAATTGGGGGATGGAGAGAAACAGCCCCACTGGAACCAGGGCTAGAAGTCTCCAGTTTTGGTGGCACTCAAGACATTTTCAGAAAAGCTCCAAGCTCAACTTTGTGGTAATTTCTAGGCCGATACAAAAATACTTCTGCCACAAAATGAGGGAGGTGCTTTAATTAGTTTTATTATTTATGAGAGCCAGTGTAATGCAGTGATTTGAGCATTGAACTAGGACTCAGGGGATCAGGGTTCAAATTCTCACTTGGCCATGGAACCCCACTAGGGACTTTATCACACGAAGGAGATTGGGAGTTTATCCCATGAATATCTGTAATTTCACAAAATGATATCACACAACATTGCACAAAACCCGCCATTAAAGTGGTCACAAAGAAGCATTAATGTATGTCTTTTTACTTTCAGGATTTCAGTGATAATGCATTTCCGATATCACTTTATTGGCACAATTGCCTGTGATAGTCATTCACGCCATTACTCGCCATTTTCGCTTTATTTGCAGGATGCTTTAAATACACTTTAATCTCTCTCTAATGCCGAAATTAGCCCCAGTGTGATAAACTCCTAGGTGACCTTTGGCTAGTCATACTCTCTCAATCTCAGAGGATGGCAATGGCAAACCCTTTCTGAACTAACTTGCCAAGAAAACCATATCCTAAGTTCACCTTAAATCGGAAATGACTTGAAAACACACAACGCACACACACTGTATATATTCATATACTGCCTGTCTGGTACAGGAGCCTAAGGCAGTTAATAATTTTAACATTATAGGACAAACAAGTGTATGAAAAGAGAAAGAAAAAAATGAACAGAATTCCCTTAGGCCAGTTGATAGTCTGTTCAGGAGCTCACAGCATGAATTCCTTTCCTGCTTATCTGGCAACCTCTCCCTACTCTGGAGGCCTTTTTAGGATTTCTTTTTTAAAAAAATTCCCATCATGAGTTTGCCTTTCTGTACCATTTCATAAAGAAAAAGAAATTCCCCTGCTTCATTCCAAGATCCACTGTCCATTCCTCAGCTGTACTAAATCCTTCCTCTTGTACCTAATAGCATCCATTGCAGAGGAAAGTTTGCTGAGTGAATATAGAAGCTGTTTGGGTTTCTGTGAGCCAGTGTGGAATTTTGGTAAAATGAATTCATTAAATTCTCTGCCAAAATTCACAGAGGCAGAAGAGTCTGGTTCTCAATGGCAATCTTATTTTCACCCTTCTCTTAACTGATGTGGTAAGGTATTTCTTAAGTAATAGTCATATGTCTAAATGGACAGCCAGTACCAGTGGAGACAAAGGGGTCCACACAATTTAACTTGTGAATGATTCCCACGCTGTTTCAATACCTACTGCAAGTCACTGCAAACTATCCATAATAATCCCAAAATATATATCTTTTGCAATCCCAATTAATTGTGATTTGAATCTGTTTTTCTAAGCCTTCCTTGAAATAAGAGTTCTGGATATTTTTCTTCTTTTTTGTTCAGGCATTTTGTAGTGGTGGCCAGGATAATAAAAATTGTGCATAAATGTGTTTGGAGCTCTACCCTGAGCCCTCCCCGCCTTAAAAAAATTAAATGCAACTTGAATGTTAGGTTTGTATATAGTAGAGAAGTTTCCACTTGTGAACCTTTTGAATAGGAGAATGGACACCTGTAACACATCTCCTCCTGTGTTTGGAAGAGACCCAAAAGCACATGGAAGCAATGTTACTCTCACTACTTTCTCATATACTTAAGAACATTTTCTGGTAGTGGAGCATTCTAGTGCTGCTCTGATCCTGACCGCACAATTTGTGGTGTTTTTCAATGGGTTTTATTTTTCTACCTTTCTGAAATCAATATCTATTCAATGGCTAAAGGCTGAGGCAGAAGAGGCTCCATCTTTAGAGCTCCAAGCAGAGGAAGTTCCGAGGGCACCCGATGTGGCTGATGTTGCTGCTGAGCCAGAAGCACAGCCTGCAGAGGCTGCTGGTGAGCCAGTAGCTGAAACTGTGGTGAGCGACTGGTATTTCTCATGCCTCCACACTCATCCAGTTGGTTTTGCCATTAATAAGCATGTTGCATTTCATCCACTTTGCCCATCTTCATCATCATAGAGTTTTAGAATTTGGTGAATGCAAACATTTTGTCTTGACAAAATGAACGCACACCACAGCCGTTGCACATGTGGTGACAGCAGAACTTGGAAACATTTGTTTGTTAGCAGCACTCAGAATCCTTTCCACCATATACCTATGCTGTCTAGATGTTTCTGGGAGCCACTGTCCAAAAACGCTATTTTTCCAGAGGTTGTGTTGAGAGTATTGGGAGATTTTGTTGGACTGAAGTTCAAATTCCGTCTGAACAGTTCTCTCACTAGATGTGACCTAGAGACAGGATGTGGATCCTCAATTCTATCTGCAAGTGAAGATGGAAGGATATCTAAATGCTGCATTACTCATGCAGGTATCATTAAATACTTGGAGTCATACAGTGATTGAATCCAAGTGATACACATAGATATGTTGGTGGATATGCAAAGCTGCTCTCACCTGATTTCTGTTTTAACAGCACCTTGTATATAGCCACAGCAGTGTATGTGAGGGAGTACCGTAAATACCTATCATGTCCCACATTCAGTCTCTAGCTTCTTCAGGGTGGACTGAAAAATACTCCTGCCTGAAACTCTTGAGAACTACTGCCAGTCAGTGTAAACAATAATGTTTGTGTATATGAGAGAGAGGGAAGTGGGAGAGAGGGGGGATATAAATCAGCTTTCTGTATTCCTGTTGTATGTGAAAGACAACTGGAAATCAGATGTGTAATGGAATCCACAGTAATCCTCTGGTCATTCTGGAATCAAAGTGAACGTTCTGCTTTTTCTCTCCCATTTAACAATGGTTGTTTCTCATGATAGCTATATCCTAACTCCAGCAACAGAGGCAGGATGCCTCAGAATACCAGTTGCTGGCAAATGAGTAGGATAGGTCTTTGTATTCCTCTCCTTGTAGACTCCCTAGTTGGCTGTTGTTTGAAACAATATGCTGAAGAAGACCATTGGCTCTTATCTTCTTCATTAGGAACAATGAAATCTGTTGGACAGAATACATTTGTATTATTACATAAAGTAACAGGTTCGTGAGAACCAATGTAGTATAGTGTTTTGAGCATTGGATTATGACTCTGGAAACCAGAGTTTGAATCCCTACTCAGCCATGAAAATCCACTGAGTGATCTTGGGCACTGTCTTAACCTCAAGCAAAAGCAAACCCCCTCCGAGCAAATGTTGCCAAGAAAACCGCATGATAGGGATTATGATAGGGTTACCGTTAGCTGGAAATGAATTGAAGGCATACGGCTACAAAAGGTGGCATCAGAGCTTGCCTTCTGGGATAGCTGGCCATATACAATCAACTTAATAATGTAGTTCTATCGATATGTACTCTAAAGTAAATCATGATAAATTCGGTGGGATTTAACTCTGAAGAGTGTGCCTGGCTTACAGTCTTTGGTGCTGGTTGGTGACATCAGAAATGCTGAAGAGCAATTCAGTCAAAGTCTAAAACAGGGGTGGGCAAAGTGTGCCCATTAGATGTTGTTGAGCAGCACCTCTTGGCATTTCTCACTACGGTTAATGTGCTGTCTAGGCTGAGAGCTGATGTAGCCCAGCAACATGTGGAGGCTCACACTCTGCTTGCTTATGGTGTAAAATAATAGTACTACCAGTGGTACTTGGAACTGAAATAATTACATCACTTTTTATTTCATCAACTATTGTCCTTAGTAGCACTTTTTGCTGGCCAGCTTTCAGAAGTATGGAGACTGCATTCCAAAAACTTTAATTTAAAAAATATATATATTATGTTGCTCCAAAATTGCTTACTGTGGAGGAACAATCAGTATTTTTCCACATCTTCACCTATGGGTGACCTAGTTTCAAAACTGGAATTGGCTGAAGAATTGTCTCTGGCTGAGGGTGGGGGAGAATCCCACCTAAATAGGTTGGAGGGAAATGTAGCAAAATGGCTATCAAGTCCACTTGAGGGAAGAATTAAACATTTTGAAGAAATAAGATGTAGAGATGATGTCAGGGAACCTCATGGAGCTCCGAAATGATCTTAGGGGTTTCATATAGCCCATAAGCCATACTTTGTCCCTCCTGCTAGATGTATGGAGTCAATAATCTGAGTTAAAAATTACTAGTTATACTAGATAACAGTTTCATTTCTCCTCAACCATTACATAAGAGACTAAACTATCATCTTCTTGGGGTAATTGAGGTCTGGACAATGTTGCTTATGCACAGACAATTGAGCTAGAGGACCCATTTAATTCCCTGCTAATTTTACAACTTAACTGATATTTACTCTCAACAGGGCTACTGGCTTCCAGCAGACTCCACAGTATTGCTCTTCGGTCATTCTGAATTAAAGCAGTCTTCTCCCTAGGTTCTCCATAAAAAATGGTTACTAGCTTCACAAACTAGGAATAAATGATCTGTTAGATGTTTTTAATGCAGGATGTTGTAGCTTTATCATAAAAAGAATGCCAGTTTCAGTAAATTTATGCCTACTGTATTCAGAGTGAATGCTCTCTGAAGCTATTGGACTGAATAATTTCTCTCTGGACATTTTCTTAGTTTAAACTTAAAATAGCAAGTGCACACACAAAAAGAGAATCTAAGTCTATTAATGATTGCCATCAAAAGCAATTGCCCTGTGTATCCACATCCTTTCTTCTCCAGTAATATGTAGTACTATAAAACTAGTGATGTGATACTGTTGTGCTGTTAGGCTTTCCCATCTGCACAACTCAGAGCCAGTAAAGTGGAGCTGGGAAGGGGCATCTCACAGTTTGGTGCTATATGATTATGTAGTCTTTAAGTGCTAATTTCGAAGGGTAGATGAGTTGCAGAGCTGCTGTTTTCTGTGCCAGTCACATAGAAAGCTGCCCTTATGCCAGAAGGCAATGACCACAATCTCACTCATGTTTTTGTGCCGAGTAGATCTGAGGAGATTTGCTGATGCAATACTGAATCAAAGTTCCCACTATGTTTACCCCAACTGAATCTCTCCGTGGCGATTTAACCCTGTTGACATTCACATTACCATTTGTATTGATTTAAAATTGAGCTACCATTTTGATCATACTCGGGGTTTGGGTTTTTTTAATGTCAATCAAATTATGCACATCTGTGTCACACTGTTTGGGTGACATTTTCCTGGTCTAGAAACCCCCTTGCCAAGAAACCTCCATGATAGCTTCTCCTTGGGGCCATTCCCACCACGTGTCAGCCTCAGAGGATTGCAACAACCACCGAAGAACCCTTGGCAAAAAATCCCTGTGATAGCTTCGCTTTGGGGCCTTGGTTTTTCAGAGCCCTAACCTCCACCCACACTGATAGCTTTTTTAAAAAATGTCAATCAAATCATGTGCACCAGTATTTAAAGGTACTGTCTACTGCAGCCATGCAGCAATACAGATGTGCGTAAGTTGTCAAATTTTATTTTTTTGAAAATATATATTTTTTAAATCTTAGACAAAAATCTTTCCTAGACATGCCTGGAAGTGGTAAAATGAGATGTTCCCAAGAGAACCCCCTCCATGGCTATGGCTTTGGCTGGCAGGGAGGGAGCAAAGGTTTGGGCATAATCTGCCCCCTACACATTAACCCCTCCCTCCCTGTGCTCCGAATTGAATTGACAGCAAGTTCCCATTTGCGGCTGGTAAAAAAAAAGTCCGGTTCTTTTGAAAAGACGCTCTAAAATCCCCAATTACAAAAGAACCGTGTTGAGGGGGATTTGTGCTGGCCCTCCTGGACTTTGGGTCAGGAAAAACCAGCGGAAGTGTGAGCAACCCCCTTTTAAACCACTTTGCAAACTGGTTTATAAAGTAGTGTGAATGGCCCCAATGTTTGATCCACTTCCTGCTTGTTTGTTTTTTAAATACCTCTCCTGGATTTAAAATGTCTGGGGGGATTGCAAGCTCTTTGACCACTGCATGGTATGGCGGGAGGCACTTTGGGCAAAAATGTAGACTATACCGACTAAGAGCATCTCTTCGGAACTTAGACAAAAATCTTTCCTAGACTTGCTTGGAAGTGATAAAAATCTGACACTTTCTGCATGCAAAACACATGTTCTTCATGTAGCAAAGGCAAATTCTGCAATTCCTGCTTTGAACTGAGAGAGATGCTTTGGTTCTTTATTGGCAATAAGGGCCAAGATCCCTTTTGAAGCTGGTGGAGCAAAGGTCCACCAGTATAGTTAGATGGAAATCCAGGCATTGGAGAAGGAGAATGAAAATGGCCAGACAGGTGTGTAAGGTTGCTTTCCTGGCGCTCCCCAATGGCCAGTCAGTGGCTGTTGAAGTCTGACGGAGTACAGTTGTGCCCAGTGCTGTCCAGCAGTGATTGTGCTGCCTAGCAAAAATTGTTGCCTAAGGAGGCACTAGATACCTCCTTATACAACACTGGGAAAAGTGGCTCCACAAGCAAAACTTCCAGTTACACGAGTGCAATGTTACGAGAAGATTCTGCCAAGACCTTTGCGGGTCTGTTTGAAATTTGAGAGGAGTGTGGCTTTTCCCTGAAGTATTTGTGCAACTAACTCAAAAAGGAATTCTTGCTTAGAAAAAGGTTATATAAAACTTATTTTAACTGGATAAAGCTGTGAGATGTTTCCATAGCAACATATGTGGCTGTCAGCATTTGACTTCTAGCATCTGGATATGCTTGCAGTTTTGAAGCAGCTACAGACAAGAGTAGGCTATTTTTTAAAAGATGGTTATATAAAGATTAGATATAATAAATATGTGGGCTTTTCTCAAGTTCTTTGCTTCTGGGCTGTTAGCTGGAGAAAATACTTTGGATTCATAGTTGCCACTAGTCTTGATTTCAAAGAACTAGGGTTAAAATTTGAACCATTAACCCTCAGAAGCTGAATAAGTATTTCAAATTTGTAGACATTACTGCCCATTTGTAATGAACAACTACATCCCTTGAGTTCTTTATTTGGCAACAACTGGATTTTATGCTCTGTTGAAGAGTAGGGGTAACACTTTCTTTGCATATTGGTATGCAGATAGGCAGTCTGGTAATATTTTTTTAAAGTAGATTTTAATTTTGTTTTCATCACCATTTACTGTCATGATCATTAAAAGAAAGAAGTTCCTGGTTTTTGCATGTTTTCCTTTCCTCTTTTGCCATTGCCCTATGAGTTTCCAATAGGCTTCCATAGTATCATGCCACCCAGCATCATCTGCTTTTAAAGCTCTTTCTCAGTTCCATGTAGTTAACAACATGTAATAACTGCTGATATTTCTCTTATAAAAAATCTTGACATTAGTGCTATAATTATATCTCTGGTTTTATGAAGGATGCTGAAGAGGCAGAGATAAAGGAGACACCAGAACATGTTGAGAAAGAATGTGAGGTATGTATAACCAACTTATCAGGCACAGTAGAGAGCATGGTGTGATGCTTTTGGAGAAGGGATACAATTACAGTATTCTTCATTTGCAGCACTTTTTTGTACAAGGTGAAGTACATTAAAGTACCATTGATTTCAACAGAAGAGCACATTAGCAACATACTTTTTCTTCTTTAGGGAAGAGTGCTTCACTGGCTGGTTATGCCATTAATTTCTATCTAGTAATTTGTTCTGTAACACTTTCAAATTTTGTATCTAAATATTAAGCACTACTATATGACTGTATGGCCAACCAAGACGCTGTCTATAGCAAAGCAGAAGAACTGACACAACTAGTGTGAAGTAAAAGGCTTTCATAGCAGGCATCCATAGTTTTTGTGGGTTTTTCCAACTATGTGGCCATGTTCTAGAAAGATTTATTCCTGATGTTTCACCAGCATCTGTGGCTTCAGAGAAGATGCCAGCCACAGATGATTGCGAAACGTCAGGAATAAACTCTTCTAGAACATGGCTACATAGTCCGAAAAACCCACAAAAAAAACCTATGCCACAACTAGGTTAATGTCTGCTTGTCTACTTCAGTGGCCCAGTCCAATTTCAAAACCCCTGTATTCTAACTTGCAGCATATTCTGCATGTTGTTGAAAGTATATCTGAGGTTTCTCAGATACAGGCACCAAACGTGTGGGTGATGAATCTTCCCATCTGAAGACATAACTGAAGACCAGTTTGAATATTACTACTACAGTATTTTAAGTGGTTTGCATCAAAGTAATAAAGCTCTTTCTCTATATACACATTTCTCTGCATACACTCTTAGCATTTCTCAACTTGACCTTTCTTCCATTCATGGTCAAGAGCATGATGTGCTGCTTTTAGCCCTGCCTGAAAGCCAAATGTGACCAACAAGGCAATTTTACCTGCCTCTCTGCATGTAGAATTCTAAGCCATACAGATCTACTAAATTTTAACTGAATTATGATAATTTTGCTCACATGATCACTCATTTTGAATTGTAGTGGGAAGAAGGTATGCCATACTTGATTGTTAAACCTCTCTCTCAGCCTCTTCCTCTTGGTAATCCTGTATCCAAGAACTGCTTGCAGATGTCTTCATACACCCTGACCACCTATGGCAGTATCACGTTGTGCAGCAAAATGCACATCTGTACTATATTCTAGAGACCATAGTATCCCAGAAAAGTCTTCTCTTTGGATAAAAGTATGGGAAATGTTCACATGATGAAAACTGTCCTAGGTACAAACAATAATCCAAATAATAAGAGTTTATTTAAGGAAGTGGCATGGAGAATGGAACTGAGTTTTAGGAATCAACCCAAAATGTTTTATCTGAGGTGAAAAACAAGATAGCACCGCTCTCATTCCATTTACATAAGTCAGCCATACAAAGATGGATCTTTAATACTCACAATAGAACAGTGTCCACCACCACACTTGAGGGTGGAGCTAGTTCAGGGAGTTGACGGAAACCACCAGGCAGCTCAGTCTACCGACACTTTGCTACTTTTCTCTGCTTTTCAGCACCTGCCACTTAAGCTGGCTGCCTCACTTTGCTTAGTAAAAGGATTATTCCTGCTGAGGCTTGTGAGGCATCTGACTCTCTTTGGTACCAAATCAGTGCTCCATTCCCAAGACATATGCACGGACAAGTTAGTATACCAGGACATATTGAGGATTCATACAAATTGTGGGGTTTTTTAATTTTAAAAAAATTGTTTTAGTTGCAGATGGATTCTGTGGTCGAAAGTGCTGCTGAAGCAGAGGCCGTTGATGTCACTCCTGTTATGGAAGGTGGTGACGTGCCTGTTGCCCCAACAGTTGTTCAGGAAAGTGACATACCTCTCACTGAAGAAAAAGCAGAAGCATCTCAGGTAAGATTTTTCCACTTTTCATTTTTAGGACATATAGTCCTATCTGTGCTAGAAATCTCTACTAGTTTTATAGTGTTTCATCTGGTGTAGCTTGCCCCAAATAACTTTGTTCTTGGTTGAGGTGCTGAAAATTCTCTTTGTGATCCCCTGGATAATGCCTGTGGTTTCATGAAAGGGAATGATTGTTAAACTGGTTGAAGTTTGTGTTATGATTGAGAACCTGTTCCACATATTTAGCCATTTTGCCATTTTTTGTAAAATCCACTGATGTTTAATGTTAGTTTTATATACTATCTGATTTCACACCAGAGCTCATATCAGAAATAACAGAAGGTTGTTTAAGATTTCCTGTGGTCAACAGCCTGAACATTTTAGCTTTTTTAGTATTCCTGTCCTAGTTTCTTGAAAATGTTCAGTGTGCTACAGAAATTACAGTTCTCCAGCCCTTAGGAATGTTAAAGTAAATGTAGACATTGGAAATAATACAAATGTTGAATATTATGGGTGCAGTCAAACCAAGTTAAAATGTTTAACCTTTACTTTCAACCCTGGTGGGCTGATAATGGAGAGATACATGCTAGAAATAAATAAATAGGTAATTAGATAAGTAAGTGATAGATAGGTAAGACAGATAGAGGAAGGTAGGTGTCAAATACTTTCTATGTCTATATATTTTGGTAACTTGGATTTTTTTAAATTTTAGGTACATTTCTTTTCCATAGCACACCACCAGTTTCCTCTAGCACTGATAAAGTTTCTTTGTTATTGCCATCTTTATTACATTGAATCTTTCATTTCCTTGAACGCACAAAAACGACAAACACAGGCTTTTCATTTTGTCCGATTTGGCTGTTTTGAGATCAAACTTGTAAAAGCAGTTAATGCTCTAGAAGACTGAATAGCAACATCTATATGAAAATAAATTATGATCTTCCTCTTTCACGTCTCCCCCTTCCCACTTTTATTTTTCTCTTAAGGAAAACCTCAGCAACATCCCTGCAGTAGTCATAGAGCCTGCATCAAACAATGAAGGGGATGGAGAAGATCATGAGGTTCTAGTAAATGAATCTAAAGACACAGTAGAGGATCTTGGCACTCAGGGCACTGAAGGCTTAGCTGGTGAAACATCAGAGACTGCGAGTGAGCCAAAAATCAGCAAAGATGTCCAGCCTGCATCTTCTGAGGAACAGCCTGTATCAGCAGAAGATGACATGCCACCTGGCTTCCTCTATAAGGTTTGCTTTAGTATTTATTTGTTCTAACTTGACACTTCTACATAAAGGACATTGAAAATGCAGATTTAAGTATATGAATTTCAGTGGAACCAATAAAATGCATGTCTAATTTTATCCAAGGCTATTTAATATTCCACGTTACCACAAGAGTGCAAAAATCAAAAGTAAGCTGACATTGGATGCCACTTTCCACGTTTTCAAAAACTGTTTTCGTTAGAAGAGATTTCTGACCTCAGTGACTGCAAAATATGTTGTAAATGATATTGAACTACATCTAAAATCCCCCAAACCAGACGGATGATGAATAAGATATCTAAAACCTGGCCTGCAGATTCAATGCCTCTGCATAGCTTTTTGCCTGTTACTCTTGCCTAGTCAAAGTCCACCCTTCAGAAAGAGGCTTCTGTCTTGGCAGGAGGCAGAATAAAAAGACAATTGTTTCTTCTAAGGGAGGACCATCCACACTTCCAGTCTTGCCAACTGCAAATTCCATGACAAAGGACCATAGAAGAAGGAGATGATAAAACAGACTCTTTGCCTTAACAGATGCTGCCTCTTTAGTAACATCAGTGATGGCATGACAGAAAATATATTTAGTTAAGAGAATATGGACTAATCCTGAGGTACTCTTTTTTTTTTCTGCTTTATAGGTTGAAGCTCTTCATGATTTTGAAGCAGCCAATAGTGATGAGTTGAATTTGCGGAGGGGAGATATTGTATTAGTAGTTCCATCTGTTGCAGCTGCTGATCAGGTAAGAGCAAAAGGACTTTGCTCCACTTCATATTAAATGATTTTTAAAAATAAAAATTGTATTTACATCATTTTTACCTGTGGTGTTTCAAAGGTTAAAATTTTTTGAGCAATTTTTCTGTCAAAAGTATACCCACCTCTACTAGCAAAGATAATTTCAGTATGGCAGAACTGGAAGCAGCAAAGTGAAAACAGATAATTGACAATGAATGACTGAATGAATGAATGCTGCTTAAAATTATTGAATTAAAGTTATTACTGTCAAATAAAACATTTGCTTATCATTTTGGTTCAGAATACAGAAGATAATGTGAATGTGCTGAAAAATGGGATTTTTCAAATGGAGGGGCTCATTTTTATGCAGACCTAGGCTGCAGTCCTATATGACTAACCATAGCATGGTAGTTTTGCATGTGGACCTACAGTAGCCTGAGCCATATACCACCTGCTGGACTCTAAAGCAATTCTGTGCTTCATGGCAAGCAGGCATGATTGAAGAAGTGCCTGGCTATGTTCCCATATTTGGACACAAAATGATTATATCTGTCCTGAGATCTACCAAAGTCCTCTGTAGGGTCTCAACACTGCTGCAATAATTTCATATCTGGCTATGATGATGACATAGCCAGATGCTTTTCTGATCCTGCCCATTTCCCACAAGGCACAGAATGACTTTGGGGAAGGGGCTTCCAATACTGTACATTAAAACATGGTGAGGGGCTTTGGGCACTGTGGAGAAAAAATGTAGTGTCCAAAACAGAGCTTATGCAGATGTAAGGGAAATTTGCACATGTGAATGTCTCCAACAGGATGCCAGCCATAATCTTTGATACTGTAAAAAAAAATGCATTAATTCATGTGCACACACACATCAGTCAGTGGCTCTTACACAGTAGAAGCATGTAACTTCTGACAAAAAATTTGTTCTCTTCCTTGCAGGAAGCAGGCTGGTTAACAGGCATCAGGGAATGTGACTGGCTTCAGTGCAGAGATGCAGCTACCTGTAAAGGACTCTTTCCTGAGAACTTCACCTGTCGCCGGGAATAATTTATCAGATCAAGAAGCTAAAACATATTGTAGGCAGCTCTGTTCCTACATTCTGTACCTCTCCAATGTGCGGGAGTCCACCTTTACAGTCAAGCCATCATGGTTTACAGACTGATACCAGACAAAAACATGGATGGCACATATCAAATGAGCATGATTGCAAGAAATTAAAAGCTAGCATATTCTGAAGCAGTACGTGGAAAAAAAATGTCCATATTTGTTCACATATACGTGACAACAGATTTGTTTGTACTTTGTCAAAGCTATGGTGATCCTGTAACCTGATACTTTCCCATGCAAATCTGAGTAGCCCCTGCAGTACCAGAACCTTAACTTCTCTGCACTACGTGTATTGTATTGAGTTGCTGCACTGCAGAAGACTTGATTTAATAATCCTGTAGTACTAAGGTCAAACTATTCTAATTTCAATGTGTTAAATACCTTCTGCAATGTTTTTCAGTGTTCCTTTCAAATATACATAAGTATACACACACACACAAATGCACATGTGTTGTGTGTATATATGTGGCACAAGAATCATAGGGAGCCAACCAGCCGCTTATGTGCTACAGATGACATGCAGAGATGGGCAAAACTGGACAGTTCATTAGCCTGTCTAGAGCAGTCAGGGCTACAATTCTGCTCATTACTCATTTTAATAGATTAGAAAGGAAACCCCATCCAGGGGTGTGAGATTACTTGCATGTTGTTAACATGCACGAAAGTGGTACTCTCGCACTTTGGCCTTGATTTGTGGCACATTTGCCAAAAGGTTGCTCACCTCTGATTATCTGCATTAGCACACATATCTTACCCATTCATTGTAGTTCCTTGATGTAGTATTGTTCATACTGGCATTTGCTCTTATTGTCTGACATTAAAGAATTCTGTTCCAAGTGGAAACTAGCTGCTCCATTGCCAAACCATCAGTAAAATCTGAACTTCTAATGCAATATTATCATTTCAAGACAGTTATCAAAATTACATTGAAAGCTGCTAAAACACGAGGGAAGGCATGGCTAAGTCGCCTCTATATTCCCAACTGCTATAGCTAGGGATAATTCTGATAATGGGGGTTATAAAACCAATTTTATCTTATTTATGAACTTAACTGGAAGGATAAGTAAAATTCTATTCTAAGGAAAAATAAACACTATATTTTCACTATATGTACTTATGCAGCGCACCTTCAACAATCCCTTGAAAAGTAAATATGATGTATCCTGTATCAAGAAATCATCTGTAACTATTATGTTTTTCAGTGTTGTGTCATTCCAAATAAATCTTTGATCAGCTCCAGAAACAGCCGTTTTGTTTCTCAAACACATACAATATTCTGGTTATACTGTACATCCTGCTGAAAATGAACAGGTTTCCACAAAAATATCTACTGATCTTCAGATATAAATTATAACCAAAGTCAGGCTCTGAAAAAGGGATGAGGGTATGAATGTTCAACAAATAGGAACGAATTAGTCCCCCAGATGAATATAGGAATAGCCTGTGGTTCTTCTCACTTTATAATCTCATTTTGCCTGTTTCCACTATACAGTGAAAGACCCTGCTGAAATATCAACCTTGTTGCAAAACTTGAATTCATAGGTACCAAGTAGTAGCCTCACCAAATATATAACTGCTGGGCACTGCTGACCCTCTAGATTTTGGACTGTGTTTCCCATAACTCCTAACCAGCATAGCAAATTGGTGAAAGGTGATAAAATAGCAGTTGCTCATCTATGGCTTTCTAGAGTTAAAGTAGCAGAGTATTTCCAATCTGCAAAATGACAGTGTTTATAGTATTAACTGGCAGGAGAGAAGCAGCAGGCATGGCTCTATCCTGCTGATGAAAGACCGTCCTTTCATCCAATTGCCACCACTTGTGGCATCGGAGAAGAATGGGCAATATTCTTTCTTCCCCCTGTCATTCCCTTAGCCTTATGTTTCATATCTTACTAAGCAACTGTTAAATTAATGAACATGGAACTGTCGACGATTTGCAAGCTGCTCTGGCAGCCTTTTTCGCTGAAGGGTGGGGTATAAACACTCCTAAATATATAAATGTATTAAAAGTAAAATGTACAAACCCACACCATACAGGCTCTCAGAGTCTGCCCTTGGTTTCAGTTTCTCAGCAGACTCATGGTCTCAAAACCATGGTCAAGATCTGCATTAGGAGATAAAATGTTCAGCCCAGGTGGAACTATTATCCATCTCCACTCCAAGGGCTGCCCCTCCACCAAGGATATTCAGTGGTCAGCAGAGTAGCAAGGGTAACAAAGAAGCACACTGCCTATAACCAGATGCTCAATGAGGATATCTCCTCACCCAGGATCTCTAGAGGATGCCTTTTGTTGTTCTGCTCCTGACTATAGGGACACTTCTCCACCCAACCTGCACCAGCCACTAGATCACCGTGGGGACATGCAGGAGGAAGACCCTGCCTGGGTTTTGGTCACTGTATGAGGGAGACGAACAGGTTGCTTACTTGAGTGGTCATCTGTAATTACTTTCACTAATAGGATGCCAGCCCTTGCATGGAAGTAAGTAAAGTTTGTTACACACCGCTGTAATACCACATTTTATTAATGTGTTCCTTTAATTTACAAAGAGTGCTTAAATTCATTTCTTAAAAAAAGATACATTATTAAAAAAAAACAAAATGTAAAATTAATGACATCAAACACAATTTATCGTGAAATCAAATCATTAAACAGAATTTTGCTGTAATGTATTATTTCATGTTGCATTAGATCTATGAGTTAGATTCACAAGCATACCACGCTCCAGTGGCTTCCTGATCATTAAAAGTCAGTTTCAAGCATCACTGAATACATTACAAACAAGTATATTTTCATATTAGGCATGATTCAGTCCAATATATATATATGCAGATGCGATACAGATTTGGTGAGGTATTACAGAGCACAGGGACAGTTCCCTTCCTCAATAAATAAATAAATAAAAGCTTCCACTATGAGTTCCAATAACATGAGCCAAGAGCATCACTACTCAAGTCCCAAGAACAGCAAGTCCTGAGCAGATTTCTGCATTCAGCTTTTCTGTCTGGGGAAAAAACAAAACACAAGCAAACATTTAATAGGCAGAAGACAAGTACCTAAACAGCTATTTCCATGAACTGAAAGAGAAAGGACTCTAAGACCCTCCTCTATTTTCTCTGACCATGTAATTACTTTATATGGAGGACCATTCAACACACCTGCAACATGAAATGCTACAACCAAGAAACAGATTTCGCACACCCAATCTATTCTGAGAACCATACACATTGCTAAGAGACTCATTAATATAAAAATCAAACAATCATTTACACTTGGCTCTCCTCTTCTGTCGGCTTGCTATGCACAGACTAGAGCATCCATTGAAGATCCCACCCTGTTCTTGCCATTGGAAACAACGGGACTTGAGATCCTCTGGATTTTGCTATCCACATAAAGGTCTGGAACAGAACCCCAACTGATACAAAGAGCCAGCTGTATTTTTTTCCATGCAAGAAAAAAAATGCCATACTCAAAAGAACAGCAAATTAAGGCGAAAGAATGAAAATGGCACAGAGAAAATTTCGAAGTGTACCACTATTTTGGCTCTTCTCTAGCAGCTCAGAGATGACAAAATATTTAGTCTACAAACTAATCTGCAAGTCATCTGCAAGTCAATTGGCATAAACAGGGCATTCGACAGGAGACCATGAAGAATAGGTTACAGCTGCTTATTGATATACTAGCAAATTGATTGTTAAATTTATACATAAATTTTCATTCCAGCAGAGAACTTGCCTGTTGTTGCTATACAACTGGTTTTTCACTATCCTGTTTTTCTTCAGATTCTTCATCAGATCCTGAAAAAATGTAAATATAAAAATTAAAATGATGCAAAGAAAAATTAAGTTTGATGTGTCAAGGCAATTTTTGAATGATACTGAACAAATGGGAAATTAAAATATGTGATTTCCTATACTAAGTCTAACCAAAAAAATAGTGATACTGTATGTGGTTTTGCTAAATGTGTTATTATGTAGTTATCATCATCACCTAGTTGCTGTCTTTCTCTATTATATCACTGCAGAGTAGCAAAGGATACTGACTATGCTACAAAAAAGGAGGCCTCATTAGAACACAAAGTAAGCCCAGTGTAACTAAGGCTCTCAAATTTTTACAGATTATCCTTGAAGACTAAAGTGCTGACCACTATGAGTGGCCAATGATTAGTTCTCTGAAAGATCACAGGATCATGACTTGTACTTCTGTGAACCTCAGTGGCACTCAGAAAAACTTTATGATGCAATGGCTAAGAAATATTATCACTATTCTCTAGTTCAAGCGTTCTCAACCTTTTTGACTCACGGAGCCCTGTGCTCCATGGAGCACAAGTTAGGAATAGCTGCTCTAGTTTAATATGAAAATACAACCCTTAGGGAATATATAAAGCACTTCAAGTCATTTCCAACTTAAGGTAACCCTAAGGTGAAGCTATCATAGGGGTTTCTTGGCAAGATTTGTTCAGAAGGGGTTCTTTGCACTCCTCTGAGGCAGACAGAGTATGACTTGCCCTAGGTCACCAAGTGGGGTTTCCATGGTTCAGTGGTAATTTGAACCCTGATCTGTAGAGTTTTCTACAACACCACAAATCAAACTGACTTCCCAGCAGCATATATGCATGCATTTCTGCTTGCTTGCATAAGCTTGTTACATCTACTACTGAGCAGTAGTATTGAGAAGTAGGAGGTTTTTTGTAGTAAGGGCATTACAGTTTCTGGACAATGTTTTCTTTGAAGACTATTATACACTGGAGGCTTTTTCTGTTTTTCTGTCCATTAGCTGAGAGGACATAACTCATCAAAATGGTTACATAACTTTCATGCATAATATCTCAATTTCAGTCCCTGGCATCTGCAGTTGAATAGTCTCAGGTTAAAAGTGTAGGGAAATGACATTGCCCAAGACCTTGCAGAGATGCTGTTAGTATGGGGATATAGGAATCAATGGCCAGATTCAGAAAGGCAAAATGTATGTTCTCTGGATGATCCAAGACGCAGGAAGAGATACTGGTCTGTGCTACTCAAAATGGTGGCACATGGACTGTGCTGGTCCATAGCCATTGGCTGTCAATCTGCTACAAATTTCCAGAAAGGGAAACAAAAACCCTGCAAGGAAGCCAACGTGGTGCTGGTCTCTGACACATTGGGGGAGGGAACAACTCCCCCACTGTCATCAGATAGCTTAAGAAGCACAAATACGGACAAACTTGAGACCAAGGCTAGAAATCTTCATACACAAAAAATGCTTTCTTCAAATTCAGTGCTATTAACAAGCTGTTAATACAGGGTGTTCTTACAATGTTTGGGAGCTTCCAGGGTCCCTAGAAGACATTCTGGGTTATTATCAGGCAAAATGTTTTTTTGAAACATTTTGCAAACATTTGTTTTCACCCATGGGGAGCTCCAAATATGATAGAAGTGCCTTCCACACAACCCAGAGATCATCTGGAGGCATTCTGGGTCAAAGAGAATTATTGTGGCTCTGACGCTCAGAAAAACAGTCCTAAGGGGCTGCATGCAGCTCAAGGACCACACTTTATCCACTACTGGTCTTCAGGGACTGAAGCTTCCAAGTCCTCAACTGGGGGCTACTGAAAACAGTGTACTGGACGACAAAGTGCTTACACTGCAAAGTTATCCTATATGCTCACTTGCCAACAGTATCTGGCAGAACATAACATACAAGCTGAGAATATGGCTTTCTGCTCTTGCTGCCTGCAAAATGTGTGGGTACGGAAGTCACTAGAACGTAACCCAATTTCACTTTCCTTTCTACACCCTTCTGGGCCATCTAGCACCAACTGTTCTCTATCAAAGATTCTAAGACAGCAACGAAAAGAAAAAAATACAAATTCAGGCACCTCCTCCAGATTCAACTAAACTGTACCCCTCCCGTATCAGGCTTATCAATTTCTAGTTGCTGTGTACTGGCTAAATGTTGCTATTATTTATGGTAGTTTTAAGAAGTGTGCTTTGATGGTATTTGTAAGATTTGTATACAGTGCGCCCGCGCCATACGTGGTCGCACTATACGTGGCTTCCTGCTTACGCGGAAGCCGCATGACAATATAAACAATGGCATGCTTGCACGCCCCCACACCACTGCATGCACACGCCCCATTGTTTCCTATGGGGTGCAAGCATATGCGGATTTTATCTTATGTGGGGGGATCCTTCTATTATTTAAGTCTCTGAAGAACATTCTTCATTACCTGCTTCAGATTCAGGAGGGGAATAAAACTGTCCATCAGAAGGGAGTCCAGGCTGAAGAAGAGCAGCTCGCTCTGAGGCATCTTGTACCAGTAGCAGTCCTAAATGCAAAAAATCACAACACAATAGATCTTTCATTAAAATAGTATCTTTCAATATAAGGTTATAAACAGCCATCACTTTTATAGTCTCTTGCTGCATTAATAACTTTAAAGAAAGTCATCTCGCAATTGTAATTTGCGTATATCAAAGTATTATTCTCTCCCCAGCACTGCAATAAACACTATAACCTTTTCTTTACCAGGCACCCCTTTAAATATATTTTGTCGCTGTGGACCCCCAAAACTTAGGGGGTTGCACTTGATGGCCCTTGAAGTCTTTTCCAACTCTATGATTCTATGACTTAACTGAAGATATAAAATTCAAATAATAATACCTGATCACTGAACCACATTAACAATTACACCATCCATTGAACTGTCCCTCAAAGCCACCAGAGGAGGTGCCAAGAGTTTTCTTTTTCCCACCAGTTTGCAGCTGAAATAGATTGAATGGTAATGTGGAGGCCCAGCTAGCCAGCCTTTGCTCACATGGCCGATTCGCTCTGGTAAGGAGGTGAGATGAGCAACAGCAGAAGGGCCAAGGCACAGGATGGCTGGCTGGCTGGCTGGCTGTTCAATCTGCTCTAAGGCTGGAGCAGACTGAACTCTGCTCCCCAAAAATGGAGGATCATGAAGCAGTGTCCAAAAAGGGACTTGTGCAGGTAGAAGTCATTTACTCTGCTCTCCAGAAGCAGGGGGATCATGTAGCACTGTCAAAAACAGTGCTGGAAAGGAGGGGGAGGGAGAGAGAGACAGAAGGGCAAAGGTGGGCTGATAGCCTGGCTGGTAGCTCTGCTGTCGCTCAGCTGCTCAACTCACCTCCTCCCCACATTGGAGCAGTAACATTACAGGCAATGCACAGGCCCAGCCAACTGGTTTTTGTTTTGTCTCCTGCCACATTGCCATTCTGTTACAGGGAGGAGATGAACTGAGCAACTTCAAGCCTCCACAGACCCCCTATGAGAAAACACAGTGGCCTCCTGGGGGTCATGGACATATTTAAGAATCACTTCAGAATGCAAAACAAACAACATTCCTGGCACCAATACTACAGAGAGCAAAGAAACATACTGTTTTCTTCTTCTGCTTCCTGTGGTAAAACTTTGAAATCCAGGAACCAGGTTTCTATCCAGGCGAGGATGAAAGATATGATGGGCAACACATAGCCAAAAGCACCTTGAGATAACAGCTTGAAGGAGGAACAGAGAGAAAATACATTATGTAAAAATTATCACAATGGAAAATTATGAAATTTATGTAATTTAATTTAGCATTCACTATGACAATACATACCTTTGAAATAATTACTTTTGCTAACAAGAAGGCACTGGTTACTGCAGTTGTAAACTTTAAAAAAAACAGCAATGGTTATGAATGTAGCTGCTTTCTCAGGTTTAGTTCTAAAAGCCACAACACAGCATGATAGACTACCACACAAGAACAGTGATCCTTACTAAACTCTGGGCAATCAGAGTTTAAACTTCCTGAACTCAGAATTTTTATAAACGTAACTAGCCAATGAACTGGCAAAATCCTCTGTGATTCCAAACATGGGAATACTAATCTACATTATACTGTTATGTATTTTAAAAATGACTGAAGTAATACAGCTTTGGAAAGCATATTACATTATGAACATACTAACAAGTAAACAGTACTTTTCCATGTCTCAAAAGTCTGTTCAAAAGTCTGCTACTTACTGCTATTGCCCACCAGTGTCGCAGTCTGCACAATGCATATGCAAGTATCAAAATCTTGAACCGAAAGACTGCCAGAAGCTACAGAGAAATTAGAGGGGTGGGGGAAGAAAAAGCATTAATGTCATTTTGAAGTATTGATCCAGAAAATTAAAATTATGTAACATCTTCAATATTTTGTGTTCATATATTATCCCACTTTTCTCCAGAGGGATCTTATGGACTTCATTCTACACCTGTCTCCTCCCCAGCCAGTCCCCTGGGCCAGTCACTGCTTTGTCAAAATTGGAAAAAGCAGATTTTTCCCACCCTCCTCAGCATTTAACTACTTCCCTGCCTTTACAATCCAGGCTGCTACAACTATTTTCTGTGTGATATGGTGATCTCAGATTTATTCAACCTCTGATCATATGCAATCACTTTGACAGCACCTGAATAATATTGTTGAGAGCATAACCTCTTCAACCAATGTGATTAGAGTGTTAAATTTTAAAAGCAAATTCTGGGAATATTCTACTCTTTCTGTTAAATTCTTACTGTCATTATTTGCAATCAGTCCAGCTTTCTTCTCTCTTGGGTGTTGAAAAAGATTGGAGCACTATTTAGACTATGAATTGTTTTGTTTTTTATTGTTGGTTTTTCTCATTTCCTGATTTGCTGTCTGCTTTTATGTGTGTACTGTAATAAAAAAACCCAATAAAACCCTCTGTTTTCCATGGCTATTCTTCTAAAATCCATCTGTTCCACAGTCCTTTATAACTGCAACAACCAGGGCCAGTTTTATTAAAACCCCAAGATCCACCAGCTTAGCCTGGAATAAAAGACATTCACTTAAGAGTTCCACAACTCAGAACTCTTTTGAATACTAAAAGTGAAAAAACTCACTCTGTTTCCCCTCTCACCAAATCCTAATTCTTTTCAATTCTGCAGTGTAATCTAGGCCATAAGTCACGTTGCTGATAATACTATTAATTCAATACTAAACCAATTGTTCAAACAATATTGCTAAATGCTTTTTTACAATCTAGTATGAGTGCAGGAGTTGGCGAAGTGTTGACCCACATGCAGACCACCGGGGCCTGCAGTGGTCTCTTCCATTTTTAAAAAGCCAAAACAGGCCTAAGTTGTGTGTGAAATAACCTAATGCCATAACAACTCCTTGAGATTCTGGTGGCTTGTCTGGCCATTTTAATTTGATTTTGGGGGGTTTTCTGTTTTTGTTTTTTAAAAGTTTTGGCCAATGATGGTGGAAGTGTAGGCTATAGTCAATAAGAAGGTGAAAATGCCACCTAAAGCGATCAAAGTTGCTCACACCCATTAGGTTTTCGAAGGTCAAGAAACAAAATTAGGTCCCATTTCATCACCGTGCCCAGGTCATTTTGCTCATACTGTATTTTTCCAACACAAAAATTGGGAGGAAAACAAACTGTACTTATTAACATAAGCTAATTAATGCAACTCTTAGCAATAACATGCATTTGTCCGAGTAGCATGTAGCTACTTTTACCTGTGCAGTTTTCTATTATTTCGATGTTTCTTGTGCCTGTAGAGATAGTTTGATTCAAACAAAAACTAAGATAGAAGCTTCTTAACACAGAAGAAGTACTATACACAAAGCAAATACTTACAAAAATATCAAAATATGAAGAGTGGTAGTCATAATGGAGGACTTCTTTTTCTAGTGTCTTCTCAATGCCCCCATTTACCTAAAGAGAAATAAAATTGTCCTAGACATTAATATAAACAAAAGTATATATTTTCAGTCACATACTCAGTTATGTGTATTTTAAGTTATTAAAACAGTTAACCCAAGATGGGCAGAGTATGGCTCATATATCACATGCTGTCCTCAAACTTGTTGTTGATTTTGTGGCTGCTAGGCCCTTCTTAACATCCCAGCGATTTCTTAAAATAAAAGGAGCCTATTTTGCACTGCCTACCCACATACTGTACTACCCCCGAATCTCCAAGAATGGAATTATAAGCTGGCCATTTTTAGAATGGACAGGTTGCATACCTTTAACTGTAGTCCTTTGAGTGGTTATCTGTGAACTCACACAAATGGGCTATCCTGCTTCTGCACAATGCATCTTTCAGAAATTTCTAGAGCATTTTACATAAGCATCTTAGCAGTAGTCCCGTCCACCAGCCCAATATAGGAGCCCTCCCAGTAAAACCACCAGTTCCATGAACACCAATGGAACAAGCAGGACACAAGACGGGGAGGATGGGTGGAGTTACATGAGTTCACAGATGACCAGTCACAGATCTACACTTACAGGTATACAACATTTGTGGTCTTTGTGACTCGCACAAATGAGAGACTAGCAAGCTACATGCAAGGAGGTGGGAGCATCATTGCAAACATGTTAAAAGTTTACTGAAAAGTAAATGAAATGCAAGATATCAGCATGAAACATGAGCATAATGCCTCCCACCCATACAATGCAATAAAAGCAGTTTTAAGGGAAATACCCTGAAACATCAAAACATAGTACAATAGGACCTTGGTATCCACGAGAATCTGTTCTGGACCTCCCACTTGGATACCAAAATCCATAAAACCTTAAGTCTCATTGTCCTCAATGGCAGTGCATGCATGTGACCACACCACAATTAGAGACAGCCCCCATTGTCCCCAATGGTGGCATGTGCACATGGCCACACCACCATTAGGGACAGTCCCTAATGGAGTATCAGCCATGTGCACGCACGACAGGGACAAGGGGGGGCTGTCCCTAGTGGCGGTGCAGACATGAGGACAACACAGGCTTGCCATCCAAGGGCTTAAATCCACAGATGACAAATCCATGGATAGGGAGACCCCACTATACAAATTCAAAACTTCAAAAATACATTTGAGATAAACTGAAATGAAGTACAGCTCTCCCAGAAAGTGTCAGAAACTTTAGTCCACTCTGTAGTGAATTATGAAAGTCGTGGGCTATGACAAGGTATCTGCCTGACAAATATCAAGTGAAACCCCAGCCAAGAAGGCAGAAGACATGGCAATGGCCTGTGTAAAATGGGCTCGAATCCAAGCTGGAGGGTCTGTTCAAGTCAGTCAATATACTAGATGAATGGGCCAATGCCACCCACTTCCAGAAGCACTACAATGAAACAATAAATCCTTTCTTCATCGAAGAATAGCATGCCAAGTTTTTGTGAGGCCTGAAATGCCGCAGTCTTATCAATGTAGAAGGGTAGTACTCCACATGTCAAGACAGTGCCACCATATTTCAAAGTCCAAATTCGGGTTCCGCAGGAAAGTCAGGAGAACAATGTCCTGGTTGATATGGAAGGTCAACACTACCATGGGCAAGAAGGTAATGCTTGGTCTCAGGTGGCCTGATCAGGGTAGAAATTCAAGTATGGACAGTCCAGCCAGAGAGCACAGAGCCCACCAGGCTATCTGGCAGTCATGATCAGAATCAGGAAAGCAGTCTTCCAGGACAGTGATGAGATTACAGGTAGCCACAGGCACAAATGATTTCCTGCACAGTTGTCCCTAGGCAAGTTCCAGGGTCCACCGAGATATAGGCCCAACACTGGATGATAGAGATGTTAGGGCGTGAAAGATGTGCTGTGTCCACCACAACCACCTACAGAGCTGAACCACGTCAACAGGACGCCAGGGAGAAGGAATCTGAAGACATGTCTGCAAAGGTATTCAGGCCAAGAAGAAAAATATTCCTTCACCGCTGCAATTGGCCTTAAGCTCCCAGCTTGAGAAATAACGACAAGAGCACTTCAAGCCTTCACTCTACACGAGGGCTTTAATAAATAAGTTACTTTAATAAATAAGTTACTTTGCCAACCAAACAACCATAACAACAAAAACAGAGAGGCAGTTACTCTAACGCCAACTGTCATAACTGACACTCTCTCTCTCAGAAGGACTGACAGCATCAACATTCCATAATTCAAGTGTCAACTGTCACTGGAACTGTAATAGGTTCCGCTACGGCTCTATCTTGTGGACACATAAATGTCATTTCCTAACAAGAGATTCTTGTAGCCCTTCAAGAATCTTTTCACAAGATGATCAAAGAAACTGGAAAAATTTTCAAGATGCTGGAAAAGCTGGTGATAATCACAATGAGATAAGACTGGATTGAGAACAGGGGTAAATCCCCGGTCAACAGAGTGAGCAGCAAACCCCATACATGGCCGATAAAATTAACAAACAAAATTAACAAACAGGTGAAAGCAGTGGCTGTGGCGAGAGTCAGGGATATAGGAGGTTCAGATTTTTGGTGGCCGCTTATCTATTCAGGAAAGGCCTGTCGGAAAAGATCCACCTCTAATGCTATTTAAAAGGTGTTTAAGGTGGTAATGTGACAATCTCTTCTGGCAGGCCATTCCATAATCTGGGAACAGTTGCCGAAAAGGTCCTCTGGGCGGTTGCCGACAATCTAGTTCTCACAGGTTGCAATAAGTTCTCCCCAAAGGACCTGAGTATGTGGGGTGGATTGTACAGGAGGAGGCAGTTCCGAAGGTAGGTTGGACCCAAGCCATTTAGGGCTTTAAAGGTAATAACCAACACCTTGTACTGTGCCTGGAAACTAATGGGTAGCCAGTGAAACGATCTTAAAATTGGTGTTATGTGGTTCCTTCTGGTTTCACCTGAGACCAACCTGGCTGCCATGTTCTGCACTAATTGAAGTTTCCAAACTAAGCACAAGGGTAGCCCCAGGTAGAGTGCATTACAGAAGTCGGGATGTGAAGTTACCACCATTGTGTACCAGTTTCTAGGTCCCTTACTTCCAGGAAAGGGCGCAGCTGGCGTATCAGCCGAAGGTGGTAACAGGCACTCCTGACCATCGCATCTAGGAGCACCTCCAGACTGCCAGCACAGTCCTTTGAGGAGAGTGTGAGCCCATCTAGGACTGGAGGTTGTGTCCCAATACCTGAATTTGGGGCAGCTACTGTAAGTACCTCCGTTTTGTCTGGATTCAGTTTTAATCTGTTTTTCCTCATCCAGTCGATTACTGGATTAAGACATTCACTGAGAGGAGAAATGCCATCTGAAGACAGAGCTGTAGACTGAGACATGGAGAAAAATATCTGGGTGTCATCAGCATACCGATAACACCCTGCCCCACACCTCCAGATAATTTCTCCCAGCGGCTATATATATATATATATATATATATATATAGAGAGAGAGAGAGAGAGAGAATAGCATTGGGGGGCTGTACATCTTTTCAGCTGAATCCATACTAGTTTCCTCAAGTCATTTTCTCAACATGGAAGCATATATTTGGGGGGGCACGGGAGAATATTATCCTCCCTCCACATTTGTGGATTAAGCAATTTTGGGTTTGATTATTCACCAATTACTATATTTGCCCCTGCCACCGGGGGGGGGGGGGGGCTGTCTCTAGGCTTCTGTGCATCCTCCAGCATGTTTCTATGGTCAACCTCTGCCAGAAGCTGAGCATAGAATCCCGCTGGAAAACCTACAAATGCCTATACAGAACACTTTTCTAGGTATTTGTAGGTCCACCAGTGTGATTCACCAGTATATAGGTCAACCTACAGCAGAAGTGGACCACAGAGTCATGCTTGAGGACCTACAGATGCCTAGAGAAGTGTTCTCAGGTTAAAAAAAACCCAGGCCTACATTCATAGTTCTTCCACTTTCAGTGAGGCTGCACCTCCAATCCCTTCTGAAAGTTGAGGGCCAACTGTATACCTTTTAAACACTAGTCTGTTTTGGTGTTATTTTACTGTTCTCTTTCTGCTGCATAGTTCATTCTTGACCTGATTGTGTGATGCTTATTTTCAAATGATATCAAAGTGACAGCTTCTTCAAGATCAGAATTGTTCTGGTCCACCAAGCAATAGCTCTCAAGCTAGAAATGGTTGTAAAATAAATACATCTTATCACAACCACATACTATGATATCTTATTATCTCTGATTGTGCTTCATAATTGCCCCATCTGCCTTCTGTTCATACAGTGGGCATACTTTATCAACTGGAGACTGAGACTGATATACCTTATCAAAATGGTCCAAGAATTCTTACTTTATCCTAGTAGTGTTACATGCAGCAGTCATTGCTCAACTAAAAAGTGTTTTTCTTGTTGCTGCAGTTGATAAATCCAGGTCAACATAAAGAAACTAACAGTACAATCTTGGGCCTGTTACAGACTGCCAAAATAAAGCTGCTTGGGGTCTCTTTGGAGGTATGCTATTTAAATGATGCATGCATCCTAAGAATCCAGAAGCTGCACTAAAGCTGCACTCCAGTGCTTAGGAATGGAGTGTGGCGACTTCCGGACTCTTAGGACCCATGCATCATTTAAATAGCATACCTCCAAAGAGATCCCAAGCAGCTTTATTTTGGCAGTCTGTAACAGGCCTTAGACACATCTACTTAGCTCTCATTAAGTTCAGTGGGGATTTCTTCCAGGTCAGTTGACATGGGACTAGAACCTAATGAAGTCTTGGAATTCATAATTGTTGCTCACCAACTTTCAGAACAACGTCTATCTTTAGAAATACTCACATTTAACTCTATTATCCACAGTAAGGTTATAAAGAGTAGGTCAAAGGTAACAAAAAGACAAAAAGTCCTTCGGACATCAGAGATTCCTTTCTTCTCCCTGCTTTCGTAAGTTTCAATTCTCGCCATTAGCTGGGCTGGGTTTATGGAATGAACATCTCGTAAAGAAGGCTGGGAGCCCAAACTGCTGCCCAGGGCACTTGCTTGATCTTCTGGCAGCCGATTCATCCTATCTTCGGTTACACCAGGGTTTTTTCAGCTTCAGCATCACTGCCAGGTTTAGCCATATAGGAGATCTCTCTCTACAAAGGAAAGTTCAATAGTGAATCAATTTAGCCCTTATTTGATCATGTAAATTTATTGTCATTCCTCATATACAAAATTCATTTTCTTTGGAAACAATAGTCTCTCAGCTTGGAGGTGAAATGTAAAAGGATCAAAATAACAAAATGATGTATTATATACTTTGGGGACCCCAAACCATATGTGAGTTGACTGGTACAATTGGTAGCATATACAAAACATAAATAAAATACTGTATAATTCATATTATCTAATATCAATTTGTTCTTTTTGGGTTAAATGTTTTAAAATATTGTCTTGAAGCAGAAATAGGAAGGCTGCATAACCACAACAAAAGCCATCAGCAGTTTGAACCAATAAAATGACATTACACTGATCAATATAAACATCTTGCCCTGCACAAATGAAATCAGCATAATGCCAATCAATACATACAATAAAAGACTTTGCAATGTTATATAATCCAAGTTAAGTAAGAACTAATACTTGACTAGTATCTGTTGCTAGTTACACTTCGTAACAGTGGGAAATCACAGCCAACTGTGGGATATAGCCTCATCATAGATGTAGTTGAAAACATATATGTGTCATTTAAACGGCATCCCTCCAAATTAACATCTGACTAACATCTCCAATTGTAGTTTTTTCCCTTCCTGTTTCATAGGCCTGTTACAGACTGCCAAAATAAAGCTGCTTTGGGTCTCTGTTTAAATGATGCATGCATCCTAAGAATCCGGAAGCTGCACAAAAGCTGCCCTCCAGTGCTTAGGAATGGAGTATGGCTTTGGCGTGACCTCCGGACTCTTAGGACCCATGCATAATTTAAATAGCATACCTCCAAAGAGACCCCAAGCAGCTTTATTTTGGCAGTCTGGAACAGGCCATAGATTCATAGAGTTGGAAGAGACCACAAGGGCCATCCGGTCCAACCCCCTTCTGCCATGCAGGAACTCCCAATCAAAGCATCCCCATTGACAGATGGCCATCCAGCCTCTGTTTAAAGACCTCCAAGGAAGGAGACTCTATTACCCTCCAAAGGAGTGTGTTCCACTATTGAATAGCCCTTATTGTCTGGAGGTTCCTCCTAATGTTGAGCTGGAGCCTCTTTTCCTGGAGCTTGCATCCATTGCTCCAAAGCCTACTCAATGAGTAAAACTGCCCTCAGAAGAAACCCAAACAACCAGGATCATGACATCTCCCAGAATTCATTGCTCAGGGTCTTGAAGGCTGCATCCACACTGCATAAATAATCCGGTCTGACTCTGCTTTAACTACCATGGAATTCTGGGAGCTGCAGTTTGTCGGGGCACCAGAGCTCCGCTAACATTCCCAGAATTCCATAGCATGGAGCCGTGGCAGTTAAAGCAAGTCAGACCAGGTTACTTCCTGCAGTGGAGAGGCTGCCAACAAAGGCCCAAAACATACTGCGGAGATAATCCGACATGAGACCGCATTAACTGCCCTGGCTCAGTATTGAACCTGGGAAGCGTGGTTTTGTGAGACATCCAGGCTCTGGTGCCACAAGACGCTCCAGTTCCCAGGATTCCCTAGCACTGAGCTAGAAAAGGCTTTAAGGGAGGCCTTGGGCAGCGGAGGGACGGGCAAACGGGCCTCCGAGAGCCAGCACCCGGGAAAGAAGGCTCCTTTGAGGCGCCAGGGAAGAGGAGGAGGAAGGGACAGGACCGCTTACCTCAAGCGGCAGAGAAAGAATGAGATGGAAAGGCGGCGGAGCCGAGAAAAAGGCCTAAAGGACGGTGGCCGGAGAGGAACAGAAAGCCGAGGCAGCGGAGCGGAGGCAGCCAATAAGGGCTCGAGGTGCGGCGACGCGAGACGAGGGGGCGGGGCCCGGGGAGCTAGGGGGCGTGGCCCGGAGAGCGAGGAGGCGGGGCTTCTGCGGCCAATGGGGCGGTGCGCGAGGTCCTCCTCTCTGTTCAGTCCAGAGAGAGTGAAAGTCTCAGGACCCGGATGTGGAAGGCGCCTCCTTCCAGACGCTGTTGGACTACAGCTCCCGTCAGCCCCGCGGCAATCGTGAAGGATGATGGGAGTTGGAGTCCAGCAAACTGCCAGTCATCATGTCACTATCAACTTTTGGCAGGCCTTGTCTCTTCCAAACTTGGGCTATTAATAATGTTCTGGGTCTGAATCAAAAAGATATAGGAAACACTGAGGGAAAGACTGGTCTCTTGTAACAAGAGTTTTGCAAAATAAGGTGGCAATAGAAAAAGAAACAAAACCAGTGATACCTTTATTGCCCAACCGAAATGCACAATATACTTGTTGCAAGCTTTCAAAGCTCCATAGGCTTCTTCGTCAGGCAAGATGTTGCAAACTAAACATGGTTTGTGGATTTGTCATTACATGGATTTGTAATTGGTTGACTGCTCAATAATGGCTCCTTTTCATCCTGGAGAGAAGTGACCAGTGGGGTCCCACAGGGCTCTGTCCTGGGCCCAGTGCTATTCAACATCTTTATCAATGACTTGGATGACAGAATTGGGGGCATACTTATCAAATTTACAGATGACACCAAATTAGGAGGAACAGTTAATACTCCAGAGGACAGGATCAAGATTCAAAATGACCTGAATAGACTAGAAAGCTGGGCCAAAGCTAACAAAATGAAATTCAACACAGAGAAATGTAAGGTACTGCACTTAGATAGAAAAAATGAAATGCACACATATAGGATGGAGGACACCTGGCTGAATGAAACTACATGTGAAAGGGATCTAGGAGTCCAAGTTGACCACAAGTTGAACAGGAGCTAACAGTGTGATGCGGCAGCTAACAAGGCCAATGCGATTTTAGGCTGCATAGTGTCTAGATCAAGGGAAGTAATAGTGCCACTCTATTCTGCTTTGGTCAGGCCCCATCTGGAACATTGTGTCCAGTTCTGGGCACCACAATTCAAAAAGGACATTGAGAAACTGGAGTGTGTCCAAAGGAGGGTGACTAAAATGGTGAAGGGTCTGGAAACCATGCTCTATGAGGAACGACTTAGGGAGCTAGGGATGTTTAACCTGGAGAAGAGACAGTTAAGGGGCAATATGATAGCCTTGTTTAGATATTTGGAGAGGTGTCATATTGAGGATGGAAGAAGCTTGTTTTCTGCTGCTCAAGAGACTAGGACCCGGAGCAATGGATGTAAGCTACAGCAAAAGAGATTCCACCTCAACATTAGGAGGAACTTCCTGACAGTCAGGGCTATTCAACAGTGGAACAAACTTCCTCAAAGTGTAGTGGAATCTCCTTCCTTGGAGGTCTTTAAGCAGAGACTGGATGGCCATCTGTCAATGAGGATGCTTTGATTGAGAGTTCCTGCATGGCAGAATGGGGTTGGACTGGATGGACCTTGTGGTCTCTTCCGACTCTGATTCTATGAAACAGGAAGGGGAAAAAAACACAATTGGAGATGTTAGTCAAATGCCTGCATGTTGTTTCAGTCCTTCCTTTGTAAAGATGTTATGCTGGGGAGGATATCTTTTGCAGGCAGTCCATTTGCATCTCAACAGGGGCTCCTCTTTGGCAATCCAAAGTTCAAATATGGAATCCAAAACATGGAGACTTCTTGGGGAATCCATTGTTCTTTGCCTGCAAAGAGGCTTGTGACCTCCCTGGAATGGAGACATATTGGATTACTTTTTATAAAACAGGGCAGGAGTCGGATATACAGTCGGTCATTTCAGATGCAGAATGGCATCATATATGGTCATGTCCTTCCTGTTGGGGTGTGAGTATAATAGCAAAAAATGACAGCAGAGGTTTGAGGAAATTTAACAAAACTTTACTTAACAGAAGTCTCAAAAAATTGAAGCAAAAACAGTATGAATGGCATAGTACAAAATCCTAATAGCAGCATGCATACATTACCATGAGGGCAGCATGGAGAGCAGGATTCAATGAATGCTCCCAAGACCCAGTAGATACACCAGGCAATTATACCTTTGTAATTAATTAACACAATCACCTGGTTTACTTGGCTCATTACCATGGTCTACACCTGTCTGCTCACTAGATTCTCATCCAGTCACAACTTAGTACCTGGACACCCCTCCTTGTGCACTGGATGAAATGCATAACCAACTTATATAACATTTTGAATCAAGCCAAGCCTGGACATCATCTCTTTATGTTTTACAGCAACCAATGGCTTGGTGAACACATCAGCTACATTCTCTTGTGACGCACAATATATTAATTGTATTACATTGACCTGTACAACATCTCTTACATTATGATATTTTACATCAACGTGCTTAGTGCGACTTTTTACTCTTTCTGTTGTTGCCATCTCAATGCATGCTTGAGAATCTTCGTAAACAGTGACAGGCTTCTCTACTTCAATTTGTAGATCTTTCAGGAGTTGTATAAACCATACTAATTCACAACATAAATCAGATAAAGCGGCATACTCAGCTTCTGCTGAAGAAACTGACACAAAACTCTGCTTCTTAGATTTCCATATTACAGGAACTTTGCTAAAAAACATAACAATGCCTGTTGTAGACTTTCTGTCCTGTACATCATTGGCAAAATCACTGTCTACATAACAACATAACTCATTTGATACAGAAGACGAAATTAACAAATCATAACCAATTGTCTCCTTTAAATATCTCATGACTCTCTTTACAGCTTGCCAGGCTGCATTGGTTGGTTTTGAACAAAAACGACTTAATATGTTTGCAGTTGCAGATAAATCTGGTCGACTCCAGTGTGCCAGATATAGTAGACTCCCTATTGCTGATTGATATAGTTCAACATCATCAAACATTATATCACATTCATTTTTAACAAAGTCTACTACCATGGGAGTAGCCTGACCTTTGCACTCTTCCATATGAAGTTTCTGCAAAAGCTGCTTAATTTTTTCCTTTTGACTGAGCAGAAAACTTCCATCAGCTGTTCTTTCAATTTCTACACCTAAGTATTTGTGAATGCTTCCCAAATGCTTTATTTGGAATTTCTCTCCCAGGTCTGCTGCAAACTTATTTACATGGTTTATAGATGGAGCAACAAAACAAATATCATCTACAAATGCAAGCACTATTTGTAAATCTTTACCTGTCCCTTTGGTAAAGACACAGGGATCAGCAATACCTTGTTTGAAACCATGTCTCAGTAATTCAGCTTCAAGGCATTTGTACCAGCATCTAGCCGACTGCTTTAACCCATAGATAGCCTTATTCAGTTTCCAAACCATATTCAGATTACTTGTTTGAAAACCAGGAGGCTGTACCATGAATATTGATTCATCCAGCTGTGCATTTAGAAAGGCTGTAGTTATATCAAAATGGTGAACTAATGCACCTGTTTGTGCAGCTATAGTGAGGATTAACCTCAGACTTTCAGCCTTAGAAGTAGGTGAAAAAACTTCATCATAGCTCTCAAACTTCCTTTGTGAAAAACCTTGAGCTACAAGTCTAGCCTTGTACTTTACTTCTCCTGAACTAGAATGTTTGATTTTGTATACCCAACGACACCCTACAGGCTTTTTATCTGCTGGCAGATTCACAACAGTATATACCTTGTGATCATTCATGGATTTCATTTCAGCTTGCATTGCCTCTTCCCACTTTGCCTTCTCACTGGGAGGCAAACTCAAAACTTCCTCATAACTTTGGGGCTCTAACATAATATTGCAAACTCTAATAACATTAGGAACTGAAAACCTTTCAGGTGGAACCCCTTTGTTCTCTCTCTGAGACCTCCTTGGTTGAATAGTAGTGTCTTGCTCAATTGAAGCCTTTGGGCTTTCCTGCCCCTCCTTTTTAACATTCCCAGGGCTTTTCTCAGGACTTTTAACCTGTTGACCACCAGATGAAGTGGTTTCATTAAGAGGAGATTGAGGTGGTGAAGGTGTAACACCAGTACTGTCTATCCCATCACTCCCATTCATGGGTAGAAGAATTTCTGAATTGGCATGAACATGCCTCCAGTTGCTTTCAATGAAACTTGCATTCTGGGATATTACCACCCTCCCATAGCCTCCATCAAACCTATATCCCTTACAACCTGTGGCATAGCCCAAGAATCTTAGCTTTGCAGCTTTAGCTTGCCCCTTTCTTCTTTGTGCCTTTGGAATATGCACCCAGGCATAACTTCCAAAAATCCTTAAATGTGTAAGGTTGGGTTGCTTACCAAACAACAAAAAATATGGGGTGTTGTTGATTGCAGAGCTCCATATCCTGTTTACAAGATAGTTTGCAGTGAGTAAAGCTTCAGCCCAATATTTAGTACTCATACCTGAGTCACACAGTAGTGAGTCTTTTACTACCTGGAGCATTCCCCCATGGCGTTCTGCTATGCCATTTTCCCAAGGTGAAAAAGGGTTGGTAAGTCTATGCAGGATGCCTTTTCTTTTCAGCCACTGCTGAAAACAGCTTGACAAGTATTCTCCTCCTCGGTCTGATTGTAATTGTGCCACCTTGTGGCCAAATTGCCTTTCTACATAGGCAACCCAGTTCTTAAATATTTGAAAAACCTCCCCTTTGTTTTTCATAACATAAGCCCAGCTATAACGGCTGTAGTCATCTACAAAAGTAACAAAATATCTAGCTCCACCTAAGCTGGCTTGTAATGGCCCTACCACATCAGAATGTACTAACTGAAATGGCCTTTCAGTCACCCTGTTGCTTTTCCTCCTTATTGGCTGAATTTTGCTCTTTGACTGTTTGCATATGGCACAGTCAAGAAATAACTTGCATTGTTTCACTTTGTTATCCTCATATAGAGACTTCATTTTCTCTATCACTTTGAAACTGGCATGGCCTAAACGCCTGTGCAGCAAATGAATGCATTTGTCATGTGGAGGGTTATTATCATATACTGCACCCACAGAACTCTGCTCACTGGGAGTCATATAATAAAGACCTTCCCTTTTAACCCCTCTAGCACAGAGTTCCCCTCCATTCCTGACTTCACAACCTGTGCCAACAAAAGATATTTGATAGCCTTCTGCAGTCAGACAGGCTACACTCAAAAAACTAAATTTTAGCTCTGGCACATAAAATACATTTTTCAGTGTTGTGGATAAACAGGGAACATAGCATTTTCCCATTCCCTCAACAGAAACCTTAAGACCATTTCCCAACTTAACATGATCCATACTTGCAGGCTCCAAAAACTCAAAAAAGTGTCTTTGGTTGGCAATGTGGCATGTGCAACCAGAATCCATCAACCAGTTCCCTTCTTCCTGGCTTGAACAAAATGCAGCCGAAACAATCTGCGACTTGACTCCCTGCTTTTTCTTCTTCTCTGCACCACCATGTCTCTGCAAGGCTGGACAGAAGCGTTGAAGATGCCGCGTGGAACCACAGCGATAGCACTTCCTTACAGCAAATACGCCTTCGCCGCTGTTTGCCTCACTATTACGCTGAGACTGAGCCGAAGAATTCTTGAAATGCTGCTTGGAAACTGCCCGCTCCACTCGGCGTTCCTTCCTTTTTGCTTCTTCCTCTAACAGATGACCGGTAAGGTAGTGCATTGTCAAGTCTTGTTCTGGAAGAACCTCCAGACTTTGGGAAAAATTGTCCCAGGAATCATCAAGGGAACTCAAAACAATAAACACTTTGTCACTTTCTTCAAAAAATCTGCCCCTCTCTGACAACTCAACAAAAAGCTGCTGCATATGCTGCAAATGCTGCAAAACATCCCCTTCTGGCTCCAGACGTGCTCTGTAGAGCTTCCTAGACAAGGCCATCTTGGAAGTAGCAGTGGTGCGAATATGGATTCCTCGCAAAGCCTCCCAACACTCCTTTGCAGTCTGCAAGTGTCTTATATGGTTGAGCTGGCTCTCTTCTACTCCCAAAACAATCCAGGAGTGAGCCTTTTGGGCTGCTATCCTCTGACCTCTGCCAGGCTGTGCTGGGGGATTTTCTACAGCTTCCCATAAACCTTCTTTAACAAGAAAAAACTGCATCTTCACAGACCAAGTCAAATAATTATGGTCATTGAGCCTCTCAAGTGGTAGACCACCGATCACTGTACTGGCCATGGCTGCTGATCCTCAACACCTTTATCCAAAAAACAAATATCAGGTGCTCAGCAAGCCCTTTTGCTTCTTGTCTGCCCAACAAAAATGAAAAAACTGCAGACTCTTCAGACTTCTAATTTCCTCCAAACTACAACACCGCCATGGTGGCGCTCTGGGCCCATAACCATTGTTGGGGTGTGAGTATAATAGCAAAAAATGACAGCAGAGGTTTGAGGAAATTTAACAAAACTTTACTTAACAGAAGTCTCAAAAAATTAAAGCAAAAACAATATGAATGGCATAGTACAAAATCCTGATAGCAGCATGCATACATTACCATGAGGGCAGCATGGAGAGCAGGATTCAATGAATGCTCCCAAGACCCAGTAGATACACCAGGCAATTATACCTTTGTAATTAATTAACACAATCACCTGGTTTACTTGGCTCATTACCATGGTCTACACCTGTCTGCTCACTAGATTCTCATCCAGTCACAATTTAGTACCTGGACACTTCCTATAAGTCTAAGCCATCTGCCCTAGTGCTATACAGATGGTTCCTGAACCCTATTCAGCTAGCACAAATGACAAGGAAGACATCTTTGTGCTGGAGGGGTTGTGGGGCAAGAGGTACATATCTACACATGTGGTTCAGGTGCCCAAATGTTCAACAATTCTGGACACAGATTGTTCAATTGATGTCAGACATCACTAAGCAAAAGGTCCAACCCACCCCAGAGTTGCTTCTCTTGTCAATATTTCAATCTGATAATAAATTTCTCCATCACAAAGAAATTGTATCCTTTTTAGTTGCTACACCTAGATTAATCATGGGCAGAAATGGGAAAATGTCATCTGTCCGTGGATCAGTGGTGGACGAAGTTCTCGGAAGGATGGTTAATGGAGAAGCTTACAGACGATGTCAGGAGAAGCTCTGAGGCAAGGGACTGTAACCAGTTCAAGGAAAAGTGGCTGCCTCTTATAGGGCCCAAAATAGACAAACCAAAATAAAGCTGCTTCGGGTCACATTGGAGGTATGCTGTTTAAATAACATATGCATCTTAAGAGGCCAGAAGCTGCACAAATGCTGCAGTCCAGTCTTTAGGATTGGAGTGTGGCTTTGATGTGGCTTCCAGACTCTTAGGATGCATACATCATTTAAACAGCATACCTCCAAAGTGACCCAAAGCGGCTTTATTTTGGCCTGTTTGTATGGGGCCTATGTCTGTTCCTTCAAACAAATTCAGCCCCTTGGATAACTGCTTTAGAGTTCAGAGTAAAATCCAGAGTGCAGTCACCACTTCAGTGACGTGGAAACCATCAGTAAGCACTGGACACCAAAACTGAGATGGGGACATCCTGGAGTCCACAAGCTGGTAAACAAAGTTATCTTTTTGCTATTTGTATGAACAACATAGCATGCACAGTGATAAACACGTAGGCCCAGCAGCTGACAAAAGGGCAGCCCTCCCTCCATCCCAACTGACTCTGTTGTGAAGGGAGAGAAGAAGTATGGCCAGTATCTGCTGGACTTATACTCCTGCCCCATTGCTATCCCTTTTCCTTGTCCTGTTGTATAGCAATAGTAAGCATATTTCTATACCACTTATCAGTGAACGAATACTCCCTAAGTTTACAATGTGTAAGCCAATTGCCCCCCAACAAGCTGGGTACTCGATTTACTGACCTATGAAAGGACAGACATAAGACTGAGTGGACCATGGAGCCCTGCCTGGGATTAAATGTACAATCTTGTGGCTGCAGTACTGGCATTTAACCAGTGCATCACTGCATCTCCCATTATATTTCTTGTTTATTTAGACATAAAGCTTGAGTTATCAAATTAATCATTTATAAGCTGCTCTGAGAAAGTTTATAGCTGAAGAGTGGAGTATATAAATAAATAATTAAATTAATAAAATAAACACCACTTCTGGTCATTATTTGTTGTGCCTGTTATTGGGGCAGCCCAGTTTCTCCCTTAAATATTGGCACAACTGTACTGTGCACTATTGCATCAAGATCAATGCTAGCCCTTCCTCAACCCACTACCATACCATTGCAATTGAAGAGGATTATTATTATTATTATCATTATTATTACTATTTGTCCTGAAGTGCATAGCCCACTGCAGACAGTCTCTTATCACAGCTTTGCACTATGAGGTGATGTCAGAAAACCATCATTATGACAGAAGCAAGTTCAGGTTAGGGTTGTGATGGAGATGAAACTGTTCATCTGTTCAAATGGGAAGCTGCAGTTTTGGTTTGGGACACAGTCTCATGACCACAACGGCAAACAGGAGGAACGATGAGGCAATGAGAAGACAGTGGAAACGGAGGTATTTAAGGCTTAGAACAGGGTTAAAGGAAGTGACTTTAGACAGTCTAAACAGATAAGATTTTGTAAACTTCATTCTGTGAACCGAACAAAGTGTATCAATATAGCTTTGAGAATGAATTTAGGCCCATCGGGGGAAATTCATGCATTACCAAAATTGTCACATAATTGTGAGGAAATTTTTTAGTGCTTCAGAATTCTTCATCAGGCTAGCTCTGGTTAAACCAGGTTTGGGGGAGTTAGATGATGTTGAAGCCATTGAGTCTGTGTTTGGTCCCAGACATAAAAGAAGGAGGGTTATGTAGGTTTTGGTTTACCTAGAATTTTTGAAATAAAGAAACATACAGTAGCTAAAGGGGAAACCTTTACATTTTAAAAAAATCTTACTTTGAATGTTAATTAGTCTGCCATGTTAAATTAATTATATTGCAGTAACAATAATTATAGAATATGGACTCTATGATTATGTCCATGTCTGTGTAAATATTTCAACTTCACACCAAAATATTCCAAATAATAATTTGAAACCACCGGAGTACAATAAGGAATTAAATTGATCCAGTGAAATGGCAGTTCGTCTTTTGACATAGAGGACTTGTTTGCACTTCACTTGTGGATACGCTTAGAGAGATTAGATTAATTCAATTAGATAAAGCTAAGCACATGCCATTCCTGTGGCCTTTGTCCTACAGCTGATAAGAAGCAAGTCAATGTATTTTACAACGACAGCTCTCCCAGCCTAGTTAGACTGTGTTTGATCGTGAAGCTTTTAGAGGCTGAGTGCCCAAACTGCAACCCAAAACCCACTTATTTATTGCAAAGTGCCATGTCCCTCTGGCTTTCTAGTAACAAATTCTGGTAAACTCTATGCTGGGGCAATGGCACATGTGCCCACAGAGAGGGCTCTGAGTGCCACCTCTGGCACACATGCCATAGGTTCGCCATCACTGTTCAGAAAGTATCAGTCTACAACTTCAAAATTGTTATCCAACATTGTATGTAAAAGATGAGAATCCAAATGATTCAGTGATAGAAGGGTCCCTCCCACTACTGCGCCATGGAGCTGCTGTTGCCGCTGCACACCCCTTACCTGCCTCCACCATCGTGTCTTCTCAGAAGACCCCCATTATGACCCATAAGGGTGGAAACAGGGTGCCTGGCTACACCCATATGTCTAGGTACCCCTTTTTGACATCAGAGGCTACAATGGGGGCCTTGAGAGAAGATTTGATGGTTGAGGCAGGTAAGAGGTCCACAATGCTGTGCAGGGTGCCAGGTGTCACAGCAAAGTTTCAAGGAAACTTGGCAGCAAACAGTAGGTCTTTTTGCCCTGGGCTAAGGCCCCTTTGGTCTGAGATTGGTCTGGAACTGCTGGATCAGCATCCATATGGCTGATCCAGGCCTGGGGCAAATGACTTTCATTGTCAGTACAAGGATGACGGGAGGCCAGGAGAAGAATACAAGCCCTCTGTTACAATTAGATCTATAGC
>NC_056527.1:63544052-63594650 GCF_019175285.1 Sceloporus undulatus | reverse complement strand
ATAAAGATTTTCTGGCAGCTCCCTTGCAAACAGAAGAGACTAAGTTATTGAATCTATGAGAAATAGGAGGGGAAAAACAACCTAGGTATTCAATATCCCTATTGAATGGTGTAAAACATTCTCTGACCTATTGCTTCACAGATTTTTCTGTTTATACCAAATGTTTTTTGAGTCTGGCTCATTATCAGTTTCCTTTGTGAAGCATTTAGTTCTATTATTTCTAAACCAGGTAAATGTCATAGTAAGTGTGCAAATAACACTCATATATTTATTAAATGTTGATGTTAAAATACTAGCTGCAATATGGCAAATGGGTTTCAAAATGTAATAACAACATTAATCTAAACAGGCTGGTCTGTGGTCTGATGCCACAGAGTTCTTCACTGTGATCCTGGGTGTGTGTAGATCCAATTTCCCATCACCTGACCCTGAACAGTATACTGTAGTCGAGAGGTCCCCAGCTCTGCAGCAACACAAGGGGAAACCCCTCACCCAGCTGTGGCCATCTTTCCCCTTCTGATGGGTGTTTAGCTTTGTGCTCTGCACCCACAAAGCCGGGGCTATCTTGGGCTGAGGGGGGGAAAGTCTCCCTGGCTGTTCCTAGTCCCTTCTCTGTAGCCATTTCTCAGTAGGAGAAGGAGAGACAATGAAAAGGAATAGGAGCGGGGGACAAAGAGAAAGGACGGATAAGGCAAGGGGTTTTATTTTGGTATTTGTTGCTCCTTCCAGATGGGGTCAGGGACAACCTTTTTTCTTTCCTGCCTATTACGAGCAAGAGGAAGGAGTAACCCATTAGTTAGGATGTTCAAGCCCTTCTCTGCTGAGAAATGTAATTGTTCACAGAAGTATCTCTCAGTTTGGATAGAGGGGCATTACACAAGTTAGGTATTTGGGTAAGATTACTTGGATAAGGTCATATACCTGAGGTGAAAGCTCTACCACAGATATTGAATGTTCTTGGAGACATTTCACTGTATATTCCTTTGTTTGTGTTCAGAAAATTGACACTATACTAAGAAAGTTATATGGGAATCTCCACTGCCTTATTTTTCACTCAAAGCAATGCAACTGCCATTTTCAGAAGGTCAGTTTAACTTTCCAGATTTAAGTTTGTATAATAAGGCATATCTCCTGACTCACACAAACAGTTGCCAAGTTTGCCCAATTTGGATAATTTTGGAATCAACTTATTAGGAACCTCAGCTGAGACCCAGAATCATCTGATAAAGCTACAGTGAGAGATCCAGCATCATTAGATATACCCACAGTGACAGAGCTCTGTACTTATAGTTGCACCTGATAATGACATCCTCCACTTTTTAGCATTTCTGAGGTGCTTCAGATAAGCGCTCTGAGAAATAACATCTGCATCACTTTCCCAATTCTGGGTCATGTCAAGAACAGGCAGCTGGAGAGATGCCATCTGGGTCCTGCCACAACTGCTTTTCTCAGCATCCTGCAGCTGCAAGAGGACTGCAGACATTTCACAGGGCCTTCTGTTTGGGCATTGCCAGGTTGAAAAGGCAGGTTTGGGTGATTGTATCTGGTATTTAACAACCGAGTCCTTAGTAGTTATGTAAATCCATTTTATAATCTCATAACTACTGGACAGGACACCAACTTTCTTTTTGGGCTGCCTTAGATCCTGTTTGTTTAAAGAATAAAACAATGGTGGCTTTTGCAGTTTCTGCTGCCAGGGTGGCTTGCCACATGATTACTTGTCAATTGCAATTTGACCCATAGGATCATGCTAGAGTAACTCCATGGGATAATCCCAAATTGAAGTTTGCAAGATGGTCCTTTGCATGGAAGAAATGAATTGACTCTGGGACGTATAATTTGAACTAACTGATAGGTCCAGATAAGGAATTCTTCCCATTTTCCATATTGCAGTCTACTTATCATCTGCCAGTGGGTGTGTTCTGGTAATATTTACAACTTCAACATCTTTTGATGCCCACACACACACACACACTATATATATACCATCATATTTCAGCACTTCGGCCACTTCTGCTGTACTGAAAACAAATGTTGACATTGTTTCATTTCAAAAGGTGTGTATATGTTTGACTACATTAGCAGGCAGTTTTATTCACAGTACAATTTATATGGCCCGAAACAGCCAGGCCAAAAGGACTGCGGCAGGACCACACCTGCTCCATTTGCACCAGGGCTATGGCAACCACACATGCACAGCCCGGATTCAGGCTACCATCACGGCCCTGAACCAGGCCATGTGACAGAGCAGGTTATTCATGCTCCTTTTTGGCTTGGTTCTTCAACGTTGGTGTGAAGTCAGCGCAGTTTCCTGCTGCGTTCGGGGCATGCACTACACCCGGAACGTGGCCGGAAACCACATCATTTAGTTCGTCTGTTTTGGGCCTCTGTTAATTTCTAATGTGTCACAGTTGTTGATTTTGCTGCATCAGTTTTACATGAGTTCTTCCCTGGACATTAAACAGAATGCAATAAGGCATGAGCTTTCTATTCATTTTCCATTTACATGTTTTTTTTCTGAATCTTGATTATAGTCAGTTTTGAGTTCAAATAATATGCTTGATAAAGTGTGGTCTGATACTGAACACATGTTTATTTGGAAGTAGACCACGTATTTTCATGAGAATTATTCTCATTGTTTTTATGATTGCAAATCTGGAGGTTAATTTCAGCTGCAGCTCACCTACCTGAATTAAAAGATGGACAATATTAGCATGTTCCCATATTTCATTTTTTTTCCAACTAGTATAGAATGTCTATGAACTAGAAGTTGATGGTATTTCAGTCATCAGAGAAATGTTCTATATATCACAGGAGTTGTTGCAGCATTACTTTTTGCATGAATTCACTTCATGCACCTGTTAACTGTTCATGCAAACAAACCACTTATATGAGCTGATACATAGAGAAAATATAGTGGTTGTTTTAATGAAGTGAACCTCTCCATTAAAGGAAGTTAAATGTTGACCTTGTTTCATTTCAGAAGGTGTGTACGTGTGGGACCGCATCACCAGGCAGTTTTATTCACAGTACCATTTATGTAAAGGGTTCATGAGAATTTAATATGAGTACTATTGGTCTGGGCACCTAAGGTTGTATAGTGGGCCCTTTGCATCCTTGGGCCCTGGGTTTGGTTCCAGGACCACCCTGTGGATGCTCAAGTCCCATTAAATACAATGGCATAGCAAAATGGCATCCCTTATATAAAATGGCAAAATCAAGGTAATTTATATATTTTTAAATTATTTTCAGGCCATGGATGCTTGAATGCATGAATAAAAAAAAAATCTGTGGATATAGAGGGCTGACTTTATTAGCTAAAGCTGTTATATTCCAATCAGTTTGTTAAAATGAGTTCTCCAGTCTAAGTTACAGAGGAAACAAGGCCTTGCTCAGAGCTTTATGAGGGAAAGATGTTAGAATCCATTTTTATGACTAGGGAGGGAGGAAGATCAAGGTACACATTACAATAAATATGTACTTTGAAACTTGTTTTTTAAGTTTTAAATGACATCAATTGAGAAGTGACAGAATGAGAAATAAGATTACTGAGCACACTGGAAGAGAACATAATCCTACTTCCCAGTGCTGCCAACATGAATACGCTTCATGCCAACAAAACAGTAGGGTTGGCCCTATTGCTAGGCAGACTACTGTGATGACTGTCTCAGGCAGCAACTATTAGGATACCACAGTGGCAACTTCTCATCTGTTCTCCCGAAATTACTCCGCAGTTCTTTTCTTGAGGGCAAAGCTATATACTCCATGTGTATGCTGGTCCCTAAACCAGTCTGTTGCTGGTGGTAATAGACAGAGGATGCTATCTTACTGGTAGTTCTGTATTATGATTCAGCGTCCAGTTCAGTCAGCTTCTATACACACACACACACACACACACACACACACACCACTCTGTTGTCCCCATGAGAACATTATGATATAAATGTGCACAGTACAACATATTGGTTATGACCTTTAAAGCCCTTCATGGCTTGGACCCAGCTTATCTACGTGAGTGCCTTCTTCTATACAAACCACCCTGCGCATTTAGCTCCCCTGGGAAAAATCAACTGTAGCCAGCAAAAAACTAAGCTGGCTGCGGTTATCCAGAGGACCTTTTATTCTGCCATTCCCAAGTTATGGAATGGTCTGCTGGAAGAGACCCACCATATTACCAATCTTGACAGCTTTAAAAAGGCGGTCAAGATGGATCTCTTCCGACAGGCCTTCCCAGATTAGCATCTCAGTCACCCCCATTGACTACCCTGTCTTGTCCATTTTAATAATTTTAATGGCATTGTTTTATTGTTATTGTTTAGAATTATGAGTTATTGGTTATGGTGGGTGGGTGGGTTTCTGGGACATTGTATTTTATTGTATTTTAATGTTTTAATATTGTTAGCCGCCTCGATCTTAATGGAGAGGTGGAGTATAAATAAATTATTATTATTATTATTAGATGTAAATCTCTTTCAGTCACTTTTGCTGTGGATGTGATGCGCATGTGTGTGTGAAATAATGCTAGTGGTTTATAAAGTGATGAACAAATTAGGAGAGTGCCCCCTCCCAATACTAATACTGAGATCCAGTTCACTGGCAGTAGGTTCAGCAATCGATAACAATTCTTACTTCCTTAAACAAACACAATCTTTATTGATAGATGAAAGTTCTTGTTCAAGGCTGGCTGGATCTCTGAACAGAAACCCCATTCTTTGTGGGTGAAAATGTTTTGTTGTGGGTTTCACTAGTAATAATTTATTACTCATCCTAACAATATACATCCCCAATATACATTATACATATACATTATATACAATAGTAGTGTGTGTGTGTGTGTGTGTGTGTGTTAAGTTTCCTCCATCTTTTTTAAAATATTAGTTTTTAGTGGTATATGTGCTAGTAACTTCTCGTTTAGATTTCTGTAATGCGCTCTACATGGGGCTACCTTTGTACCAAACCCGGAAGCTTCAATTGATTCAAAATGCTGCGGCCAGACTGATCACTAAAACATCTAGATCAGAACATATCACACCGATATTAAAATCTTTACACTGGCTACCGATCAACTTCTGGGCCCAATAACATTAACCATCTATTATGAAGCCAAGCCCTCCCTCCAGTCCATCTGCCTTGGTCCAGGCCTTGGAGGTAGAGAGGAACTGTTGGACCTCTTACCCTTTCCCTCCACCACTCCCTTCTCCTTCTGTGTCATGTCTTTTTAGATTGTAAGCCTGAGGGCAGGGAACCGTCTAATTAAAAAGATTGTATATACAGCACAGTGTAAATTTACAGCGCTTCATAAATAAAGGTTAATAATAATAATAATAAAGTGTTGGTTAGTACATTTAAAACCCTACATGGCTCAGGCCCAAGTTACTTGAAGGAACGCCTCTCCCTACACAATCCGCCTCGCACTCTCAGAACATTTGGAAAGATATTACTAGAATACCCAAAAATCATACTGAAATTGACCTATGAGAGGACATTTACTGCTGCTGCCCCCAGACTTTGGAACAACCTGCTCGAGGAGATCCGTCGCATCAACACCCTAGATGCTTTTAAGAAAGCACTTAAGAGCTGAATGGACAGAATATGGAGCACTGCTCTTTCTGAAAAGTTAACACAACCAATAAAAGTTTGTAATGGACACAATAAGAACAATGCTTTTGAAGAACTATGGTACCCATTTACTGTTTATTCAAACTGAAATTTCACCTTATGGTCTGCCACAACAAATGATTAAATTTTGGATATTTTCTTTTAAAGCATGCTCCATCAATGAAATGACAACTCTAATCAGCTGTCATGTGTATGATATCCAGTCTTATTATACTATATTAACATCGGAGTCCATTTGTTTCATGTAATGTACCAGTTGCAGTGTTTAAATTTTCATTGGTTGTTTTGGTTTTGTATTCCTTGTCACATTTAATAATAATAATAATAATAATAATAATAATAATAATAATATAGCAATAAAGACAGTTGAAAAATTATTACAGCTGTACTGACACCTGTAGAAGTAATCATTTCATATCTGGCTATGGGAACACAGCTAGATACTTCTCTGATCCTCTCTACTTCTGGCAAGGCATAGAATGGCTATGCATGTGTTGTATGGTAAATTTGGAGAGTGGTATATAATTCAGCCTATTTTGGATCTGCATGTAAAACTACTATATTGTGATGTGCTGTACAGGATTGCATCTAAAGTTACATCAGCAAGAGGAGAATAAAAGAGAACATATTTGAAACAATTTGGAAACTTTTCATTGTTTACATTGTTGTTGTTAACTGCTGTTGCTCCAGAACCAAGCCTCCACTAGTTTGCAAGCAGGCAGGCACTTTGTCGGTTTGGTTAGACTAGGCATCTCAATACTCTGGTTAACCCCACTCTTTGTCGCAGTGGCTATTGAGTCTTCTCTGTTCCGGACCTGCTGTGATTGGAATCAAAATCCACATGGTAAGTATTGCCATTAGCAAGGCCTCAAACCTATTCACCTATACCATCTTTGTTTCCCTGGCCCTTGTGTGTGTGTGTGTGTGAATGTATGTATTGTGTTGTGATTATCCCCATTAATAAAAATACAAAACCTATTTGACTTTGCCTCTGGAGGTCTGTGTAATTCAGACCTGGTATAGCTGGGCTGATCCCAAAACTGCTGTTGTCCTGGTCAAATTATATCTCCCATTTGAGCAAATAGTATAATTCCCCTAACACTAGATAATTTGTGGGTATTCCAGCCCCCAGACACCAGCAATTTGGGTAACACTGCCCTCGAATTGACCTCAGCTCATGGGAACCCTGTGGATGAGACATCTCCAAGACCCCCTGTCCTCCACAGCTGTGCAGGTTCATGTCTATGGCCTCTTTTATTGAATCCAACCATCTGGCATGCAGTCCTCTACCTTTCTTAGCATCATTGTCTTTTCTAATGAGTCCTGCCTTCTCATGATGTGGCCAAAGTATGTCAGCCATGTCATTCTGACTTCCAGGGAGAGCTTCTGATTAATCTTTTCTCGAATCCATTTGTTTGTCATCTTGGCTGTCTATGGTACCCTCAGCACTCTTTTCCAGTACCACATCTTAAATGAGCAGAGTTTTCACTGTCCAGCTCTCACATCTGTACATGGTGATGGGGAATACAGTGACTTGGATGATCCTCACTTTGGTGTTCAGATGTATATCTTTACACTTTAGGATCCTGTTGAGTTCCATCATAGCAGCCCTTTATATTGCCCATAAAAAATCTAGTCTCAAACCATACTTGATCAAGCACCTTTCTAGAATACTTTGTTTTGAAGATTATGAATTATACAGTGGACTCTTGTTATACGCTGGGTTTTGGTTCCAAAATCCCCCATGTATAACAAAATCTGTGTATGCTCAAGTCCCATTAAATATAATGACATAGCAAAATGGTGTCCCTTATAAAAAAAATGGAAAATCAAGGTGTGATATTTGAAATTTATACTTTATTTGAACATTTTTAAACCATGGATGCTTGAATCTGTGTATAAGAAATCTGTATATAAGAAGGGCCAACTGTATATGGACACTGACCAACACTTTGAAAATGATTTTTCTTCTTCAGTCTACAGTGACTGACAGTGGTGTGTATCTGGCTTCAGTAAGTAAGATTTGGGATTGGGAAAGAGACAGGGAGGGGAAAGAAGAAGCTTTTGTTCTGCTTGTTGTTCCTGTGTGCCTTCAAGTCATTTCTGACTTATGGCGACCTTAAAGTGCAGTAACCCTAAAGTATCATGGGTTTTTCTGAGGCTTGGGTGAGCGGGGATTTGGAGCCTGGTCTCCAGAAACTCCACTCAGTTTATAGTCAAGTATATGTAGTATTTTTAAAAAGATTTTTATTAATAAATATAAACCAGGATATGCAAATCATGGGCTTAATCCAGCATTACTTTTAACCTGAGGAGACAATCGAAATAAATTGGATTTAATTTGGTGGTGATTCCCATTAATTCCTCTGAGTCTATTCTAAGGAGGGCTGGCATTGTATTTAGCCACAGCATGCAAAACTCTTATTTTTTCTCTCTCCCTTCTCCCCACTCTCTCTTTGTATATTTTCTTTCTTTTTTTCTTTTTGTCAATGTACGAGGGAATATCATAAAGTTTTAATTATCACATTTTAAAAAAATGACTGAAAGTTTGTTTTGATTTGTAGTTGTTAACTTTTCTCTACATAGTCACCATCTAGATTTACACATTTCCCCCACTGTTTATTGACACCCCCCCCCCCCAATACCATTATTGTAGAAGTCTGGAGATTGGGCCTTAAAACACTCTTCCACTTCATAAATGATGTTATTTGTGTTGTCAGATTGGTGACCCTGGAACTGATTTTTCATTTCTGGGAACAACAAAAAGTCACTTGGTGCGAAGTTGGAAGAATAAGGCGGATGCTGCAAAATCTCAAGCCACATGCCCTTGCTTTGTGAACTGCAACTTGAGATGAGTGCGCTGGTGCATTGTCAGCTAGGAAATGCCTCTGGACAGCATAACACCGAGTTTCTTTTTCAGAGCATCTCGCAACTTGTCCAGAAGATTGCTGTAGTCTGTGCCAGTGATGGTTTGTCCCTTTGCAAGGTAATCTGTGAGAATTACTCCATGACAACCCCAAAAAACTGAGAGCTTGGACTTCCCTGCTGACTTTTGCACCTCTGCCTTTTTGGGGGGAGGGGAATTGGCATGCTTCCACTCCATACTCATGGTTTTGGTGTCTGCATCATACTGATAGATCCAAGATTCATCCATGGTTACCAGATGACCAAAAAATCCTCTTCATCTTGTTCCAACAGCATCAACATCTGTCTTGAAAGGTCACACCGTGTTTGTTTCTGGAAAGGAGTTTGCAAACGTGGAACCCAGTGTGCAGACACCTTAGATATGTGCAATTCATCATGAATAATTTTCCACACACTACTGTAACTGAGACCAGTTTCATTCATGATCGTGTGGATGGTTGCTCCACTTTCTTCACTGTGGCCGCATCGTCTGTCAAGATGGTCTTCCAGGTCTTGGTTTGTCTGTAAGGGACATGTGACCAGTTTGAAAATTCCTTTTCCACCTCACAATAGTGTCATAAGATGGGCAATCATTTCCATAAACTACCATCATCTCACCATGAATTTGCTAGGCATTATTACCCTTCAAATGCAGGAACTTTATCACACTGCAAGCCTCAGTCTTCTCCATCTTATACTTTAGTCACTTCTGGCACAACTTGTAACAAAAATAAAGGACACAGTGAGCTAATTTTCTCAACATCATGCACTTAATGATCAATCATGATACTGACAAAATTTCATCAATATACCATAATAACTTCCGGGTGATACTTTACAATACCCCCTCGTACAAGCCCCCTCCTCCAGTCATGTACCCATGACAAACCTTCAAAATTCTGTTTTGATTTATAATAGTATGGTAATTTAAACATCAACAGACACAAATGTGTAAAAGGAAGTGTGATTAAATTTGCAAAGGAATGCAAGGCAAAGCTTAAAACTGAAGAGACACTGAGAATAGGGGAAACTACATTGCTTGCACCACCTAGTGGCAATTGTTTCAAAGGAAAGACATGAACAGAACATAATACCTATCAAATATTTCATCTGTAAAACAAAACAACTACATAAACTTATGCACTTTAGAAATTTTCTTTATTATAAAAGGTATGGTGCCTAGAACTGGAAACAATACCTCTGAAGTGACCACACCAACAAAGACTACTATTTCACATGAACTTGACAGTGCATTGTGGTGCATTCATATTTGGTTTGTAATCCACTAGAACACCATTTTTCACATCTACTGCTATGAAGCCAGCTCTTCCATGCCTCTTCCATGCCTCTTCCATCCCTTCAAAAGGCAAACTTTACATTTATCTTTTTTCACTGTCATCTGGATTTGGTTCAGCCCAGCTTTGGTACTGGCCCATTTTCCCACCCTGGTCAAGTTCTTTTTTAAATACAGTTGGCCCTCTGTTTTTGTGGGGGATCCATTCCTGACCCCCCCCCCCAAATCCCAGAGGCACGCACTTATTCAAGCCCCATAGGCTTGAATGGAGCGCACCTCTGTGTGCATGGCAAAGGCGCACATGCTGGAGCACACCATTACAAATAGTGGAGGCTGCCCCTCCGTGTATATTCAAGGACGTAGATCTGTAATCCATGCATTAGGAGGAGTGACTGTAGTGATATTTATTGCATTTTAAATCATAACATAAACATTAAAAAACCCATAATAGTAAAAGAACTAAGCACAACACTGTTACAAAACACACACACACAATAAACCTAACAATCTAAAAACAATTTTAAAAACCTAATTTCCTCCTCCACTCCCCCAAACCTAAACCCAATATATATTAAATCAAGCAACTTAAAACAAAGAACTACATAAAACAATTTAACTAAAATTGAACTTCCCACCTTCCCATCCCAGGAAATGTAAAGCAAAATATAGTGAACTCCTCTAATATATTCAACCCTCCACATCTGCAGCTTTGATTTTGTGGATTTGATTAATATGTTCTATCTAGGAATCTCTAGACCCTCTAGCATCACTCTGTTGGAAACTGACCATAGAGTCACACTGGAGGATCTAGAGATTCCTAGAGAAAACACCTCTCTAGGCATTTGTAGGTCCTCCAGCACAGTTCTATGGTCACCTTTTGGTGGATGTGGACCATATAGTTGCACTGGAGGACCTAGTGATTCCTAAAGAGGTGTTCTCTTGGGTTAAAAAAATATTTAATGTGTGATTTTTCCACTTTCACATAAATCCTGTGCCCCTAACCCCAGCGAAAAGGTCCACTATATATTTTTCTAGTATAACCCCACTTCTGTTCTAGTACTCCCAACATCTAAAAAGCATCAGGCACCCCAGTCTGTGAGCGTAATCATCTTTTCTTTTGTCTTTACAATAGATAAGGTTTCCATTCTTTTATAGTTGACCAACAATTCCTCCTTCAGTAATGTTTAAAGTCTGTACATCTCAACCAACTCAAGAACTCTGATAATCTAATCTTTATTGGCTGGAATAATGTTTGTCTTCCAATTCTGAGAATTATATTCCCCTTTTAAGACAAATTGGACTCATTTTAAGGAACTTTTGGACCATTGTGTTACTTTATTATAACATATGGCCCTCCAGCTATTTTTGGACTGGAAGTCCAACATGCAGATCATGGAAGCTGTGCTTCTTGAAGGCACATGGAGGGGTCTGATAGGAAACCCTCTCTTTGAGGCTATCCTGTACCTATGTTAGCCTTTCTCTAACCATCTTTTTAAGGTCTCTGTCAGGAAAGGAGGGTTGGGGTTGATTTCAAGGAGCCTTTAAAAGAAAGGGGTGCTAGAGAGACACATTGGACCAGATATTGCCTACTTGGCACCAGGAGCAGAAAGCCTAGGATAAAAATGGCAGCGTTACAGGATTGTAAAGAAAAAGGAGGACTAGACCTGCCGAATCTTCAAATTTATTACAATGCGTGTGCATTTATCTGGATTAAAGATTGGATTAAGTTAAAGAATAAAAGAGTGCTAGCTTTAGAAAGAGATGATTTGGAAAAAGGATGGCATGCATATTTAAGGTATGATGAAGCCACAAAATGTAAAAGTTTTAATAAACATGCAATAAGAAAGTCCTTACTCAAAATCTGGAATAAGTATAAAAGATTTATATATAACAAAATCCCGAGATAGACGTCTGTCCAGGAAGCTTTTTACAAAGCAGAAAAATCACATAAAGGAAAATGGATTACCTATGAAGACATACTAATCAAAAATGGAAAAGGAGAAAGATTTAAAACAATAAAAGAACTACAGAAAGAAGGAATAGAATTACAATGGTTATCGTATTATCAACTAAAGGAAAGATTTTAAAAAGATATTAAGAATATTGGAATTGAAATGGAAACAGGTGAGTTAGACATGATTTTCTCTCAAGGCAATAAAAAATGATATCCAAAGTTTATAAAATGTTTTTAGATATAGAGCTTAAAGAATTGGTAAAAGAAAACATGGTAAAGTGGATGCAGGACATAGGATATCAAATATCATTTGCTAGTTGGGAAAAAGTGTGGCTGAAAAATTTAAAATTTACTAAAAGTGTTCACCTAATAGAAAATTATTACAAAGTATTTTATAGATGGCATTTAACACCCTTAAAATTGGCAAAGATCAAAAACAACAATGAAAGCAATTGCTGAAAATGCCAGCAACCTAATGCCACATATTGCCATATGTGGTGGAAATGTAATGAAGCAAGTGACTTTTAGAAAATGATTCATGCTAAAACTCAAGATATTTTTCAAATCACATTTGAGTTAAATTCTAAACTATTTTTACTAAATATTACGGAAGATCTAAAAGGAAAAATGTATCAAGAAGAAGTGGGCATCATTTTATACATGCTTACTGCAGCTCGCCTAACATTTGCAAGGCATTGGAAGCGGGGGGAAATACTTGTTTACTTGAAGAATGGATATTAAAATTAAATGATTTATCTACAATGGACAAATTAATGATGATTATAAATGGGAAAACAGAACAGCAATTTTTGAAGAAACGGGAAAAAATAAATATGCTGTGGATATGAGACATTTCCAAACAAAGATAGACCGAAATATAAATAAATACAAACAAAGATATAATAACCCATATAGTAGCATATAAGTAATCGTTTAAGAAAATTTAATACGTTTGCTGTTTTTTGGTTTTCTAGATTTAAATTTAAATAATATCGGGATGCATAGAGGTATAGCAATATATGTATATATTTTGTTTTGAGAAACTGCCACTTGATACAATGCTGAAAAGAAGCTGTATGTTTTGAAGGGGAAAAAAAGAATTAAAAAAAAAAGAAACATTTTTGGGAGGAAATGAATGAAGATTGCTGGAGCCTTGGACAGATATTAGAGTCACCCAGGTACTGGATTCAGTCCTGGAAGTAATTTAAAATAAAATGGACCAGAACTGCAGAGAAAAACTTTTCATTCAACCACTTTAAAAAAGGTTATTTTGTTAAGAAAGAGTAAGGGAAAGTCAAAATCCCCAACCATGGTATATAAATATCTTGTCAGCAACACTTGGAGAATTTCACCACACTGGAAGAAACCCAAGGAACATCTCTGAAATGAAAACAGAAGGACAAGTTCACCCAGAGTGCATTTGCAGCTAAACAATGCCAAACATCTTCACGTATGCAAAATGTTCAGAATAGATCAAATCCTACAAGGTAACAAGAATGAAATGTATTCTGATCTATCTTCCTGACTAAAGGAATGATATAGTTTAATGCTGAACAGTCTTAGATGGGTGAATAGAAGGCTCACTCTGGGTGTCAAGCTGAAGTTCTCTGGATAGTTCCTTCATGTTCCTAGCTGTAGCCTTTTTGATTGAGACTATCCATCTAATATGTCATCATCTTCTACACTGAATTTATCTAAGTCCTCTATGGTCATAATTTTTATTTCCTTGATGTTCAACATTAAACCTGCCTTTACACTTTGTTCTTTGATTTTCTTTACTATTTGTTCCAAATCTGTTGTTTTCTGCTAGTAGTATAGTCTAATGGTATCTTCTTAGCCCTGTGTAAAGACAATCTTTAAAGACATCAAGACAATTAAATGTAATGGTTCACCCATTGCTTTAAGAGCCAAACATAACATTTTATGGGCCAAAATAAAGCTGCTTCGGGTCTCTTTGGAGGTATGCTATTTAAATGATGCATGCATCCAAAGAATCCGGAAGTTGCACCAAAAGCTGCACTCCGGTGCTTAGGAATGGAGTGTGGCTTTGGTGTGACCTCCGGACTCTTAGGACCCATACATCATTTAAATAGTATACCTCCAAAGAGATCCGAAGCAGCTTTATTTTGGCAGTCTGTAACAGGCCATGGTCTTTGCAGTCAAACCTTTCGTAGTAGTCTATATAGCATAAGGGAGGCAAGGGTTTAAATCCCTATTCAGACACTGGGTGACCTTACCCTTTCAGCCTCAGAGGAAGATATTGGCAAACCTCCTCTGGATAAATCTTGCAAATAAAATCCTATAATAAAGTAATAAATGCAATAAATAAATGGTAACCTCATTAGGAACAGTGTACATGACAGAATTTTGCATTTATTTAGCAAATGACTTTTGAGCTTACATGCCCCTTTCTTCCTTGTTCTCACAAGCTGTACTAAAGGAACTGAAAACAACAGATTGTTGCTGACTCTGCTGGGAACCTTTCATTCATCCATGGAAAAAAATCTGCCATACTAATTGGTATAACTATAGATTCAGGAAGTGAAAAATGGTCAGAGGTGAAAGGCAGTTGTTTGTGATACTGGCCACATCACTCCAATGTGGTGTTGTAGCACTGGGCTCCAAGAAAAGTAAATATTTTGTCTGTGGTTAGATTCTTCTTGACAACATTTTGTTTTAGTAGCTACTACTTAAAAATGGAAGATACTAAAGAAGTGGCACATGATTCCCCTTTCAGATCAAAACCTCTAAAAACAGAATTTTGGTTTCAGGAACATACACATAGCATCATGTGTCTCATAACAGGGGCATCCAGTGGATCAGCCACCATGGGGGTATGTATGTGAACAGACTCTTAATGTCACTGCCATATCTTCTGGGTCCTCTCCAAACTGAATAGGAGCATTCAATGGACTCAACCCTATTTTTTTCAGAGATTTGACACATGGAGAACTCCAGCTTAAAGCAACTGTGGAAAGAGCAGCGGTAAAGTCAAGATTGGATTTACTATCACCATGGTGAGGGATCCACTGACTGTACCTACATCTTGTCAAATGGACCATTTTAACTCTGTAATATAGATATGCTGTCCCCACTCTGAGATTAATGCAGAGTTATATGTACTTTGGGATATGAATATCAAAAACAATTGACAAAATAAGGCTACTGCTAAGAAAGACAAAAACATATACAACATATTCTGGTATCCTGAATAGTAATTACAGTGTTGTAAGTTGCCTTACACCAACACAACTGCACAATTGAAAGCCTCCCCCCCCACACACACACATCTTTTCAGCTATACAGTGTCCCCTCACTCTGAATCCAGCTACTGAAAGACACCTGGATGTATCCCTATTAATCCCCCCACCCACTGGAAACACGGAAATTGCTATATTGGGGGATGATGCACTGCTAAAAGTTTAGAGTTTTAGAGGAGGTAGCATTGGGAGGTATAGTACACCTTGTGTGAATTGCAGTGGATTTCTGCACATTCACATTGATGCTTGTTTTCACTTTCCGGCACAAATGTGTATCTCCCTCTTTTAAAAATGTGCAGCTGTGCGGATGGATGGCCACATATTTGATCATGAGCATCCTTGTGGATATTCACAGATACTCTGGTAAAAACCACAATACCTTTTTCTGCTGCATTTGAGAAGTTTTTTTGCCCCTCCACACCCCGCAAAGATCCTGAAATCCTCCAAATCATGTGTGGAGGGATTGCATTCTATGCGAATACCATGGGGAGTATTTTAATCATATTGACAAGCCCATAGCTACAAAAATTCAGTTATGTCTCTGTAGCTACATCTTCCAATGCAGGATCTTGCCCCCCTAAATTTGTAACAGTTTCATCCTCTCTCTTATTGGTGCTGCAGGGAGGATGCAAAGCTTTCTTGCAGGGACTGAAAAGCATGCAAGCCAAGGTCATGGAAGTACATTTTTTAGCTCCTGATATACTGAAGAGTTTTAACAGGAAAGAGGGAGAAAGAACAGAGTGAATCAATTTCTCCACCCTGAGAAGCAAGGACCAAGTTCCAGTTGGACACGAGTAGTTCTGCCAAAGGAGACAGTTCCTCTGTCCATCTGTCATCTCCAATTAGTAACTTTAGCTAGATGTATAACAACTACAGCAAACAGAACAGCTGTGTAAAGTGTGATATGGCTTACAGAATCTTATTAGATGGACAACATTAATAATAAGCTGTAGGTAGACAACTTTGATAATAAGACTGAGTGGTTCATGCTTTTGAAGTCATGATTTAATGAATGGCTTCTTTGCACATTACCTCAGCTACCTGGAGACACATCCAGATCTTTTAAGTATTGACTCCTGAGATGGATAGCATTGTAAAGCATCTTATAATGAATTTAGAACAGATGGTCATGAATTCTTTTGCCTCTGGGTACTAAAGAAATTTGTCCCCAGCTCAGAAATTGAGATTAAGAAAACCAGAATAAACAGTGGTTGATACATTGCTTCTCACCCTGAAGCCCAGCCTTGTGAGTAGCTTGCTAAATTCAAGACAGGCAGACATAAACAATTATCACTTTAAGAAAGCTTGAATTGAGAGACAAGTGTATTGAATTTTAAACATCAAATCCAATTGAAACAAAAAGTGACCAGTGGAGACACCATCAGTGTCAAAATTAAACACAGAAGTACCTACTGTATACCAAAATTTAGTTTAAATAATATTGAGCAAAATTTTAAAATGCCAGAATTTATTTATAGTGTAGTTTCCTGTCTGTTTCTTCTTATGAGCAGTGTCACTCATGATCTACCAGCATCCAGTACTCATAGGCAGCAATCAGAGTTGGTAGACAACTAAATGTGGCTTTTGTTTTGCCTGGCCTGCCTTTTTAATTTTCTACAATTTTCCAAAACAATGCTAAAATGGGGGTATTAAAATCAGTCAGTAGAGAACATACTTGGTAAGGATCAAAGTACAGTTCCCAGCACCGCTTCCCCTTAAAATGGGCTCAAGTATAGGGGCTTTAAAAAGGCCTCTCTTTTTTTTTGCCAACTGATCTTCTGGAACTTTCACTTTAATTCTGGATAGATCTAGGACCTGTCTGTACTTCCTTTATTAATGCAATTGTGATGAGAACAGGGGTGGCATGATGAAGTTCCTGGTCTCCCAGAGAATAGTCCAAAGTTCCTGGTCTCCCAGAGAATAGTCCAAGACTCAAACCACTACAGCATGCTAGTTCTCAATCATCTTGTTCCAACACAAATCCAATATTCTGTCAACTGCAGTGTCGTCTCTCATGGCACATCAGGCCCTGTCATTGCTGGTCATTTCCCCCTTTTGAATCATTCCTAAATTGTACATGGAGACTCTTTTTAGTGGGAAAATAGCAAAGAGAAATGGAGATCTCTCTTTCTTTTGCCACATTTAGCCAACTTGTAGAACTCATGGGAAGGGAAATACTGCCCCGTCTTTAAATGTTGAGTTCTCTTTCTGACCCACTGCTATTCTTTCCCTTCCATTTGCCGTATAATTTTGGTGGACTTTCAAACAGGTTTTAAAGATGTGGCATTTTTAAAACCATGAAGGCATTTTCTCTGTGGACAGAATCAAGAGAATGGCCAGTATGGTTTCTGGGTTCTTTGGCATAACATCCTGAAGGGCTGGTTGTAAAGAAGAAGGATGCCAATGAAAACTAGGGTGCAAGTGGCAGGTCACAGTTTGATCACAGTTCACTTCCTATGGCTGACAGTTCAAGAGGCTTCAGTATTTACAAATGTAAATGCCAAAGTCACTTAAACTCTTTACTGTTGGATTTAATATTGTTGTGAGATATGGTTGGTGCTTCTGCTCCTTTCACTAAATTAATAACCTAGCCAAGATTAATGCAAAGGAGAGGACTTCTGATTTGGATATGGTCTAGATCTGTCCTGCTGGATGTTTTCCACCTGCTTTCTCCCTAACATCACATCTCCTTTGGAATAATCTTGGGGGAGAAGGAGTCTCCACTATTTCAAACTCCTGCTGTTATGTTGAAACAGAGATAGCAGGTACTTTATCTCCTTATCACAGTTACTGCTTCCATTCATGTGAAACTGAACAGGAAGAGAAACCATTAAATTAGTACTTTGGAAGCCAGTGCCCAGTGATGTAAATCTTCACAATTTTCTTCCTTGCAGGCAAGAAAGAGTAATTAAACCATTGTCCTCCTGGCTTCAAGAACATTATCGAAAACTGTGCAGTTACTGCAGACTATTCACAATTCATAACTTATTATGCATCAAAAATGCATGGGTTTTTGTGCAGAATATTGCAAGTTTTGTGCAGAAATGTTATTTTTTGCACAGGAAATGCTGATTTCTTACAAAAAGTTGTTTTCTAAGAAGAAAATAGATTTTTCTGCACAAAAATATTTTCTATTCTCTTTTCTGCTCAAAAAACTTATTTTCTAACCAGATATATTAGCTGAGATCTTGTTATCATGTGTAACTTTACGATGACAGAGTTACAATGTCATTGATATGATACACAACCACACTAAAGAATTCTGATGTTGTGCAATGGTGCACCGCATAATCTGTTGTGTAACAGGGTCTCCTACAGCCCAACAGGACACCACAAAAGATGGAAATGTTTTTGGGGGGGGGCTGGCTGTAGGGCATTCTGTATTGACATTCACCCCTCCCTTGTGGTTGTCATTGTGCGAGGGCAGGCTCTCCCACCAAGTGTGGTAGTGTTCTGTATAAAGACTCCTGTGAAATAACTATGCTGTTTGCTCCTCTTGTGCAGTAGTCACAACAGCACAGCTATGACAATGCTTCTGTCCTGGAAATATTATTGTTGTGCAACAAAACAGTACTAAGCTGTAGAATTGTAAACTAGGTTCACGATGCTGTACATTTCCAGAGGAATGCATACCATGGTTTTCTACACAAAAGGTGCTGAGCAGAAAAACTGCTTTGTTTTGTTTTGTTTACAATTTTCAAGTATTTTCAAATTTACTTCCCATCCATAACCTGAGGCCACTGACTCCACTGCTGAAGCACCAGTTCTGTGACCAGAGACTTGGCTTCACTTCCTGAACATTCCTTCCATGGAGGGAATCTCAGTTTTCACCTTGAGAGCCAACTGAGTGCACCTGGTTTTATTCTCTTGTTGCTTTCCCTGCATGAAAAGGACAATAGGAGAGCAAGGCCAGATCCCTGGCTACAACAGCAGCTGGTAACTCTGACTGATGCTTTAGCTGAGTGTCAGTGACATCAAGAGGGGATGTCCATGCCTCAATGCCATCTGGCCTCTGGTGGTTGGAATCCAGTGCAGCAGCTGAAACTCTTTCTCTATGGACTTTTTCACATGGGGAAAATTGGAAGGTTATCACAGGGTCATTCCAGAGTCGATCCAAGGTCAATCATGGTGTTTCACGTAATTTCACAAAAGAATATCACACAATGCAAAATGCAATCAGAAGGCATTTCAAACGCAATCATGGGTCATCCCAGGGTTAGCTAAATTTGCAGAAACATCGAAGTTATAAATTCTGTTCTACTCCAAAATTGCACTCAATTCGATTTTGCCCGGTATGGAATGCATGTCTGGATCAGCCTGTCTGTTCTGTATAATGACTCCTGTTGTTGCAGATATATTCGTTAGAAACACACTGCAATCCCCATGATCCTTTACTGCAATTTCCCTTCCCTGGTTGCTGAGAAGAAAACAGCTGTTTGGGAGGAAAGACTGAAGGTGGAGAGGAAGTAAAGGCAAACCCCTTCTGAAGAAATCTTGCCCACAACACCACATGATAGGATCTGGCATAAGTCTGAAACCACTTAAAGGCACACAGCAATAGCTCAGTATAATGCACTGACAGGACATGTTAGAAACAGACTACAATTCCCAAGATCCTTTGCTCTCTCCCCGTGACTCCCTTTATTCTCCAGAAGAATTAGAGAAGTGAAGGTGATGAGGACACTGAACATGCCTCCTGCCTACTCCTTATTGCTGGCCAGCTGTAACTCGGAGAGGGGGGTTCTTGGCACCAGAAATGAAAAATCCTCCAGATGCGATCCTGTCCTCCCTGCGCAGGCACAATCACGTTAATTCGCAAGAGAAAGCCTATCGGTATTTACTCATGAATTCATTCGTACTGACAATGCTTTCTTCTTTGGATGGATGCTGTTCTCATTTACGTGTGATGAGATAGTATGTAATTACGTTCATTTCCGAATTGGCCCCACTTTCTTCTTCTTTCAGGATGGAAATACATTTCTCCTGTGTGAAAAAGTCCTATGTCTGGATTAAAGGAAAGTTGGGAAGTGAAAGAGAAGGTGGCTGAGGTGAAAAGAAAATACAGATGATGAGAAATATGGTACAGGGGTAGGCAACCTTTTTGAGCCCGGGGCTGGGTTGCTGTCCCTCAGACAACTGGGGGGCTGAACTCAAAATGGCACCCGGAGCAGCGTGGAAGCTGCGGCGGGGGCGGCAATCGGCGGCAGGACCAGGCTGGGGCCGGTCCCAAGGCCTCGCCAGGCCGAATCCGGCCTGCGGGCTGTAGGTTGCCGACCCCTGATATAGAGATTTGCTGAAGATGGCACTGGAAGTTGTGATTATAACAACGATAACCAAGATGATGAGAACAGAGAAGGAAAAGGAACACGGATGGCTTGATATGATGATAGCAGGTAAGGAAGAAATGGAAAAGATGACTGTAGAGGAGAAGATAGAAATGATGGTGGAGAGGGATGGAGAATGAACCACCTATGAGTCAAACCCTGAAAAAATGAGGAGAAGGGTGGAGTTGAGGAGAAGGACGCTATTGAAGAGTAGCTACCTAAAATGCTATCATCACAGCATGATTTCCATTGGGTAGTAATATTTACAATATCTGTCAGATGGTTGCTATCCTATTGAGAACTGGTGGATATGGAGACTCTTCAAGTGGCATTAACACTTCACATAGTAAGTCTTTCTCAACATAGTAACCATGCTTTGAAGAATTTCTCATCAGTGTGCCACTTTCAATTGTAACTCTATGGAAGGTCACTTTTGTTTTTTAGCTCAGAAGGTAAGGACTCAAAACTGCTCAGAAGGTAAGGACCACAGACATATGAATAAAAAGTGCTCTCTCTGAAAAAGCTAAAACACACAAAGCTCCTCCAACTCAAGCTTAACTTTATTAAAATCACTCATGGGACAGAAAAATCATCAGACCAGCTCATTGAACTCGACACTGACTTTATAAAAAGTCCAAATGGGCAGTTTTCTGTAATGCCTAGTTGTTAGCTCAGCTCACACTATAAAGGAAGAATTCCTGTCACTAATCTGAAAACTGGTTTGTGGTTTAGGAAGAGGGTTGCTCCAGACACCCTAATAGCTACTTGGATTTTGTGGGCAAAGCATCAATCTATTTAGAGAACTGTTTTATTGTTTTAAACATAAAAGTAATTATCTTGGGAGCTGTTGGCTGTATCCAAAAGGCAAAAATAAGAACATGTTATATCTTTATACAGCTTAAAATAGCTGAATCATTTATAGTGATAAAATGTATGATTATAGTTTTCCCCACAGAAGCAACATCCCATAATGTCTTCATAAGCAACGCCATCAAATTCTACCATATTTCACATTAAATGCATGTTTAAGGTCTCAACTGTCATTCTGGGATAATAGGAAAAATATTTTTAGATCTAAGATTGGTAGAACCTGGACAAGTTACCTTTTTGGACTGTGACTGTTAGGGCCATCACTCAGGGTGTGTATGAAGAGGATTCAGGCTGCACCAAGGAGTGACACCACTACTCTCCAAACATCTGCCTTTGGGAAGAAATGGGCTGTGGCTTTTGCCTGCATCCTTTCAAAATGCCGAAAGGATGGTGTGAGTGGTGCGAAGCTCAGTGAGAGGAGAGGCTCCAGGTTTTTCCAAATTTTTAAAAAAAATCATCTAAAAACAGTTAAAATTTAAACTTGAAATTATTTTAAATTTTTATTTTAAAACACCACATCTTACCAAATTTTCACTTTAACCACATGAAACTATGTATATGAAAATCCATTTAGACTGTGTGTATGTTATTATAATTTAAAGGTATCATTTTAATTTTGCTGGTTTTTTACGTCGCAGCTGTTACTATTACATTCAGTGATATATGGGAATTACGATCTATGAGTAATATCAATACAAAAAACATTACTAAGGATTCAGCAAGGTGTGTATGGGAGGAATTAAAACTAATAGTGACCTTTTAGTCAACTACTCTTTTTTTTTAAAAAAAAAAACCCAAACAGTTAAGCATAGCCTATCTTGAAATTAATCTCCTTATTTCGTTTCCATAAATTTTAAAAATTCAGAAGGCAAATATAATAATTTTTTATTGAATAACTGGCTTAAGCCAAAATAGGATTTATTTATTTTACTAAAGGTAAGTTCAGTAGATTTAATTTAAATGCAGGTGTAAATTGATTTTACAATTTTAAAATCAATTTAAAATCAGTCACAATTCAAAAGTTGCAAAGTTAAAAAAAGTTCATTTTATTTTGATCAGGATCTCTCAAGGAGTGCCTAGCAGCCTCTCACATAACCCTGGCATTCCTGGGAACCTCAGCTGAGAAAGCCTGCACTACGCCATAGTATACCAATCTTTAAATACATAAGTTCTACCAATAAAAAGACAGAACACCAAGTCATAAGGGTATTATCTGAAGTTTTCCCCAATAAGTTTTTTGTTCCTGCAAGTGTTGTGAGATGGTTGAAACAAATATTTTTGCCAGTGTCTTTTCCAATATTCCTTGCCGCTAACATGACTGGGATCCACATCCATGTATATGCATGAAATTCAGGTGCAAAAACACCATCTCAGTTAAAACAGATTTACGGGTAGAAGGAGGCAACAACTCCAGAGCTGAGTTATTGCTCATTGCAAAATAACAAGACCAGGAAATCAAGGAAACGTTGCAGGCTTACCACCTGTTGTAAATCTTTTAAATTATTCTTCCAGCACCCAGAATGATATACTTGATCCTACAGGCCTTCTGAGCCTCCGAGCTACATGCTCAGATAAATACACACACGTGCACACAGACATTTTGATTTGAAAATGTGAAGTCTCCAATGAATCTTCTTTGCAGGCAGTGAGTAGAATAACTATTCTGTTTCTTGATTTGTATAGAGGATGACTTATCCTCTAGCTCTGTTAGCTCACAAAACTCTGTTTGATATTCTGGGTTTTATATCCTGAAATGTGGTAGCACTGCAGTTAAGAGGCAATCCAAATAAAAATGAACAGATGCATTCAGGTATGCACTACTGGCATAGTTTAGTAGTGGTACAAAAATCCTATCTTAAACCGTAGGTGGAACATAACTCTTGACTTGGTTCATCTTTGCTTGGTAAATGAGACAGTCTTTTTTTAAAAAATGCTGGAAGATTTTAATTTTACATTTGTGTGACTCAGAATGATCTCGCACATTTTTGAGACTTTTTCTTTTTGCACAATTCTTTAAAATACACAAAATAGAACTGTGTTAGGACACAAAACAAAATAGAACTGTGTTAAGTGCTTTGTTGCTTGGAGTAATAATAGTAGTAGCACTGGGTGGGTTGTTGGGAGTCTCTGATCAATTTACCCCTCATTTTGTGCTGGCTATATGTGTGTGTGATCAGCTTCACAAAAGAGAAATGATAATGTAATAGTTTTGCACAGAGATAAGAACTTTGTGCAAATTATATTTGGCACAAACAATGATTAGACCTTTTAAGATATATAAGTCAGTTTCACACTGGAGATGAGATCTCTGAAGCAGGATGGAAAATTCCCAAGATGTTGCATTGCCATGTTGAGACAACGGGTCTCACCTAGAATTTTGAGAATAGTGAGATTTCTTCATGTCTCTACACATAAACTGGAGATAAAGTATTTGTGAATCAACAACATAAAGTACAGTTTATTTTTTTGAAGTGGACTAAGGCCCCATACAGACAGGCCAAAATAAAGCTGCTTCAAGTCACTTTGGAGGTATGCTGTTTAAATGATGCATGCTTCCTAAGAGGCCAGAAGCTGCACCAAAGCTGCACTCCAGTCTTTAGGACTGGACCATGGCTTTAGGATGGTCTGCGGACTCTTAGGACACAAGCATCATTTAAACAGCATACCTCCAAAATGACCCGAAGCAGCTTTATTTTGACCTGTCTGTATGGGGCCTATGTTACCTTTCTTGAAGTAAAACTATGGAACAATCTAAAGTGAGATGATCCACACTGATTCACAGCTGCTAAATATTTAAGTGGGTAGCAAAGTGTTGTTTCTTTGTGTGTGTGTGTACATGTGTTTTTAGAAAGGTATATATCTTTTTTTTTAATGTTGCTGCAATTTCTGGAAAAATGTGGTTTCTCTAATTGAAGGTTACACAAAAGAATGCCCTTTCAGACATCAGTCGATTAGTCATTCCAGGATGGGTCACTCTCTTCTATCATTTAATGTCCGGTAATGTTGTGCAACTTACAAGAGATCCGACCCACATTGCATGTCATGTTGAGACTAGGCAGCTGGAAAATTATTAACTCAGGCCACAGTCTTCTTTTCTTTGTAGCTGAAGAAAACAATACTTCTCCTGCTAGCTCAGGCCATTCTAGAATAGTTTAAGGTGTTGTGAGGCTGTCTTCACGTGACTATTAACATCTTACCAAAACTAGCATTACCAGATACTAGTTTTGGATGTGTTATATCCTGGATGTGTTTCCGTCCCATGTACTCCGAAAGGGTTCATTATAGAATCAGAGAGTTAGAAGGGACCAGAAGGCCATCCAGTCCAAGCACTTGCCATTCAGGAAATCACAGTTAAGGCATCCCTGAGATGTGCCCATCTAATTTTTGCTTTAAAACCTCCAGGGGAAGAAAATTCCCCCTGCAAAACAGTCTTTTCTACTGCCAAATTGCTCTTGTAGTCAAATAGATCTTCCTAATATTGAGGAGGAATCTTTCTGCTTGTAATTTGAATACACTGGTTTGTGTCTTAGACTCTGGAGCGGTCTTGCTCCATCTTCTATTTGACGTACCTTTAGCTATTTAAATATGGTCATTGTATTACCTCTTCATCTTCTCCAAGATAAACAACCTGGCTTTCTAAGCTTTTCCTCACAGGACTTGCTTTCCATACCTTTTAGCATCTTGAGGCGCTCCTCATGTTCCAATTTGCCAATATCCCTCTTGAACTGTGGTACCCAGTATTCAAGACATATTAACCAATTGCTATATAAATACTGTAACAATCATAAATGATCAGTAGAAGCAACCACTAGTCTTTCTCGATGGTTGCTTTAAGGAGGAGGTGGTGGTAATGGAAAGCCATGTTCCCTTGTAAATACATAAGAGCCCTGCTGGACTAGACCAAAGGCCCTTCTAGTCCAGCATTATGGTCTCACAGAAGCCAAGTAGATGGCTATGGGAACTCTACAAACAGAACATGTGTTTAATAATGCCCTGATGCTTGTGTTCCTCAAAATTGGTACTCAGAGGTATGTATACGCATACTGAGTATTGAGGTACTATCTAGCCACCACAATTACTGATCACTGATGCTTTTATTCCCCATGAATTTGTCTAATCTCCTTTTAAAACCATCCAAGCTGGACACTCATCATGTGTGGTAGGAAATTGCATGGTTGATTGTGTATTCCTGCATGGCAGATGGTTGGCCTGGATGGTCCTTGAGGCCTCTTCCAGTTCTATGATTCTATGATCCTTCTCATACAACAATTTCTATATGGCTACATAAGAATAGGTATATTATTTATTAATTTATTTCTGTCCCACATTTTTTTCCAGTTTGGGAAACAGCTTGCAGCAAATTAAAAACCATATCTTTAAAAATTCACAAGATACAAAAGTTAAAATATTAAACAATCAAAACAGTTTAAACCATACTAAAACAGGTATAATTAAACACACACAGAGAGATCAGAGTGAGGAAGGGGGCTGGGGAGATAGATGGTGGATGTGGGGATGTGGGCCTATTTGAAGCAAGCTAGGGCATTCAATGCCCATGTCAAGATGTACAAAATCTGGCAGCAGTGGGGCATGAACGAGGGTAAAAACTCCCACAAGGCTGACAGTGAGCTTTCTACAAAGCTCCAGCAGCACCATAGGGTCTGTATTGCCCATGTCTTACACACCTTGTATGCCAAGACCATGAGGATTCAAGATGACTGGGGACTGTAGCAACTGCTGCTTCTACTGGGCACATTTCGTTGTCTGTCTGGTTGGCCCAAATGCTCCCTGGAATGCCATATTAACAGGTTTTACCCAATTTCTGGGTCCATTTACCCAGATTATTCTCCTGTCTATTTCCACAGGTAGCTGACAGAAAAGTACTTCTGGCCTATCTCCAAATTCTTGGCCTCAGGTTAGTCCCTGTTCCACCTCTTTGAAATCAGAAAGACCCACCTGCTAGACCCAGGTTTTGGTCATGAGTGGGATGCTATTGAGATGGCATCCCTGCTCCCCATAAAATCCAGGCAGGCATCAAGCAGCACCCACCGAATGTTCCTTGAAATTCTCTTGACCCCATCTCCAGGGATACCTTCACACATATTACCAATAGCCAAAAAGAATTTGGATAAAATATTTGACCCGTTTCATTTAATTTTCAAGATGCACAAATAAAGACCATGTGAATTGCCTCTGCAAATTATTCTGATACTTCCCTTAAGATAAAATTGGATGCAACTATATTAGAAGGTAACGTGTCATGAAGATCTGACTTAATTGTATTGTGTCTTGATGTGTTGTTAACTGTCTTGAACTGTACCAAGACATAAAACCTAGTACGTTTGTGATGTCATTCATGGCATCAGAATGTCACTGGGGCATTCAGACTAGGCTGTCTCCATGCTAACAGCAGTAGCCAGAAAAACCCAATTGGTAGCTATCAGACCAACTCTCCAACAAGTTTTATTTTTGATCTGATCATCTAAACTTGAAGACGATTTGGGTTAACATGAGAACTTTTTTTCACTAATCAAAAACTAATTATCGCAAATGGCACAATCCAGTGAAAGGTGTGGACTTATTTGTGTGTATTAGTGATCAAGGTGTTTGGTTTGAAAATTAGTCCATTAATGCTGGATGCTAGATATAAGGAAAATAGTTTGGTGACATTAATATTGCAGGTTAAAAACCATTTGATTTGGTGAACTATACTAATTAATTTGTTGCTTGTTTTCAAAACAAACCATAAGGTTTACATCTTTTAGCTTTTTGTTCTAAAACCACTCACAAAACACGCAAAGAATGTAACCCACTGTAGTGTGGAAAGGCAGGAATGTAGCTTACAGAGTTTCTCTACTGGATCATAAACTTTCTGGAAATAGATGCAGCAGTCCTATACCCATGTACCAAGGAAGAAACCTCACTGAACATAGTAAGACTTACTTCTGAGCATACATAAATAGGGCAGGAGTTTACCTAGCTGCATCCATTTGCTCCAAAATAGGCCACTGATACTTCCAACCCAACTCCTCAAATGATATCCCCTGAACCAAGGGATGAGTGTAAAGCCAAATACAGGGCACTGAGTGAGAGCAAGAACTCAAGAGATAAAAAAAAATGTGGTGATTGAGGCAAACATTTTCCTTAAACGTTTGACATGCCCACCTCTGTGTGAGAAACAAGTACACTATGCAAAGGGGTTCATTGTAGATCACCCTAAGTAATAATATACAATGAAAAATGGGAAATAACATTAATGAAAACCAAAGAAAACTAGACACAGAGATATGTAAGAAAATTCAAACCAACTTGCTACTCGGCAAGACTACCAATAAAGGGTGATGTTGGGGACACTGTGCTTCATGTCTAAAGGGCCAGCCATTGTTATAGGGATATGGCTGCCTTTGGGCCTCCTACCAAGCAAACAAGTCACCCCTCCTTCCATTCTTCCATTTCAAGTAGGGGCTGATCAGATCTCTTCCTTTCCACACTCTTGTTTCTATGGTTCAGTTCTTTTGCTTCTTTAGTATTTTGCTCAGATCAGCCCTTTTCCATCTCTTTCCTCCCAAAGAAATCCATATAATATTTGACAGTCTAGAACAAGCCAGTCAACACAAAACCATGTGATGCTATTTCCCCCAAATTTCTGTACTGATAGTAAAATGAATCGACCAATTATGGTTATAGTGCCAAGAGCTTTTAAAAAAAATAGTTTGGAAAAAAGGGGCAAAAGTTCCATTACCTTTAACAGTAACAGCTGTAGGAGTAAGGAGGGTTTTCCCAGAATAAACCAGAGGGATGATTCACCATGTCTGCAACTTTTTTAAAAATTAAGTTTCTTCTGCTTCTAACATATCTGAGTCAGCAAAGAATCCTTGAAGTAATGTTTGCTCCTCTCCCCTTGTTTTCAGTTAGTTTCATTATCAGCTTTACCTTACGCTGGAAAATGCCATTTAAAGGCAACATCTCCATGAACAAAGGCTGTCTGTCAACCAGGAAAATAGTTTTATTGTGTAACCACAATGAAAATTGTGGCCAGCAGACCTTTCCAACTTAGTTACCCTCCCCAGATATAGAGATATTTGTCCCCTCATCTGTCTATTCTTCCCCGACTATGTTTCTGCCTATTTCTTTTTTGTTTAATGTCTTTAATGTTTTTGTACTATTACTGTTTAATCCTGTTTTAGCACTGGGAATGAGGAGGGGGGGGTAGGTCAAGGGTTTGATTTTTTTATTTAAACTCTATTGTAATTTGATGTATTTTATTGTTGTAACCCGCCTGATTCTTCATGATTTGGCGGGCTAGAAAAAAATAAATCTTTAATAATATTACCGTCTATCTGTGAACTACAAATCCTGTTAGTATCCACACGTAACCCCTGCTGGTCCCATTGTAACTCCAGCTTTATACTCTTAGGTTATATCCTGACATTGCTCCTGATCTACTACTTTTTGTTATATCCTGTCCTACAGTCATCAGATCCTCCCATGGTTCTTAGATCTGCCAATAATTGGCACTTACCAGTGATGAGTACTTCTAAGTCCTAGATATTCTTCTTTGATGTTTGTTTTGTGGGCTGTGGTTCACTCTTTGGCCTTGGTTCACCTATACTTCCAGTCTTACCATTTCAACCGCCACTCATAAACATTCTCTGAATATATGTCTGAGAGAACCACTTGGTCAAGCATACTAGGTAAACAACTTCTTGTTTAATGGACAACACAGCAATGTCTTTTTCAGCCAAAGCTATCTTAGAATAGCCAACAATTCAATGAATAGACAACATTATGGCCAACAGCAGTTTGAAAAGGACCACTTCAGCTAGAATACCTGCTTCCTCTGGCAAGTTTACTGTAGACAGACTGGGACTGACAATGGTAGGCGATGGTTGCAGGCAGTGCTGTCAAAAAACAACTGCCACTGCTGAAAGCAACCCAATTTCAGCAGTCATTTCTCTGTCAGACTTTGCTATGAAAAAAGTTCCTGGCACTACAGTTACTATCATCTTCATGACCTACAATGATTCTTGGTGCCACCCCTGATGTAGAACACATTGGAGATGGGTCCCAGAAGTTTGGAAGTAATGAAGATGGAAGCATAGAGCTTCTCCCCATAGTGATAGACCATGAAACTTTAGTTACATTAAAAATAAGACAGGCTGCTCTCAGCTGTGGTAGATTTCTTAGGCCCTGTGAACCTTGGCATTTGTCTCATGTCACTTGCTGATACTGGGCTAGATTAGCACCTGTGATTTGGAAGTAAGTTGCTTTAGGTTCCAGCTAAGTTAATTAGAGTTTGATCCATTAGCATTGCATGTAAGCCCATAAGGTTTCTGATTACCTCTAGGAAGGAGTATGGGGATATTAGCATACCCAATCCCCCCCACATGGTATATAGGGTTTCCATATTTCTGTATTTTCATATTTGGAGCCAAGTACGTTCTTAAGATGTCATGGTGACCTTTGGAGCACCAGGAACGTTTCTGATAGAAAGAGCACATTGACCTGAAGACATGTGATGGACCCAGGTAATACCAAGGTAAAGATTAAATGGGTTTACTAATTGCTCCATCCTGCCCTGAGACTTTCTACACATTACACTAAGGTGAAGACTAGTTCTCCTACCTACTGCCTCCCATGTTCCCAGCCAACTTCCCTATCCACCTATCTTGGGGTTGTCTTACATCCAATCCCTGTTTTGTTAGTCCGAAGTTAAGACTTCGGGATTGTCCCTTTTGTCATGAGAAAGCACCCAGACTCTTTATACTTGATGTGGAAGGTTAAGTACCCCTTGGGGCTAGGATATCAGATATAAATATCACCCCCAGTTCTAGCTCCATGTGTGCAAAGAGAGCCTCTTCCATTCACTGTGCCACTCTCAGGTGCCATCTGAGCCACAACCCACTTTCTGTGGATTCTTCTTCAGATCGGGCAAATATCACCTCTCCACACCCCAAAGCTTCCACTGTCCGGTTTCACAACCTCTAATTTGGTTAGCCTTGTATGGTGTTTCTGCCTGATTGCTATTGTGTATTTGGTTGCACGCTTGTATATTTCAGAATAAAAATATTTAGTCAGCAAATATGGAGTCCTCCTGCAGTTAGTACTGGTATACATAGATGAACACGATCCTCAGGTTATCCAGCCTCTCACAGGCCCTTAAGCTAAGCAATTGCCCCAGCATTTAGGGAGACACTGACACAGTTGATGGGGACCTCAATCTCCCCGACCTCAGTTGTAGCTATGTAATTGTAAGTCAAATACTTTGCATGCAGAGGATCCCAGATGGGGTTGAGATTCTGGGAAAGAAAGAGTTTTATCTGAGACCCAGAATCATTGCTAGGCAATATGGACACTAAGCTGGGATCTAACTTGTTGTCTACACTGAGAAGCAATCTTCTCAAACAGAAATCTTTCTCAGCATTACCTGGAATGCTAGGCAGTCAACCCGAGACTTCTGCATGGAAACCTGGGAGGTAGTATAGAGTCCAGCTAGGGTTTCTGTACTGGATCTGAGATGGAGTTCAGTTGCAGCCATCCCTCCCACACTGGGTTTGGAAGTTGAAGGAAGAAAGCCCACTTGAAGGGGCTATTGTTATCTCATCTTGCTTCAACATTATTCAGGGTTAACATTACAGCAGCCTTTCCCAGATCCAAACTGACAGCTCGAGTCTAGGTCAGACTAAGCACATGACAGCATCTATACTCAGTGGTCCCTGGGACAGTGGCTCCCTTGATTTGTAATGTATATCGCTTCATTTGTTTCAGTTGATCCTATGTAATCTTCTGGCCTGATAGCACTGTGTACCTACTTCAAGTGTAGTGAGCCAGCTGTGGTGGCATTGGAGACTGCCGTGTCCTTCTTTGCAAATGGAGCCCTACATCGCTGAGTTCTTCCCTCAGAGGGTACTGCTGAAAAGGGCCGCTTCCTCATGCTCCTACGGATTTGATGCAGTTCTGGCAAAAACATTTGCCCTCTTCAAAATAAAAAGAAGAGAGAAACAGAAAGGAAACAAGCTTTGTGGTGCTTAAGTGACAGATTTATTTTAGAACATATTGTGTGGATTACAATCCATGTCTAAAATGTATTGAAGTTCCGTGGAAGCATGTGTTCGCCAGTTGGCCACAAGGTTGTTGCTGTGAAACTGGATTCTGGTGGCAACGTTTGACGCAACTTACCTCCCACGCACTCTGCACATGTCTCACCATATCCCTCACGCACCACACCACCCAAAAGCCATTGAGCCTTCCTAGTGGAAATCAGAATGGTTGCTTTTTTCCTCCCATCCCTAACAAAACTTCAGATTAATAGAAGTTTCTTGAACTTCAAGCTAGTCTACTCTGGCCCATAGGTAACAACCATAAAGTTCTCAGAGGAACGATATCATAGAATCATAGAATCATAGAATCGTAGAGTTGGAAAGACCACAAGGGCCATCAGTCCAACCCCCTGCCATGAGGAATCCAAATCAAAGCATCCCGACAGATGGCAAACCAGCCTCTGTTCAAAACCTCCAAGGAGGAGACTCCACAAGCTTTAGCAAATACTGGCTGCACCCACACAGCAGAAATAATCCAGTTTGAGACCCGCTTTAACTAACCTTGCTCATGCTAGGTGAATTCTGGAACTGTAGTTCTGTGAAACATTTAGCCTTCTCGTCAGAGAGCTCTGGTGCCATAAAATTACAATTCCAGGATGCCTAGAACTGAGCAGGATAGTTAAGCAGTTTCAACTTGATTATTTTGTCAGTGTGTTTGGAAAATGATATGGAATTGGGATGATCATTTGTTCTGGGAAGAGTGGAGCAGGGCCCAGAACAAATGACTATTCCAGAATTCCATATCACTGAGTCATGGTAGTTAAAGCAATGTGAAACCAGATTATTTCTGCAGTGTGGATGCAGCATAAGTCTCTCACTTTTGTCAACACTTAGCAAATAGTTTCTTTGACTGTTCAAGTTTTTTCACCCAGGGTGCAAGAACTAGTCAGAATCAACTATTTCTTATGATTCATTTACCCCACCCCCCCCCCAAATACCAGATGTAAAACTACATTACGTTGTAACTTAAAAAAGGACAGCACACTCTTTTGCAACAGAACTCTAACTTTATGTAATTTTAAAGTTACAGTTTTGCTCATGAAAGAATGGAGAAGAAAATCACATGGGGCAACTGCTTTTTGCCTCCAACAGCCTGTGTGACCATACACTTTAGAGAGAGAAAAGTAAATTCGGACTCATCCGAGGTTGCCAAAGCCTTTTAACTTTACTCTTAACTTTAAGTTGTACAAGAGATGTCTCCAGCGATCTTACAATCATGCGTTCCCTAAGACTTTGCTTAAGTTTTGGTTACCTGGCCAAAACCAACAAACATAATCGCCATCTACGAAGTAATGCAGTTTGACACTGCTTTAACTGCCATGCCACAACAACCTACAAAGCCCAGGATTCCATAGGATGGAGCCGTGCAAGTTAAAGCAGTGTCAAACTGCATTAATTCTGCAGTGTGGCACCAGCCAACATTCTACTTGTAAAGGCAAGATAATGGCAACAACCTTTTCATTCTGACAAGTTTTGGGAAAGTTTGTGTTTTCAAGGAAGAACCTTTAATAGTATGCTGTACTGCTTTTGGAATGCTTTTTTCTCTTTTAAAATTTTAATTGTTGTTTAAAATTATGTTAATGTTCTAGAGAGTTGAGTTACATTTTAACAATAGTCTTGGGCATGTTTTTAACCTATGTGGTACTCGTTTTAATTTTTATGTTGTCTTGTGTCCCAATTGAAGAAAAAAAGTGAGATAAGGAAATAAAAAATAAATAAAATACAGTTGGGAAAATGTGCAGACTTTTCTACATGAAAAAGAAAAAAGATCAATATTAATAATAATAATAATAATAATAATAATAAAATTTTATTTATATACCGCTGTTCCAAATTCCAAATTCGATCACAGCGGTGTACAACAAAAGTGATACAATATAACATTTAACGAACAAGTATCACCAACAAGCAAGATCAATGTTGTGTGTATGTGTGTTGTTACTTTCTCATGCCTTCAAGTTGACTCCAACTTATGGCGACCCTGTCATGGGGTTTTCATGAAAAGATTTATCTAGAGATTTGCCATTGCCTTCCTTTAAAGCTGAGAGTGTGAAAGTGGGTTTCTATGGCTGAGCAGGGATTCAGTTGCTGGTCTCTCAGAGTTTTATTCCAACAATGAAATCACTACACCATACGGGCTTATACACACACACACAAATTGGAATGAACTTTGAAATGGAAATGGAAGAAACTGGAAATGGAAGAAACTCAACATGTTAGTTATGCAGCATTTTCACACTGCAATATCACAACATAGATTTCCATATTCAACATTTTCAGTCATCAGATGTACTGTGGTGTGTGTACTTTCATGCACACATGTGCACCCATACCTACAGACTTCATATGGGTCTGTTTGAAAGAACATTTATATTGTTCTTTGTACAGCGCTGTGTATAATTACAGCGCTATAGAAATAAAGTTTAATAATAATAATAATAATAATAATATCCAAAATGTGATCGCTTGAGTGCTCTAATAATGCATCCTGATAATAGACATACAGCACATGATCAAGCCAAGCGAAGTCTACACAATAGACCTTGACAATAGTCCCTTGCAGCCAATCAGTTCCATTTATAAAATGGAGTGTAAGCTTATCCAGTTAACATAACATTCAACTCGTCATGCTACAATATGTGAAATAATTATGGTTAAGCTTAATTTTATTGGCAAAGTAAGAATAAGAACAAAATGCTTGGAGGAGAGTATTTTTCCACTTTTTTGTTCAAATTTTTATTCTCTTAAATTAAAACATCTCACAGGAATAACTGCCTTTGTACAGGAAATTATTTTTGAAAGTAGTATTGAAGTAGTATTAAGTGTCAAGTTACTTCTAAAGAAGTAAGTTCACTAGCCTTTGGGCAAAGTACATAGACATTATTGGGTGGCACTGATTATCTAGATGCATTTAAATCTAGTTTCCATTCTGATTTGGATACTAAAATTGTCTTTGTTGGATGAAGCATGTTAGAAGAATGGGTGAGTTTAGCACTATTAATTCTCTTAGGTCTTTTGGCAACCTTCATTATCATTTGCCAGTCCTCACCAAATGTTCAGAATGGAGATGAGGCATTATTATCTAGTGATTCTGTTCCCAGATGGCTAGCCAATTCTAGAAAATGATGCTGGACAGGTACCGCTCTGTTCCTGGACACTTGTAATTAAATTTTTCTGCAGGGCTATGTTTTGTCTCTCATGTTATTTAACATCTGCATAAAGTAGCAGAATGATATCATCTAGCAATTTGGAGCGAGATGTCATTAGTACAGTTGGTCCTCCGCATTTGCAGGTCTGACATTTGCAGATTTGATTATTCATGAATTATTTGCTACCCTATGACATTTTTAATAGGGATTGGAAGCCTCACAAGACTGAAAGACTGCAAATGAAACCTGTTAGTCCCTGTTAAAAATGGTGTAGGGCAGCAGAAAAGATGGTGGCAAGTCCCGCCACCCACTCATTTCTGTCTTGCAAAGGAACTCTGCTGCCTCAAAGGCTGAACCTGTAGATCATACATTTTGTCTAACTATGGTTTGGGAAGCCCTAGAGTTATTCAAGGTTTTCCCACTTTTGCGAGGGTTCTGTGCCCCTAACTCCAGCAAATGTGTATATTCTACTTCTCTTTTACATTTGACTCAGATGAGGAGAAGAATATGTTAAACCAGTATCTGAAATCAGTAACAGATTGGGTGAGTGCCAATAAACTGAAGTTCAACACAGAAAGACAAAGTACTGATCATTCCTAATTCATCCAACATGAAATATGGTGTTCATTTCCTTTTGATAGGATTGTCCTTCACTCAAAGGAACACATGTTCAGCTGAGGGATATCCCCCCTGGTTTGTTTTGTGTGTGTGTGTGTCCAAAGGACACAAGTCTTTCTCGGTACTGGAATCTTCTTCATCTTTGTTCAGTTGTTCCCAGTGCATTGAGATAAATTAAGTGGTAACAGGGACCTTTTCAGTTGTGGCATCTTCTTCTGCAACTCTCTTTCCCAAAGAGGTATTTCTGTATTATTATTATTATTATTATTATTATTATTAACCTTTATTTATAAAGCGCTGTAAATGTACACAGCGCTGTACATACAATCTTTTTAATTAGATTTATTCCAGTTTCAAGTAACATACATAAATATAGAATAAGATACAATAGACTCTATTTAATACAATAATACATGAAGATCAGCCATGAGCACAATTTTAAATATTTAAGACTAAAATATCAACAAGAACTAATAGCAAAATGATAGAAAAATATCCATGGAGGGAAAATGCTCAGCATCTATATAAAACTTGTTTTCATGTAGAGTCCAAAGCATGATGTTATGCAAAGGAGTGAGAAATCCAGGTTGAGCATTAGCATGCTAGCATGACAATCTTATGCATGCATGTCTACTCAGAAGGAATTCCCATTGAGTTCAATGGAGCTTACTTCTTAGTGGGAATAGCCTTGCAGCCTTAGTATCCTAATTTAACAAAGCTTTCCTGAGAGAGGATTGAAATACATAGAACAAGAGAAAGACAGGGCAAAAAGCTTCATATATAATAAATGAAGCATGGGTCTCCATAAGGAAAAAATAATAATAGTAAGAAAACAAATGACTATAGGAATGAATAAATACATTTGTTCTTTAGTTCATTCTTTAATCAAGATTCCTCTTTCATAAGCAAAGTGTTTCATCATGACATCATAAGAAAATTACTGATTATCCCAGTTGTGATTCAGGGTCGTAGCCAGGATTTTGGGAAGGTGGGGGCAGACTAAGTGTCACTATTTTACATGCTACAGTGGACCCTTGCCTTACGTGGGGGATCCGTTAATGGAATTAATAGAAGGGGGGTCCGGACTCCACAACCCTTGGCTACGTCACTGCTTGATTTCTTCTTGTGAATACATTTGCTGCAGTCAGGACCAACGAAACCCCCAGAGCATGTTGTGTTTCTGTGTTCTTTTTGCTCTCTGTGTCCCAACCACACAGGCAAACACTGCTTCTGTCACCTTGTCAGCAGGGATCAGACAGTTTGAGCTTGCCAACCCTCTGCCATGAGGTTACTCAGACGCAAAGCCAGTCATTACTGTAACACCACAAATTAAAATTCTTCCACCACAGTTACAAATTCTCCAGGGACAAAGAGGTAGCTGACACAGCTCCGCCACAGAGGTGCGTGTCAAAGTCTGAAGCCGAGGAGTTGGCTAAGAATAATTGGGCAGTTGGCTGTGAAAATGAAGGGCATGATGCAAGGAAGAAATCACAGAGCATGCCAGTTAAAAGAGATGATAGAGGAGCATTACTTCTTAAAGGGCAAGAGGATAGCTGTTTAAGAGATTTGTTAATAGTGCTTCTATGTGAACCCAGAATGTGATCTGTCATTGATCTATTTGGTGGGAGGTTTTAACTAGGTATGATCTTTTCTTCTTCTGAACTATGTTGAACTTCTATTGTATAATATAACCAGAAGGGATATTAATTTTTTGCTAGTCTTAGGACTTTATCGCACCGCCTCCAGTGTCCGACTTACTTCTTCTGAATTTGAGCCAAATTCGGAAGTTAGGCTGATTTTATGGCATGGACATTTTCCTCAAAACAGCTTCCCGTTGCCTCCAGCATTGAATTCGGGCCCCATAAGTCACTTCACCGGCTATTTTTTCCAAATCGGAAGCTTCGGAATTGGAAAAATGGCTGCCGAAGCAACTTACATGGCAACTTACACACTGGAGTCAATGGGAAGCCATTTTGAGAGAAATGCCAATGTATTCACTTCAGAATTTGGATCAAATTTGGAAGAGGTAAGTCAGGTACCAGAGGCGGTGCAATAACATCCTCTAGTTAGTAGGTTTCCCTCTTTGGGAAAGGCTTGTCAGAATCAAATTGCCACATCTATCTATCTATCTATCTATCTATCTATCTATCTATCTATCTATCTATCTATCAGTGGAAGAGCAAATTCTAACACTAAATTCTCTGTGTCTCCCTTCTTAGCACCTTGTTTCAGCTTCCATTTTGTTATATCTGGAAAGAGAAGGGAAGCAGAGACTTATCAGCATATCCCACAATTAATAGCAGGTTGTAGTATACTCCACAAACCTTCACTATTGACACAAAGAAAGGAATGGTCCCATCTGCTTTTCAGCCAGCATGGGACCTTTGGAACAAGCTAGCACACTACCCTCCTCGGGATCCTTCTAGTGAGTCTAAACATACCCTCACTGTACCATTCTTTCAATTAGCTACGTGAGCCCAAAGAATAAGAAATGTACTCCAACAGACACAGAGAACGTGTGACCTTCTAAGAAGCTGATGGACCATCATTCCCACCAGAGTATAGCTGATGCAAAGGAACCATGGGAACTGAAGAAGAAACAGAAGTCTCTGCTGCACAAGAACTACTATCCTATGTCAAATCCAGAAGGGAGCAGCCTGTCATCTAGTGGCATGAAATCTTAGCTACCGTACATTGGAAATAATTCCCCTAGCACAGGCAATGTAATTATGGGGCCTTTGGATGTTGTTGATGCAATCCTTATGAGCCCTGGCCAGCATGGCCAATGGTGAGAAATGCTGGGAGCTTCATCTCAACAACAATTTCTGAACTGTTGCACAATACTTTGTCCTACCCTAGCCCTCTGTTTTTGTGGGGGATCCATTCCAGACACACACACCCCGAAAATGTAAACCCACAGATATTCAAGCCCCATAGGCTTGAATGGGGGTGTGTGCCTGTGAGCGGTTGCGGGCACACGCCTCATTTTAACCCCCTCTGTTTGCTCCTTGTGAGTAAATTAGGGTCACAGATCTGAAGTTGATGCAAAAGGAGGGACAGCACTTTGGGAGGTGTTGTAAAAAGAAGTAATTTTTCTGAGCTTTACTTCTACTGGTGTGCATACAAATGGACTAATACATTTTTAATGGTTTCTGCTATAGGCTCAGACTGCCAGGACTCACAATAGCAGGCTGTGCTTTAAGAAATGATAATAATAATGAAAATACTCTAATCCCATTACTGTGACTGTGCGGTAGAAGTGCTGGCATGTCAAGCAGTGCCACCTCTGATTGGTACTGCATGCCAACTTTATGCGATACTTCATTCTTGATGGCCTCATGCTAAGCCTTCATTAATTACAAGAATAGAAGTGCTGCCCCCGTCGCACACCAGTGTGGCGCCCTTAACACTTCAATGGCGTATGTTTATTCAGATCTAGAGAATTCTGTCACCTACTGTGCCTTTGCAGAATGAAAAGGAAATGACAGTAGCTTCTAGGGTACCCTCGTCCATCCGTTGTGCTAAATTGTTCCGCTTTCTTAATAGCAGAGAAGAACCAATAAATGTGACAGAGATTATGAAGTAAAAAAGCACCCATTTTGCCCCTTCCACAGTCATTGCCCCTTCTGGAGGTGAATGGATTTGCGACTTAACAGTCCAAGTACAAACAAGACCTACCCAAATGAAATGTTGCCTCAAAGGGGAACTGACGAAGCCCAGTTGTTTGTATTAGATGAATACAGGGCACAGTTCATTCACCTCAATGATCTTTGATGTCTGCATCTCTCAAGAACAGTGTTGGCGAATTTTGCAAAAGAGAAAAAATCATCATCACCACCACCACCACCATCATCAAAATATAGTCTCATGACCACATTTTCATGACCTTAAGGGCCAGTTCAGGTTTCTATTATGTTATCTTGGGCTGGTGGTAACTTAGATTCACAGGAAAGGCTGGTATCCTGTTAGTGGCATATGCAGGCAGAAATTAATGCCTACATATGTAATATATAATTGTTTATTACAGTCATAGACCAGAAAAAGTTGCTCCAGAGACATCTAAATGTAAGTGACAAATAGTTATAAAATACAAAATACAAAAAATTTAAATATACAAATAGGTAATAGCATAGATAAGAATGATCAGAGAAGCAATGTTTCTGAGTGATAAAGCTCACAGGGATTAAAGGTATAGGTATTGCATTTATCCTCTGTCCTCTATCCAGAAACATCTATGTACAGGTTGCAGATAGTTACAAATAACCATAAAACACAAATATGAAAGTACTGTATACAATGGCATATTAAAACTAGTCTGAGCTGCAAAGATTTTTAAATGCTAAAAGTTTCACAGGGATTACAGCTACCCTACATATGTAACTTTTTTGGTTGTGGTAGATGGAGGAATTAGCCCCTCCATCTGCTATGACTCCTTCCAAAGCCACTTCTCTTTTCCAGCTGGACATCCTACACCTATATTCAGTGGCCAGTGGAGGATGCAAGGGGTGATGGTGGAATAGAGCACCCAGTCAACCAGCTCCATTCCTGCAGCCATCTATATGAAGAAAAAGACATCATCGCAGACCTCTCAGGGATCCACTGAAGATCCAGGAGATTGACATTCTCCTCCTGCAGATGATTGTAGAAACAAAGTCAGCTACCAGCCTACCTGTCCCTGGTCCTCCCTTGGCCTGAATGGCTATGGAGTTGTGACCAGTCAGAAAATAGGCAGGTCAGGTGTGTAAGTATAGAGGAGGAGACTTAACTACACCTGGTGGACCTTTACAATCTGCCAGTGCAATAATATATAGGATCTCAACCAAAGTTTAAAAAGAAAAGGACTCTTGTTGAATACATATAAGTGAAAGTCTTTCAAGTAGGTTGGGCCTAAGCCATATAGGGCTTTAAAGGACATGTCAAGCACTTTGAATTGTGCCTGGAAACAAACTGATAGCCAGTGGAGCTTTTTTCAACAAGGAAGTAATATATTCTCTGAGACTAGTCCCTGTCAGCATTCTGGAGGCAGCATTTTGGACCTACTGAAGTTTCTAGTTTCCAAAGGCAGCCCCACATAGAGTGTGTTACAAGAGGGATGTAATTCAAGGTGTGTGTTACTATAGCCAGATCTGACTTCTCAAGGAACAGGTGCAACTAGTGCACTAATCTTAACTGTGCAAATGTACTCCTGGTCACCATTGAAACCTTGAAATCCAGGTTCAGAGTTGAGTCCCAGAGAATACCCAAGCTGTGATTCGCTGCAGTAGCTGTTACTAATTTTAATTCCTATTCAGTTAATCAGGTTCAGCTGAATGAAAAATAAGAATGAATGTGCCAGTTTCCCATCTCTCAATACTTGTTCACAGCCACTTCTGTTTTTCAGCTAACAAGACAGACTTCAACAACTGGTGTACAGACTGGGCTAAATTTAATTCAGCACTGGAAGACCAAAAAGCTCTGCTTACCAAGCCAGACTGAGTTGCCTTTCATTATTGGCTGATTGTTGCTGCTCATCATAAATGGTGGTGTTTCTGGCCAACCAGCTCTCTTCGTAGAAGTGCCAACTGCTCCAAGTAGCCAGCTCACTGGTCCTGTTTGAAAACATGCTGACTGGTTGGAGAAGCTGGTGTTTCTGTAAACAGGGTGACAGGCCAGGGATGGGTAGGTGTAGCTGCCACAGTGTGAGTGAGAATGGAGAAAGGGAACTTGTGGTGGAAGAAGGCTAAGGACACAGAGGAAGGCTACAGAGGGAGGGAGACACAGCCATGGTTGAGGAGAACTTTTCAGTGGAGAAGTGCTCCTCTCCTGCTGCCTATGCTAATGCAAAAATGTCTTGCACAAGAGGTATTAGATACCAGGCTCACACATGTTCTGAGAAGCACAAATGTTTGTGCAATGGGAATTGTGAAAGTGTAATGCCAGAACTGGGCCGTATGTTCCGCATCTTGCATAGGTTTTAGCATACACCTATGCCTTTATATATTTGGGTTTGAAATTTATTTTGTATAACTTGTTTAGCATACACATTTACCTTTATATGTGTGTGTGTGTTGTTTAGAATCCCTTTGCATTTTTAATTGTATTTTTTATTGTTGTAACCTGCCCAGGTTCCCTGTGATTGGGTGGGATATAAATAAATGATTTATTTATTTGTTTATTTATTTATTATACTGTATAACTTTGGCTTCTATTCATTCATTCATTCAATTTATATTCCATTTTTCTCCCCATTTGGTACCCCAGCCAGCTTACTATATGCATTCAAATCAAGTACCATTAAAAACCTAAAAATAAAAAAGTGTAAAAGCCATTAAATAGTCTTATTAGAAAATTAATTTTAAACATTGCAAAACATACAAACCAATTTCACATAAAACCAAAAAAGACAGCATTCCTCATGAAAATTCCTTCTGTCTCAACTACTAACAGATGAAGACCTGTTCAAATAAAAAGGTCTTTGCTTGCTGGAAAAAGAGAGCAGAGAAGGAGCCAGCCCATGTGAATCCTCACCAAATGTACCTGTGAAGGTGATGGGACTAAAAGAAAACCTTTCCTTGAAGACCTCAAAACTCAGACAGGTTCATATCAAGAGATACAGGGCAGTCTACACTGGGGGAGGGGGTGCCAAACCGATTCGGAAGCTATTGCTGGCAATCCACATGACATACCTCTACTTTCTGGCCCTCAACTTGATTTTGCTCTGAACTAAGCGAAGTTGAGGGAAAGCCTGATGTTTCCCAGAAACTTCAGTGACCGTGGGTTTTTTTGGCATGTGGACATATGGTTTGGGTCCAATTCAGCTTGACCCATTGTCCACATGTCAAGAGCTGCTGCACCATTCTCCCCCCTTGCACTGAAAAGCACAGGGAAAGGGGATGGGATGTTTTCAGAGCTGTTGCCACCACTGATTCTACTGAAGAAAGAAATGGGTGCTTGGACATGTGGTTACAAGGTGTGGGTCACTCTACCTGCTCTTTGTTGAAAGCAAGGTAACCTATTTTGATCTCAGCAGAAGTGACAGCACTCAGTCTGCCACAAGGAGCCCCTGCCTGTGGGGATGTGGCAGCAGCAACAGTGGCACTAAGACGGATGGGCCAAAAGCTGATGAAGTGTCAGCTCAGCTAGCCCATGTGCAAATGATGTGGTGTCACACTGAATTTGGCCCAGTGCATGTAGTGCATGTAGTCGCCACTGTGGTCAGTCCAGGGCCAGTCAAGCGCATAATACTCTAGACTGGCCCTGGATGAAGTAGTCAGTGTAAAACCACTCATAATCTTTCACAAAGCTTATTTTTTTGCCTTATCGTCAATACATTTGCCCCAGCATTTGATGTGTATTGTTTGTTATGCATTATTGGTTCAGGAGAGTGGCTCATGCCACTTTTAAATTTTTCTGACATTCAAAACGTGTGCTGAACAATGAAATATCATAATGAAATTACATGTTTTGAACACATTTCTCCATTTCAAGTTTGAAACCCAGCTCAAAGACTACATTTGTTCCTTCCTCCCGAAGACTGGCAGAATAGCAGCTGATATGTATTGTATGTTCAGCACATTTTGCATTCCAAGTATGAATCCCTGAATCCCAAGATTACCAGCTAAACCCCACCACTCATTTTAAGGGAACCAAGAAAGAACGAAAACTCATCACAACGTGATAGTTCATTTGGACATGAGATATCACCTTAAACATTGGCATTTCAGGAAACAATTCTGTGTATCAAATTCAAACCTTGCAACTACCCATGCACCTACGGTATTTTCAGGGGAGCTAAAAATCAAGCAAAGCTTATGAAACACTGTGATTTACTATTTTTCCCCCAATAGTGGTTGCATACTTTGACCAGGCTCTCGCTTGATCAATGGAAAATAATAATAAAAAAATTCTGATTAGAGAATTGATAGTGTAGTCTTACATACATTTGCTCATAAGTGAGGCCCATTGTATTTAACAGATTATTATAAGCCAGGTAAGTGTTTTAGGAATCACATTTCAAATTATTTATTGATAGTGCTAGCAAGGGGGGAAATCCAGAGTTTTTAAAATAAAGATTCTTGTGTTTTGTATCACAGTGGTTTTTTCAGTGGTGGCATTGAACAAATAATGCTAAAATAGTTTGCATTTCTGCACTAGGCAAGGTGATCTTACATTTCAATTAAATGCATTTTTTAAAAAAAATAAAATAAAACTATGGATTAGGTCTAGACTGAGAAAACTGAGATTAGGCTTCCATCAGAATGAGTGAGATAATTTAGTCATTAGTTAATTCCCATTGATTTAAGTGGGAACCAACTGCAACTAACTTAATTTGGATAGAACTGTATATTGTGAAATATGAAACTGTGAAAAGTATGAGAAATGGAAACATTTTAAAAATGTTTACCAACACATTTAGTAATGGTCTTATAGGTGATGTTTCAGTTCATAATAGATACCACTTTAAAAACAACAACCACCCTTCTTATATGTACAAAATATTGTGATTTTCCCCACCTGCATCTTGGTTTTCATGAGCTAAGAAATCTGTTTGTCCAGTTTTCAGTATTGCAGTTATCTACACAGTGAATGGCTATATCTGTGGCCCTCCAGTTGTTGGAACACAATTTCCATCAGTTTTGACCAGGCATTTCACTAAAACAGACCTCACTGTAGCATAATCATAGTCATGTGACTGAACCCAAAGGGTGCTCAACAATGGCTTCTTTTCAACCTGGAGAGAAGTGACCAGTGGGGTCCCACAGGGCTCTGTCCTGGGCCCAGTGATATTAAACATTTTTATCAATGACTTGGAGGAAAAAATTGGGGGCATACTTATCAAATTTGCAGATGACACCAAATTAGGAGGAGTAGCAAATACCCCAGAGGACAGGATCAAAATTCAAAATGACCTGAAAAGCTAACAAAATGAAATTCAACACGTAAGGTACTGCACTTAAGGCGGAAAAATGAAATTCATAGATATAGGCTCTGTGGCTGAATGAGACTACATGCGAAAGGGATCTAGGAGCCCAAGTAGACCACAAGTTTAACATGAGTCAATAATGTGATGCAGCAGCTAAGGCCAATGAAATTTTAGGTTGCATCAATAAAAGTATAGTGTCTAAATCAAGGGAAGTAATAGTGCCACTGTATTCTGCTTTGCTCAGGTCCCACCTGGAACATTGTGTCCAGTTCTGGGCACCACAATTCAAAAAGGACATTGAGAAACTGGAGCGTGTCCAAAGGAGGGTGACTAAAATGGTGAAGGGTCTGGAAACCATGCTCTATGAGGAACGACTTAGGGAGCTGAGCATGTTTAGCCTGGAGAATGATAGCCCTGTTTAAATACAGTATTTGAAGGGATGTTATAATGAGTAGGGAGCAAGCTTGTTTTCTGCTGCTCCAGAGAACAGGATCCAAAACAATGGATGCAAGCTACAGGAAAAGAGATTCCACCTCAACATTAGGAGGAACTTCCTGACAGTAGGGGCTGTTTGACAGTGGAACACACTCCCTCGGAGAGTAGTGGTGTCTCCCTCCTTGGAGGTCTTTAAGCAGAGGCTGGATGGCCATCTGTTGGGGATGCTTTGATTTGGATTTCCTGCATGGCAGAGGGTTGGACTGGATGGCCCTTGCGGTCTCTTCCAGCTCTATGATTCTATGTTTACTTGGCAGTAAGACCCACTGAATTCAATGGGACGTACTCTCAGACAAATGTGCATGGGATGCCAACTCAAGAGTATTACTTAGCAGAGTCTGTGGGATTTGGTGGGCAGATGACTTGCCTTTATATTTTATTAGAGCTTCCAAGACAGCCCAAGAAATGAGCTCATCTCAGATTTGAAATGTGCTAGGCAAACTTGGCAAAGTTCATGCAAGGGGGAAAACTCACCGGTTTCACACCAGGTGGCTTTGGCTAGCTCTTATAAATAAACAGCTCTGACATTCTGGAAGCCTCCCTGGCTCATTTGACACTCTGCGTTACAGTCCACGTCATTTTAAAAAGAGAGGTTTGAATTTCATGCTCTGCACTAAAATTATCCAACCCTTAGATAAAAGCTTTCAGGATCATTTGCAGCCAAGGCAGTGTGCCAGCAAAATTATGATTTAATTTCAGTACCTCATTTTGCGTAGGGCCAGCTAGTGTTTTCCGTGCCCTTGCCCTACACAAAGGGCAGATATTAAATTCGTAAAGATCACTATATCCCTGGGGGGTCAGTTCTGTTAACACATGGTAGAGTAGTATTTGCCCACCAGATGAAGACGTTTGGTACAAATGACTCTGAATTTGTCATCCCAATGGACTGTTCAGCAACACGATGAATAGAAAACTGCAGAAACCAGTATTTCCATCTTAGCACGTGGTGTCCGAATATACACCATAGCTATGCAGTTCTCCCAATCTTTTTCTCACTGAGAGTATCCACATTGCATAATTATAGCAGTTTGATGCCACTTTAACTGCCATGTCTCCATAGTAGGCAGTTCTGGGGTTTGTAGCTTGGCTAATACACTCTCCTTAAAGGCAGTATTAGAGTTTTCTTGCAGAGAATTATAAGTATCCCTAGTAAACTATCTAAGGATTCCATAGAAAGGAGCCATGACACATAAAGTGGCATCAAACCACTATGATTGTGAAGTGTGGCTACATCCCTCTCAATCTCTCAGTTTTTTTAATCAACACACACTTATTAATTTGCCTACCCTTCAATCTGAGGGAAGAAGGAAACAAAAGTGTTAATCCAAGGTCTAATCTCCTTCTGAACACCCTTTTTATACTAGTTTGATATTAAAGGGAGTGGGGGGGGGGGCTAGAAACGGTGGTACATGCGCTGGTAACCCATCTGGATTTCTGCAACGCACTCTACATAGGGCTACCCTTGTGTCAAGTCCGGAAGCTTCAACTGGTACAAAACATGGCAGCCAAATTGGTCTCTGGTAAATCCAGAGTTGACCATATTACACCTATTTTAAAATCTCTCCACTGGCTGCCAATTAGCTTCTGGGTGCAATACAAGGTTTTGGTTATCACCTTTAAAGCCCTACATGGCTTGGGTCCAGTTACCTGTAGGAGTGCCTCCTCCCCTAAAATCCACCCCCCACACTCAGGTCCTCTGGGAAGAATTTACTGCAGCCAAGGAAGAAGTTGGCTGTAGTTTCCCAGAAGACCTTTTCATCAGCCGCTCCAACAATGTGGAATGACCTGCCAGACGAGATCTGTCATATTACCACCTTGTCCGCCTTTAAAAGGGCAGTCAAGATGGATCTCTTCTGGAGGGCCTTCCCAGACTGACCTCCTGTCAAATGACAATCTGTCTGCCCCGGCTGTTCTACTTCCACATTATTAATTGTGGATATAAATCCAATTTTAAAAAATGGGAAACAGAAGCCCTTGCTAACCTACTACTGTAGTGGGAATCATCCAGTTTTCTACCAGTGGTTCCTGATCTTAGAGCATAAGAGCAGAAAAGAAGGAGAAAGAACTGGAAACATCTAATGAAACTGAAATCGAAAGGAGAGACAGAGTCCTAGGAGGTATAAATAAACTGTCAGGAATAATCTTAGGAAACACTTCTTTTGATATCTCTGCAAATTGATTTCAAAATGGTTTATCCCTTAAGAAGGCCATACAAATGTTTTTTGGCTGAAAGACACTGACCTAAATTGAGAAATAAAATCTAAATGACCAGCAATGAATAATCTGATACTTGTACTAGGATAGTACAGTAGTGTGTGCATCATATATATAGTTTTATCTTTTTAAAATGTGTTTTATTCTTTTAATAACTATCTGTTTTAATATTGTAATAATTTAATTCATTTTTAATATACTTTTTATGTTTTTAATTGTACTGTTTTTTAATGTTGTGAAGCTGCTCTGAGTCCCTATTCTGGGAAAAGAGCAGGATACAAATATAAATAAATAAATAAATAAATAAATAAATAAATAAGCAAGCAAGCTCAGCTCTGCTGCTGACTGTGGCGGGATGCTGGACTCTATCAGTGAAAGGTCTGGAATGCTTCAGTGCTGTGTTTCATCGGCTGCATCATTCACTACCATTAAAGCTATAATGTTAAAGCAGTAATGTGTGTCAGCGTTGAGTACTAAAAAGACCTCTTGGTAAGGTCTCGAACTCTATCAGTTCTGGAACAGGACATCAAACCATACATAATGCAGCTGCACATGATGTGGTGATGGGGACCAATTTAGGTGGCTTTGAAAGAGAATTGAGTAAATTCAAAGATGATACAACTGTCAATGGCTACTTGTTTTGGTGGTTATATTCTGTTTCCAGGAACAGAATCTTGGGCATCTTGGAACATCAGTTACAGGGAGATGTGGGGAAGAAATCTGGGATTCCCATAGGCATTTTAATAGTGGGATTCAGACAAATATCCTGATACTGTTTTTCAGGATTCCTAAGGAGTTGTAACTGTGAAACATAAGAGTCAGGCCCTATGTAAGTATGTTTATTTGTATATCCTGACAGTCAACAGTGTATTAGAACAGAAATGATTTCTTAACTGGAAATTCTGCTGCTTTCCCAAGGCTTGGGAATACAAGCCGCACTGAGCTGTAAAGGGCTGGACAACAGACCTAGTTGTGTCAAGGAGGGTGAACTTCTAAGGGGTGCTGTATACAGCTTATGTAGAAAAAAAACATCACCACCTTTTTTTTAACAGCATATAAGCAATAATTAGACAAATGACATATAAATCCAATCCTCTACAATGCTATATTTTTGATAAATCTCTTTATTTCATCAACTGAACAAAAGCTCAGACATACATTTGTAACACTCATTTGCCATGTGAAGCCATAGCTATTTAACTCTTTGAGAATTCCTCTACCTTCTTCTGCAACATTATTCGTATTGCACTTTAACACTCTTCAAGAACATGGCCATATAGCCCGAAAAACCCACAAAAAACTATGGATGCTGACCATGAAAGCCTTCGATTTTGCACTTTAACACTGTTCAGGCATTCTAAAAAAAAAAACCCCAAAACAACACTGAGAGAGTAGGGATGAGCTACCTTCACTGTCTCTGCTGCTGTTCCCACAGCTTTCCACTCAATGGAAGGGAAGTGCCCATCCACAGCACACTTACTCAGTTCTGGAGCTGGTTTTCTCATCTCCTTTCTCTTGTGTGGTTTTATTGATGTGGAAGATTCCAATGTCCGAATAAGGCTTTCTGATAAGAATACTTTTCAGAGACCCACAGAGCAAGTCATCTAGAATTATTCAGAAATATAATGTTATCATTAAGAGATGAGAAATGTATACTTCACTAACAAGGAAACAATGGTGTGGAGGTATCATACATCACAGTTGCATAAGGTTTAACCAATTTATGGTGGAAAGACTTTCAACAATAATGTGCTATTTGTTTGAAAATATTTTTCCATGCAGGTTGAATGAATATGAGAATAACTGGAAAAAACACATGAATACTTTTTTCCTCATGTATGAGGAAAATATAGTGATTAATTACTTTTGATTATGCTTCTAAGTGTCTTCTGCACAAATGCTATCTAAATCAAAAATTATACATGACTACATACTTTGACAAAATTTTCTGACCAATGGAAATAAGTGATACAATACTTCAAAAATGGGGGGGGGAGATTGCTTTTTTAAGTTTAAGTGGCTAAAGAGATTTACAATAGCATATTTAAGAGTAAATAGCAGAACATATTTATAAATAAAGTTAATAGTTTAAAGAATACAAAGAATACATGTAAGGTGATATGACAAGTTTACAGACATGAAACCAATGCAAAGAAAACAATAGCTTATTCTTATGATGTAGTATATAAGTAAGTTCAGGGATAATAGAGATGTACAGTAGATTATTGGAAAGACTGAGGAATGGAGAAGGTTAGATAAGATATCAGCCATTATAAGACATAAAGTATTATAGAAAGGGTACGATTCTTAGCATATATACGTTTGTACAATTAACATTGTATACAACAGACATTGTATTTCATCAGAATTATTTAATAACATTATATAAAATATTATACATGACTAGACACTAACTTGGAAAGCTATTCCTGCAATATGTTACAGGATCCAGTTCTTGTGCAAAAGGCAAAACCAAAAACAACAAAACAATGCAACTTCATAACTACTTTTGCTCTTTGTCAAATGGCCAAAGATCTAAAGAAGATGGAGAAAGCACTAGCACTCTTCTCCTGATTCCTCCTTTCCCCTTAAACAGAGTTGGGCAATGGTAGTCATCCTGTGTTTTTTTAGCCTCCCACCAGTCCTAGCCAACATAGCCCATAGTGAAGGAATAACAGGATTTGGAGCCAAGAAAAACCTCTGGAACACCATAGGTTTTCCATCCCTAGCCTAACTATGCTAGGAGACTCAAACTAGGATCACAGGTAACAGAACCCAGGTGCCTGGCTCTCTGCCCTGAATGGGGCAACTGGCAGACCAAAGGAATTACTTAACTGATCACTGTTATCATGTCCTAGAAAGTATTGCTAATCTACTCAAACGGAAAACGTAAGTAAAGCACTAAAAGCGTAACTGTTTCTGAACTTATTTGAGTAGCTGAACTGGCCTGCCTAATCCAGAAATTGGCTGCCCATCCACATCTTCTGTATCTAGCTGCATGATTCCCACTTGCTTGAGCCAGAAACTGATTTTCCACCAATGTTCAACCACATCTTTTAGCTCTGGCTCTTGGATTTCATCCTTTCTATACTATAATCAGGCTGAGAGCTGTGGCTTGTTTTGGAGCTTGGTTGAAGCCAGGCAAATGGAAGCAAAGCTAGTGGAAAGATCTATTTTCCTGTTCTTTCCCATAAGGAAAGGGGAGAATAAAGTGGATATAACAAGCAGTGGCCCCTGCTTCCCTTTGTGCTCTGTTTGGAGGAAAGTCAGTCACTTTTATCTTTGCCAGCCTGGGGGATGTCACTACGTCAGCTCTATTCTCTAATTGCAAGTATTTTCCCTTTTCCACATAGAGAAAGTTTTAACAAGTCACCAGAATGAAAGTGGGATCAATAAGAAAGGTTATTTCAAAGCCTTATCCAAAGAGCTATACGTACTGGAGTGCTCATGCTGTGAAATGCTTATATTCAAGTTCAGTGAGCAAAGCAGAAAGTGCAAATAAAAGTAGGTGTGCCCCTTGTGCTTCATTTGTTGTCTTTTCACTATACCATATAGAAAGTTTTTCCCCTCTACCTTGCAAAGCATTTTTAAAAACTCACCCTATCATAGTGTGATCATTTACATGAATCAAAATGTGACATGCTACATGAACAGCCAGAAGAGAACAATACTTCACTGTGAAAAATTTGGAGAGTGACTGGAGTATAGCCTGCATTTTTTTCTTCCCCATATTCAGTGTGCCGACTCATGTGATGTCTAAAAAGCTGGAAAAATAAGGCCCTTCTTCTCAATTCCTTTGGCTAAATTTGTTACTTTCCTTTACAACTGTAGCCTTCTCCTCTTTTAGGTTCTAATACTATTCCTTAGGATTCTTATCTCTATCCAAAACACTATC
>NC_056527.1:63500399-63544042 GCF_019175285.1 Sceloporus undulatus | reverse complement strand
CCCCAAATCAAACATCTCTTTTCCAATTCCCTAGGACATTCCTTTGGAAACCTCATTGTGGTCCCCAAATCAAACATCTCTTTTCCAATTCCCTAGGACATTCCTTTGGAAACCTCATTGGGGTCCCCTCTCTACTCCTGGATTAATCATAAAGTCTTCACCCCTACATTCAGAGGTGTATTCCAATTCTGGGGGGAAAGTGGGAAATAAATAATAATAATAATAATAATAATAATAATACACATTACCCTTCCTCCTACGCCTGGAACTTCTTTCCAGAATACTTATACCCTGACCCCTTCCTTCTTCATATCTTTCCTCAAAGCCCACTTTTTATATGAAGAGTTGTAATCCAATATAATCTAGAGATTCCCATTCCTTGTTTTGATCACAAGTTTCTCTGTTCTTTTTGTTACTCTGTAAAGTTCTATGCATACATAAAATGTCTGTACCCAAAACACAATATCCATACTTCTTTATTAAGTGAATGCATCAGATTTAAAGGCACTAAATCTTACGTATGAGGAGGAACACAAAGACATCCAATGGCCTCATCTCTAACTTCCTCATGCTGAATGGGAAATGCTCACTGGGTTGGGGATGGGCTTAGTCATGCTAGGTGTTGGTTTATTCAATAGAAAGAGATTCATTATTTATATGATTTCAATGGGCCTTGTTTAAGCATGACTAACTAAGGCGGGATACAGACCACCCAAAAAGGGCGGTCTGCCGCTGCCTCCATTTCCACCGGCGGGAAGCCTAAGCCTCCAAACGTCAAAAGTGCCATTGGCGCACTCGCAACGTCACCTGGGCACCACAACGTGCAGATGCTAGGCGTCCATTACGTCAAAATGGTAGCGCCCATGTGAACAGAATTAAAAGAGACGCCCCCAGGCAACCCTAGTACGTACAGAGTATGTACTTCGGTGCCCTTTTGTTCAGGGCCACAGTCTATGTTCACCTGTGGGTGTATTGAGTCTTATATGTGATAAGAAACCCTGAATATCCAGGATTTGGTTGCATGTGCTGAAGTATGTGGGTAGACAGGTATGTCATACACTTTTCTAGAATCAATAATGCAGTGATGATGCTGCTGTACTTTCAAGTGACCTTTAACTTACGACAACCCTATCATAGAGGTTTCTTGATAAGATTCTTAAGTTTGCCATTGCCTTCTATAGATGTTTCTTGATAAGATTCTTAAGTTTGCCATTGCCTTCTTTGAGACTGAAAGAGTATGGCTGGCTTAATGCCATCCACTGGGTTTCCATGCATGGACAGGGATTTGAATTCTGGCCTTCCAGAATCCTAATCCAACACACAATTATATCACACTGATTCTAATAGTATTTGGTACACTTACATTAAAAAAAAAATACATTTCTAACATGTTACAGTCTTCACATTTTCTCTTTCAATTTTACACAGAGGATCTTAAGTTTGCAAGCCATTCAAGCCTGGAAGAAGTCTCTATAACCAGAAGCCCTCTTCAGATCTGTTTCTGGTACTGAAGCTGCCACTGATGTATTCCAGTAGAGAATATGAGCACTAGCTAGAACTAGAGGAAACGCATGAGTTGGATTTTGCCTGAACAATCAAGAGATTTTGTAGTCTGTCTCCTTGTGAGGAGCCTTCGGCACTCCAAGGTTTTTGGGTCTGGTTCTCCTTCTTGGGCCCTACGCCACCATTTGTTCAAACATACATACTGTATTGTATTAGCCTATCCTTTTTCAACACAACCCGTTCCATATTTCTTCATTCGTTGATTAACCTGGTATGCCCCCTGTAACTTATTTCTAACAGCACCCATATCTCTGATCACCAGGAGGTAACAAAGTGGCTACAAGAAACACTCTCCATATATACAGTGGTACCCCGGGATACGAAATGCGCGGGTTACGAAATTTCCGGGATACGAAAAAGTCAGATTGGCAAAAACTGTTTCGGGTTACGAAAGATTTTTCGGGTTACGAAATTCATTTCGGCGCGAAATTCAAATGCTATAGGCTTCCAGCGCTAACGGAAAGCTATTTCGGGTTACGAAATTTCCGCGTTACGAAGGGAATGGCGGAACGAATTAATTTCGTAACCCGAGGTACCACTGTACTTCTCACCTGAAATCTCCTGAAGGCCACAGATCCTGTCTAATCTCTGAAGCTAAGCACAGGGTGGTACATGGAAAGGAGAATGCCAGAATATCATGTCTGAAGAGTTATATCCAGAGGAAGGCAAATGGAGTAAACCAACTATGAGTATTCCTTACCTAACAAAATCCTATGAAATTAATGGGATCGCCATAAACTGACAAGCAATTTAAAGGCACATAGTTTAGTGAAAACATCAATGTGAAGACTTTTGAGTCAACAACCTAATGGCATATCACTATGTGTGTATTACAGTTATCTATTCTAAGCTGCCTTGTATAGTGATCAAAGAAGGAATATAAATCTTCCAAAGAAACAAAGTAAATATAAACGATTGCAGCAGTAAGTAGAACACTTAGGGATAATTCATTACTCCTGATACTACACCATTCAGCTAACATTTAAGCAAACATCCTAGATTTTTTTATGCATGGACAATTTTTATGCAAAAGGAAAATTTAATCACAACAAATTCCATTTAAACAAAAAAAAAAGTTTAAAAAATTATGATGCAATCAGTTACAGAAGCCACGTTACGGTAACAATCTCAGACCCTAAATCATGCTGGCAGAGCATAAATTTCTGTCAGTGCACTTCCACTGAACTCATTCTTTCATCTCAGTTCAATGGGCCTTCTCAGTGCCAGAGTGCACCCTGTGGTGAATTAGAGGCTAGAAGGATGGAGGGCCCCCAGACAGCATTTGGCTACAGTTCTTCAGCTGGGACAGACATCATTTCCTCAGCTCTCCAGTGAGTCATTGGGCTTCCTGCTGGAGCCTTCAGTGACACGCTGGAGATCCTGGAAGCCAATGTCTGTTCTTTTCTCCCAGCTGTGGATCTGCAGCCAGATGCTGTCGAATACCCTTCACCTCTCTAAGCCACTAATTGACAGTAGGGGGTGTTCCAGTGCACTGCACTAGAGGGAACACTGCACAGGAAGGTATTGACCTCCTTCCACAATCACAGACAAAGAGCATATGATAGTGTAGTGGGAGGTAATGTCAGTGTACATCACCAACAGGATTCTGGCCTCTATCTCTTGCATGTAATATAGTTTATCCATCTCTTGAGAATTAATAAATATACACAGTATTTTAATATGCTTTTAGGTGCACAGTGTACATCTTAGAAAATATAAATAACAGGTTATTTAAGAACATAATGTCAATAACAAGCCTATAAACAATGCTTCTCCAATAATTATAGAACACAAGGACAATGGTGGAATGAGACCCTGAAGAGGAAATGGGTTTCTTCCCCCTTTTTGCCTCAATTAGATATCCCACTCTCCAAAATCACAATTGTATAAAGTGCAACAATCAGATTAGGCATCAGCAGCTAATTATTAATTATAATCTATATTATATATCTATATTGTTTTCACATAGAATCCAAAGTTTACTATCAGCATGCATCTCTCATTTCTTCTGGCTGAGCTGTCTGGCAGGTGCTTGGAGGGATGAATACAGATGGGTCACTTATCCCAAGCTTTAGATCAAAGAAACGAGTGGAGGTTGTCACGCTGTAGTTCTTTGTGTATGTTTCCTGAACTGGGTAACAATCCTTGACTGTGTAAACACCAACCCAGGTTTCAACTGCAATAAAACACAAAGTATTATTGTTTTCTATGTGGAAAGGATAAATAATTTTTATTTATTTTTTACAAAAATTTAAATCAAAATAATTCTTTATTTATTTGAACTCAAATTAAAGATTAATGCTACACTCCTCAAGCCCATCTATCCTGAAATTCACTCTGGTTGAATTCAGTAGGAATGCTTTGTCTTGGCTGCTTTAAAGATTATACTGTAATATGAACAGTGTGAGAGGCATTTAAACTTAAAACATACTTCAGCTTAAATTCAATATTAATACCTTTTTTAGTTCCACTGTAAATGCCAAATTAAGATATCTGATAAGGTAATACAAAAGGACCAAGGAACCTGTGGTCCTCCATATGTTGTTCAACTCACATTTCTCTAAGCTTCAGTTAATAAAGGCAATGATGAGGGATGATGAGAACAGTAATTATAAGCTTCTTGAATGCCAAAGTTTCCCTCCCTTTTGATGACGTATTAGAGAAATGGCCACCAAAATGGTTCTGTTAACATAAGAACATACCCAAAGATCGCTTTCTTACAAAAGTGGGTGCCAGAAGCCTCTTGATCACAAGTACACACCACTGACACCATACCTTTCACTGGATCAGATATTATTTTGGAGTTGTTATTTTTTGAATGGTAGAAGATGGCTTTCAGGTTATACAAACTCTTGTTCAGGATAAATTATGAGATCATTAGCCTGGCTCTCCAGATCTTGTTGGCATGTCAGGCTAATGGCTATCCAGCTGCAGAGGTGTTGGCATAGCGTTGGCGTGGAGATATGCTAGTTTCAATGATATTCTGATACCATACATGATGTCACAAACAGGATAGACTCCAAGTCTTGGCAAAGTGAGAACCAATTCACCATTAGCTCAAGATTCAACACTTTTAAGACAGATCTTCATGACAGTTTGTGCTATGTTTTAATACAGCTTTATTCACTTTTATCATAGGGGGGAAATAATGAAATAATCTGCAGAGGAAATTCACATATCTTTACTTGTGTGTCTTATAAAGGAGATCTGAAATGAGCCAAACATTTTAGTCAGCCTTTGTTATCATTAATGCGAATGAAGTGAATATGTCTCTGATGATGGAGCCAACAGAACTTCAAGGAATGCTTGAGAACAGACTGTGTGTGTGTTTGTTGCATATTTATCTAAACCTATGGCGAGGCAGCCATGTTTGCAAACTTTATGGGACCATATAACAGCAGTCCTTTGGGTGCTGCAGCAATTCATGCCAGGCTGGGAGTGCAAAAACTTTCTAAAAAGTCTTTTTTAAAGTTCTGAAGTTTTCAAAGCCACCTTGTAAATGTAGCATAACTGCTAGATGAGACGACCTTCAAGCCCTGAAATGTTGCTTATAGTTCTCTTCCACCAGAAACAGCCCCAAATCCCTTTCACAGTTGATGAATGGATCTGAAAAGTAGGGGCAATTTTTGCCACCTCCAGTATTATAGAATGGAACACAAAGGAAGGCCTCCTAACTCAAAGTGTGCGGCCATTTAGAAAGAGATTAAAATATAACCCATCAGCCTGAACTGACTCCAATAGAATATTAATATCTCCAACTACCATCAATATTTAATAGCCTAGACAATGCTAAGAAATTATGAGGTGAGCATTCCATCAACAACTGGAAGAATACTGTAATAGGAAGGTGGCACTCATGCACCTCTGACAGTATAATAACCCACCCATACATTGTTGTCTTACAAAGATGGGTGCTAGTGGTGTCTGGATGTAAGACTGAAATTCATAGGTATAATCCTATCCTTAGTTATTTAAGCTTAGCCAACTGGATATCTTCAAGGTCATGTCTCAATAAACAGGTAAGACCATACAATGAACCCTGCTCACAAATAAAAGTAAAGGTATGCCTTATGCTACTTGTGTATTCCAAAAACTGAAAAAAATCCTAAATTCAAAGTTTTTTTGGTTCCAAGCATTTCAGGTAAGGGATACTCAACTTGTATTATAATTTTGTAAGGGCCAAGACACAGCAATGAAAAAGAAAAAGAAAGATGTGGAATCACCCTCAGAGAAATTGAAGAAAGCAAAAGCTTTGTTTATAAATCTACACCATTTATTTCTTGGAGGAAAGGAGACTAACCTTGTATTTCTGGCATGTTATAACACTATAACAGTAATGTAGGAACAGAATGTCTGGAGTGTGGTAAACAAATAATTTTTAATTAAACCAATTACTGCTTACATTTTCTAGCTTGCTTTCTGTCAGACCATTCCTGTACCATAATTTGGTCATCAGGACCTCCAATGTAATACTGATCTTCATAGGTTGAATTGTCAGGAATATCAAAAGGATCCCATGGATCATTCAAAGGCATCTTGGAACACAACTTCGTCACTTGTTCTATCTTAAACATCACTGCATCTTTATAGAGGTATATATATTCAAAGAACCTGGAAAATTGAGACAAGAACAGAATTAATATCCATGAATTCATGATACAACATCTGCTGAGATATAGGCTTTATCTACCCAACACATTTTATCTAGGACACCGTCTTATACTTAAAGCATTGAATCATCCACCACAGGGTGTCAAGCACATTTCCTTTGTTGGCCTTACCTGGAGATCCCCACTGTTCTCCAGTGATCTCCTATATAAGAACTAACCAGGCCCAACCCAGCTTAGTTTCCAAAATAAGACAAAATAAAATGTGTTCTGCGCAATATTGTGTAGTTCAGGAAAACCTATGGAATTGTATTTCTGTGTAAGGAGCAATCTGTGCATTACCAGCAAGAGACAATTTCTGGGATTTATTTGGTGAACCCATGACCATTAAACTGGTATATAACTGCTATAAGCTTGTAGCAGAGTCATGCTTCAAATCTTCCTTCCTTCTCCCATGATAACGAACAGCCAGATCTGCCTCAGTTTTAACACCTCTGGATTGGATAAGTTAGACATTGCAGTCAGAAAGTTGCAAATTGTAGGGTATGATACAACTATATATCTTCCAATAGTTGGTAAGGCTATGATAAAAATAAAGAGACATTTAAAAACCAAGGAATTTGCTGAGAAGAATGAGGAAGAGCAAAGGGACTATGCATACATCTTTATCTATCAGTCCTTCTATGTAAGTGTCCCCTTTCCTATTTATCATGGAGTTAGTTTCATAAGCCATGAAAATAACAAATTTCTTCCTTAATTTATCCTAGTTTATAGGTATTTAAAATTCATACTCACCTATATGCAGGCTGAAGTGGTACTAGCTAGAATTTGAGTCTACCACATTCTGTTTCAAGTAAACTCAATGGATATACTGTAGTCAAATTACATACAGTGGTGCCTCGGGTTACGAAATTAATTCGTTCCGCGGCTAATTTCGTAACCCGAAAAACCTTCGTAAGCCGAATTGCCATAGGCGCTAATGGGGAAAAAAGCCGCGGCTCTGCCGCGGCTCCATTTAAAACAGCGCCGGAGTTTTTTTCGTAACCCGAAAAAACTTTCGTAACCCGAAACAATAAATCCCTATGGGATTTATTCGTATCCCGAAAAATTCGTAACCTGGGTATTTCGTATCCCGAGGTACCACTGTATCTCTAGATTCTTTGGTTCTATGACTTTAGTTTTGATTGCAATAGCAGGTGAAGAACCACTTCTATTCATGTAACATGCACAATGTGGAACTTGGAACCAGTTTTATCACCTGCTTTTTCTTGCCATAAATACATGTATTTTAGCCAGTTCAGGCAAATTAGAAATTAAAAGAAGATCATGAAGTGTTAATTATGGCTGTATTCCAGCAAATCTAGTTGCTTTTCCAATAATATTTTAACTACAATTTATTCATTGCCCTTCTGGCATCTCAGATCCCTCTCCCGAAAAAACTCACAAACTATAATTTGCCAGATTTTCTTTTCACATATTTGTGAAAGAATCATTATACTCTAATAAGAATTGCCTTGTAATCTTCGCACTAATCCACTTTCTTAGCATACCAGCTAAGAGCCCCCTTCCTTCAACAACAAACTCTAGAATGCTACTCAAGGAGCAACTTTCTGTGAGGAAAAGAAAGATCTAGTTTTCAGAAGTATCTTTTCTCTTGTAATTTTTTATATATATGTACACATGTCTGTTTGTCTACAGCAACTGAAGAGCACTGTGAGAATGGAAGTGATAAACAGCCTCAAGGAACAGAAACGCCAAAGCATAGGATTCAAAAGATAGTGCCAGAGGGAGGACTGGTATTGTCTTCTTTCCTAAGGCAATAGGGCATCAAGGTACTGAGTCTGTGCATCCAGAAGTTTTCTCTCTTATTAAGCATGACTGGATCATGTAGTTTCTTTACAGGAAAGGTTGTCACAGTGGAAAAAAATGTGCCCTTCAGAAATGAAATGTTCTGCAGCAGATTGTTGGTGACAGTTGCTGTTTTATGTTTCCTGAATCTTGTGTCAAGAATCTTGTGTTGGAGATCAAATTTGCATTAGAATGAAGAATATGTTTTTACTCTCTGTCATTTAACTGGGAATATTTCTCAGAAAGTTGTAAAGTCAAGCAATGATCTCCTGCTGACCACTATGCTTTGAATCCAATTTGTTCTTTTCCCAAGCACACTGGATACATGGATCCAGTCTTTCAGTTGCAAGCACAGGTACCATTTCCCAACCACTGAAGATGCCCTTTATATATATGGGTACAAGATTTGGTTTTTGCCAACTGGCAGTAGCCTTTCTAGATTATTTACTATGAAAAAATCTGCCATTAAAGGATTCCACCAATCACTACTTGACTTCATCAGATCAGCAGCAATACCATTTGATCCAAAAGCTTTTGCTGGATGACAGTATAGAGGTTAATTCCAGATTTCCTGTCTGTATGAAGGGCCATTTTGGTAATTCTATAGGCATGGAAACATCTAGATACACACACTCATTAGAAGCTTCTTCAGGAATTTTGATGTTGTTGTTAGCTGCCTTCAAGTGGATGAGATGTCAGGGTGAGAAGGGCCAGCATGCCCCTCTCAGCTTCACAGCAGCGGTGGTGGTTTCCTCCTGAGGAGGAGGCCACCTCCATGGTGAAGAAGGGCAAGTGTGCCTGTATTGGTTTTGCTGCGGCAGCAGCTTCCTCCTCGAGAAGTGGTCACCACTATGGCGAAGGAGAAGGCCGAGCAAACCCCTTTGGCCCCATTCCCCGCTAGTCCCTCTTGGCAGCCAACCGCCACACTGGGTGACACCAGGGCTGGGGATGCCACTGCAGCTCCCTATGCATGTTGAAAAAGATAGATCTATAAGTTTCGCCACAAAAAATGGAAATCGTAAAAAAAGTGGGGAATGCTGAAAGAAAGAAAAATCGTATCGGGATGTGCTTTGGAAGAAGTTTTAAAGTGGTTTCTAAAAGATTTGAAATGTTTTTGTTTATCTATGCAAAGCTTACCTCACCTGGTAGTTTCATTTCACATGTGCATAGCATTAGTTTTGAATTTAAAACTTTGATGAAACCTGTTGAACTGTTCTTTTTTTTGTGGTGCAGGAACCTTCCCTATTCTTTCCATGATATTTCGACCCCTGGAACCAAAGTTAAAGAAGTACAGCTCAAGAACACACTTACTTTGTCAACTGAGGTATACCTACAATGCCATTTGTCCTATCCAAATTCTAAGACAGTGATGGCGAACCTATGGCACCTGTGCCAGAGGTGGCACTCAGAGCCCTCTCTGTGGGCACATGTGCCGTCGCCCTAGCACAGAATTTGCCAGAGTCTCTTACTAGAAAGCCAGAGGGACATGGCACTTTGTAATAAATAAGTGAGGGCTGGGTTGCGGTTTGGGCACTCGGCTTCTAAAAGGTTCACCAACACTGGTCTAAGACATTGGCCTGTTACAGACAGGCCAAAATAAAGCTGCTTTGAGTCACTTTGGAGGTATGGTATTTCAATGATACATGCGTCCTAAGAGTCCAAAGGCCGCACCAAAGCCACGCTCCGGTACTAAGGACTGGAGTGCAGCTTTGGTGAAGCTTCCAGACTCTTAGGACTCATGTATCATTGAAATACCATACCTCCAAAGTGACTCGAAGCAGCTTTATTTTGGCTGTCTGTAACAGGCCTTTGATTCTATATTAGGGTTATATCAGACAAACTCATTCTAGAACTAAAATTATGAGGTGATTTTTCTTTCTTTTAATAGGTGTTCTTTGAAAGATAGCAGCTGTGGCCACAGGTTGAAGAAGTGATGTTTCACTATGATTCTATAGACTGTATAAACTCAGAGCTCAACAATATTTTGTTTGATCGCCAAACATTTTTAGATGATGCTCAGTTCCCAAACTTCTCCACCAGTGGGATGTTAGTTTTCGGTACCCTGCTCTTTCAGATTCCTTACCACAAACCAATTCCTGCTCCAACCCTCTTTTTTTAAAGTTTCCCCCAAATTATGTGCCAAGCCACATTTACTAAAGTTTGAGGATGTAGTGCCAGAGAATTGGCAGGTTCTGTCTTCCATTAAACTGTGTGGAGCTAGAAACACGCTTGAGTGCTTAAATGGATAATGGCCAGAATGACTCAACAGCTTGTAAGATCAAAGTTTCCCAGAATTTACTTGTATAATGTTAAAAAACGGTTTATGCACATCTGATTTCTCCCAAATCTTTCCAAAAGTGGAGCTAACTTTTTAAAAATCCAATGGCCTGTTACAGACTGCCAAAATAAAGCTGCTTGGGGTCTCTTTGGAGGTATGCTATTTAAATGATGCATGGGTCCTAAGAGTCCGGAGGTCGCGCCAAAGCCACACTCCATTCCTAAGCACTGGAGTGCAGCTTTGGTGCAGCTTCTGGATTTTTAGGATGCGTACATCATTTAAATAGCATACCTCCAAAGAGACCCCAAGCAGCTTTATTTTGGCAGTCTGTAACAGAATCTGTGCGCAGAGGTCAAGAAGAAGAAGCATAATTCCTAGCTATAATAATTTGTTACTCTGTTATCCTTGTATTTATCGCCATCTTCTTGATGTATCTTTTCAGTTCCTTTGGGTAGTATACAAAATAAACATAATATTAATCTTGCGCCTCCAGCAGTGAGCATTGAAAGGTGAAAAAGAGTCAGTGGCCACAGAAAGACTGTGGCGCATTACAGACGCGCCGAAGGGGCGTGCTAGGGTTAGGAAGGGGCATGTTAGGGTTGAGAAGGGACGCCCCTCAACCCTAATACGTACAAAATGGCGGCGCCCGTCCACACGGGGGGGGGATTTTGACGTTGCATCTGGCCGTCGCACGGTGGAAGTGACGCCGCAAGTGCATAACTAGCGCCTCGCGGCACCACTTCTGGGTGGCAGAAAGAAGCACCATTTTGGTGCTTCTTTCTTGCTGCGCCCAGGAACTGCATGGTTTGGCTGCTGCGGTTCCCGGATGTAGCAAAAGGCGGCGGCGGCAGCAGAGCACCCGTCTTGGGCACTCTGTAATGCGCCAATGGGTGTTTTGTTCCAATATTGTTGTCTTTGGAGAAAAAACTGTAAATAGTACAGAGCACATCATCTCTGGAAAACATCTTTACAGCAAACCCATCCTCCAATTAATCATTCTTCTATACCACAAGAAGAAGGTACAAACACATGGCTGAAGGGACTCCAAGATGCTCCAACAGTGCTCCCTCCAAATCTTTAGGGGGGAAACAGGAAGAGGACTTACTCCAAACAATAGCACAATAAAAATGGAGTGTGTGCACACAATGTGGATGGTGGCCATGTATGCACTCCATGGAAAACGTATTGTGTTGCAGTCCCACCTGACACACAGTGGTGTTTCAAACAAGTTTTGCTGGGCAAATACCAGGCTCCAAACCTGGAACTGTAAGAGCCCCCCAAAGTAATGTTTCCCATTTATAGATTTCCATGTTCTTCTGCCATCATTTTTAATCACCAAAATAAAATCATTGCTCTGTTCCATTAGAGTCTGGGGACATTTCTTTTCTGATGGTATCCAGTACTTTTGTCTGATCTTTGGCTGATAGATATGCTTTATAACATGTATTCCATTAGTAATCTGTTTTCCCCTGCCATCCCAACAAACTCCAGCTCCCAGAATTCCATAGCAGAGAGCCAGACAAGTTAAAGCGGGTCCAAACCGGGTTATTATTCCTGCAAGGTGTGTGTCTGAGAGAGAGAGAGAGAGGGCACCTACTTCTTGCAAGGGATGAGGCCCTTCCTCTCCTCCCAAACCCGGAGGCGCTGGTTGGGGCTGTCGTAGGCCAAGGCGGCGCGGGTGTTCCTGCCAGTGCCATGGTCGTACACCACCGTCCTCCCTTCCCACGCCTCTGGGGCCTTGCAGGGGGACGAGGCCCAGCAACAGGGTTCCCGGCCCGATAGGGACAAGAGCAGCAGGGCCCCGCAGAGAAGCCCCACCGACGGCGCCGCCATGGTCTGGGCCTAGCTCCGCCTGGCCTCTGAGGGAAGGCCCGCCTCCGAAGGCCGCTCTTTCTGGGGGAGGAGGAGGAGGAGGGCCTGGGAGGCGACGAGAGCCAGACTCTGGGTCTGAGAGGGACGCTCTCTTCTCAATAATAATAATAATAATAATAATAATAATAATAATAATAATAATAACAACAACAAATATTTATTTATCGATACCCCGCTCTTCAGCCAAACCCCCCTTCCCAGAATGCCATAGCACACACCCAGGGAAGGGAATAGGGATATTGGGTCCTCCTGCTAAGTCACTGGTTGAAGTAGGTCACAATTTCAACTGACTTTGGACCCAGTATGTTTCCCCTTAGGGCTCTGCTTTCCCTTTGGATAACCATTATGGAAGCTGTTAAAACAAGGGACAGGGCTTGCCCTCATAGGGAATCATTGGGGAATATTTGCCCCAGAGGGAATCATTGGGGAATAATTGCCCCAGAGGGATTCATTGGGGAATGTTTGCCCCAGAGGGAGTCATTGGGGACTGTTTGCCCCAGAGGGAATCATTGGGGACTATTTGCCCAGAGGGATTCATTGGGGACTGTTTGCCCCAGAGGGAATCATTGGGGACTATTTTCCCCAGAGGGAATCATTGGGGACTGTTTGCCCCAGAGGGAATCATTGGGGAATATTTGCCCCAGAGGGAGTTATTGGGGAATAATTGCCCCAGAGGGATTCATTGGGGAATGTTTGCCCCAGAGGGAGTCATTGGGGAATGTTTGCCCCAGAGGGAGTCATTGGGGACTGTTTGCCCCAGAGGGAATCATTGGGGACTATTTCCCAGAGGGAAATCATTGGGGGGGAATGAGTTTGCCCCAGAGGGAGTTATTGGGGATTATTTGCACCAGGTGACAACTCTAATGTGGGACGACACCACTGTTGTTCAACATCTGGCATTTTGGCAGAAACAGGCTGTGGGATTTGCCTGCATCTCTTTAAAACGCTGAAGAGATGGTGGGAGTGGGGTGAGAGTCAGTGGGTAATCTAAGTACTGTACATGCCCCCAGATTTTACCCTTGACTTATCCGGACATATCAAATCCATAATTCTGACCTCAAAACTTGCCCTCAACTTTTACATGAGGTCAGCTTATAGTCGAGTATATATGAAAATAGAACAAAAAACATTACTAGGATTGTATGGGTGTCGTATGGGATGAGGTCAGGGGGGGGTGACGCCATGATTACTGCACCAACCCTAGTGATGCCACTGTCTTGAATAAAAAGTTCCCAGCTCTTTTTCTTTTTTAAAGAAGGCTCCTATCTTTGATAGGTGTGTGGAATACAGACACAACTTGGCCTTCTCCCATTTATTCCTAAGAATAAGTTGTGTTTGGTCTTTAGGTGTATTTGTGTCTGCTTCAAGTTGGCTGTCAACTTATGGTGATCCCATGAAATTCTATGGTTTCATAGGCAAGGAATAAACAAAGTGATTTGCCAATTCCTTCCTCTGAAAATATGGTTACAGTACCTGGTATTGTTGGCAGTCTCTCATCCAACTTTACCTATCGGCCATTCCCAGTGTAAGTTGTTGAGCTTACACTGAATATTCAACAGGCAAAGCTCGGTTGGGAAACCAGGGTTTGAATCACAGCTCAGCCATGGCAATCTACTGGGTGACCATAAACAAGCCACACTCACAGCCTCAGAGGATGGCAATGGCAATCCCCTCTGAAGAAACTTGCTAAGAAAACTCCACAATAGGTTCACCTTAGAGCTAAGGTTGCCATAAGTCAGAAATGACTTGAAGGCACACAAAGCAAAGTTGCAGAGAATTTCATTCAGTTCATTTTTATAAGGATGTACTCAAATTTGCAAATTTCTCATCAACGGGATGGAAAGCAATTGAAATTTTACAGATGTGAGGGTAAGGGAAAGTGAAACGGCAGATTCACTCATCCCTGATACCTGGGAGAAAAGTAGTTATATAGGGGTATCATAAAGTTTTAATTATCACCCTTACAAAAATTTGACGAAAGTTTGTTTTGATTTGTAATGGTTAACTTACTCTGCAAGACACCATCCAGATTTACACATTTTCCCCCAGTGTTTTCTGACCCTCTGAATCTCTCTCTCTCTTTCTGGCTTTTCTTCGCCAATGAAGATTCAGGAAAGACTCGTCCTGCACTTTCTACAAGCGCATTGATGACTAAAAAGACCAATCCTAGATAAAGAAGTCCGGTTGCAGAAAGCACAGCAGAAAGTCTCCTTGGGTGATGTTTCCAGGTTGTGGTTCTTTCTGCGTTGTCGTTTCTCTTCGAGACTCGTTTGGCATTAGCTTTCAAAAAAAGGCTGCAGCATCGTGGATAGTGGCTCTTCATGCCTCCCGATGCGAGCCAGGGGTGGACCATTGTTTGTGATCAGTTTGGATGAGCCTGAGATGTTGTTTCAGTGAGTCCTTGTATCTCTTCTTTGAAGCACCCCTCTTTCGCTGACCTCTGAATACCGTTATTGTAGAAGTTGGCAGATTGCATCTTATGAGGATTTAGACTTTAGTCACGTCTGGCACAACTGTCACAAAAATAAGGGACACAATGAGCTGATTTTCTCAACATCATGCACTTAGGGACCAATGATGACTCTGACAAAATTTTATCAATGTACCATAATAACTTCTGGGTGATAATTATTGCTTTACGTTACCCCCCTCGTAAGGCGCAATCTGCAAACTTTTACAATATAGGTATTTGGAGGGTCAAGAAAGCTGGGGGAAATTGTGTAAATCTGGATGGTGACTACGTGAGATAAGTAACAACTACAACTAAAACAAACTCTCATATTTTTAATGGTGACAATTACGATAGTCTCTTGTACACATCCACATCAACAGTATCATTTATGAGAATGGAATTAATTTACCTTTTCCTGAATACCTTTCAAAATGCGACAGAAATCTGGAAAATTGGTTTGATTGTATTTATGAGACAAACAAAAAGGATTCCCAGATGTGTGTCAGACCACAACAGTTATTAGTGTTATTTTACCTCTCTAAAAGGTTGTTGTCAGTGGCACACAGGTCCTTCTCAAGTTCTAAAGGAGAGAACAACCGTGCCGATGGTGAAGTGAAGACAATGTGAATAGCACAGACTTTCCAGAGCACAGAAAAAGAACAAGTCAGTCATTTATTGTATAATTTACAAGTTTCATAGTTCTACCAGAGGGGAAAAACTGAACACACGGATCACATGAACTGATGATACACACCATTTTGTTTGTTGCTGTGTGCCTACAAGTTGTTTCTTGGCTTACGGCAAGCCTAAGGCTCATAGAGTTTTCTAAGGCTGAGAGTGGATGACTTGCCCGAGGGCATTTGGTGGGTTTCCGCGCCAAGCGGGGATTTGAACCTTGGTTTTACGGTTGTAGTTCACACTTCAGACCACTACACCACACTGGAGGATATCACACGGGATGGGAGGCTGTCAATTCGAAAGAGAAGATAGCGAGTTCAATTCAAAAATTCATGCAATTACATGATTCTTATCACAGTTTAAATTGCTTAATGCCTCCCCGAACACGACCCGAGTTCTGTGCGAAGTAAGCCATCACTCGGTGGGGTTAATTGCGAATGGCACCCTTGCGCATGCTCAGTGAGACTCCAGATGACTGGAGCATAGCAATTTAGACAAGTGAGAGAGAGGAACCAAGGAACCCCACAATTACAAAAGAGGTGGGGGGGGGGCGGGAAGAATGGTTGAAAGAATATGCACTATTCACGTTAAAACATCACTCTTGTCACGTTAAAATGTGAATATAATGGTACCAATAGCTCTGGGTCCTGCCTCAAATTAGCAGGCAGCAGCCCTCCCCCCCAGCATGTTGAAGGACAAGCGGAAGCAAACTCGCGGAGAATTGGGCATGGCTCATGGGACCCCCCCCTTTTCTGGATTGTGTGGGGGGGGAAACCAGGACCAAAGGAGCATGCACCACAACAAACAACAGCACACTAAGTGTGTAAGTTGCCTAGGAATAGGGTGTGACTTCGCTAGTTCACCAAATTTACTTACTGTGGATTGACGCGTGATTGCATTCGGAGTGCGTTTGGACTGCCAGCAATCGCAGTGTGGTAACTTTTTGCGCAATAACGTGAATACGCATGATTGCGTTCAGGATGACACTGGATATAACTTTCAGTCAGTCATGTGAAAACTCTACACTCTGGGTGGATACTTTACTCCATGCCATTATTAACATAAAAGTTTCTCCAGAGTATCCAGAGTCGTAACCCAAAATTCAAACCACTAGAACTACACTTGCTGGCTCCCACACACAACTTATAGCAATGCATTTTAAAAACCATTGTTCAAAAAGATTTTACTGTTTATTTTAATTGAGTTTATCTCCCAGCTTTTTTTCTGGCATGGGATGCAAGGCAGCTCCCATGAAATAAACAACAAAGTACTAAAAACCTATTTGATAGAAAAGTTTTAAAAAACCACCGAACAGAGTTTTGTTAAAAAACACTAATTACAACACTTGAAAACACACCAGAGCAGAGCAAAAAGGTAAAGTGTATCACACCTTTTAACAAACACCTTCTCCAGTAACTTAAAAACAAAGCCCTGCCTAATAAAAGACTTAGAAAGAGGAAGACAGAGAAAGCTGAGACACCTCCATCTGCTTCCACAGTTTGGGAGCAGCCACTGGGAAGGCTTTCTCCCCATTCTCACCAAAACACATCTGCCAATGTCCAAAGATAGGGCTTGTGTTAGTCCATAGACTCAGTATGTGGAGAGATCTTGGAGCACCTAACTGAACGAAAGAAGTTGGCAGCATGAGCTTTCATAGACTCAGTCCACTGAACTGAAGAAAGAGACTGAAGTCTATAAGCTCATGCTGCCGACTTCTTTCGTTCAGTTAGGTGCTCCGCAAATCCTCCAGACCTGTGATGTTGGTGGCAAAAAGAGAACAAACATGGGTTCCTTACACAAGGAGTGTCGGTCAACGGCAAAGTAAGCTGACTTAAGAGCCAGCATGGCGTAGTGGTTTGAATGTTGAACTACAGCTCAGGAGACCAGGATTTGTTCACAATCTGAGCCTTAAAATCCATAATAAATAATAATAATAATATAAATTTATTTCAGCCCGACCTTCCCCAAAAGAGGTTACAACCATAAAATAAGTCAATAACAATTGTAAAACAAACATAAGTAAAAATCACACATCATCTTTACCTACTTAGTAAGGTGACATTGGGCAAGTTTTAGCTTCCATCCGCACCATTTGGAAAACTTTGATCACAGGAGAAATAGTTGTACCTTTGATTGTTTTATTTACAAAAGCGGGGTACAAATAAAATTATTATTATTATTATTATATTATTATTATTATTATATTATTATATTATTATTAATTATTTTCTCTGCTTCCAGGGAAGTTCCAAGACAAATCCACCATCTTATGTCGTGGGATGAACTTAAAGGCACTTCTTTGCAAATCTGCATCGAATCTGCTGGATTCACTGCAATAAAAGTGCATGGAGTAGAAATTGGAGGCTGGACTAGTAGGACTCTTGGGCGACAAGCTTCCAGTTTCTGCTTCTATGATACCAATGTGGTAAATTCAAAGGAAGATAAACCTCTTCTGTTAGTCTGGAAAATCAGTGTGCAAAGGGATCTGATAGCACCTTGAGACATAAAGGAAAGAAAGAAGTTGCTAGCAGGAGCTTTCCTAGACTTGAGCCTCCTCTCTCTACCCACAAAGTCTTGGAATCTGAATGGAGAGTCTCACACATAAATCTATATAGCTCTTCTCGGGGTTCTCCACCCAAAACATGCACCTGAAGAAACAGGCCAAGGCTACCAAAGCCAGCTACCAGCTTCTTTCTTTCCTCTCCCTACAACCATTCCCAGAATTCCAGAGCATGGAGCCTCAGCCGTTAATGTGGGATCAAACCGAATCATTTCTCCACTGCGGATCCAGCCCTCCTTTCCATAAACTGAACTCCCTGGGTTGGGAAAACCCTTGGTTTCCACAAACGCAACTCCCCTGCGTCCAGACTGCAACAAAAGAGCCGGTTTGACGCCACTTTAAGTACAAAATGCCCCTAAGCCATTCACCGGGCGCTTCAACTCGCTCGTCTGAAATCTGTGGCGGCCCATGATGATATGATGATGAGAGGAGGATGATGATAGTGATGATGATGATGAGGATGATAAGTGATGATGAGGGAGGGGATGATGGTGATGATGATGATAGTGATGATGAGGAGGTGATGATGGGGATGGTGATAGATGATTGAGAGTTCTTCCTGCATGGTAAGGGTTGAACTGGATGGCCCTTGTGGTCTTTTCAATCCTATGACTCTGTGGTGTGTGTCGGGGCTGCTTGGCTTGAGAGTCCCTGCATTTGCGATCCCCTCGGAAAGTGATGGAGACTCCCTCATTGGAGGTCTTGAAACAGAGGCTGGATGGCCATCTGCCAATGGGAATGCTTGGATGGTGAGTTCCTAATGGCGGAAGGGGGTGGACTGGATGGCCCTTGTGGGGTCCCTTCAGTTCAAGGATTCCATGACTCTATGGTGAGGATGATGATGGTGGTGGAGGTGATGTGAGGATAATGGTGGTGATTATATTGGATGGTGATGGTGGTGGAGGTGATGGGGAGGATGAGGATGCAAGATGCTGGTGAGGGAGTGATGGTGAGAGGATGGTGAGAGTGATGGTGTGGTGGGGTGGTGGTTGGGTGGGATGGTGGTGGTGGTGGGGTGTGGGGTGTGATGATGGTGGGTGCTGTGAGGGGAGGGTGGTGGTGTGTTTGGTGGGGGATGGTGGTGGAGATGATGGGGAGGATGCGGTGCGTGCTGGTGGGGGGGGGGGGCTGGTGGTGGTGGAGGTGACTGCTGCTGCTGCTGTTGGGGTGCGCTGGGGCGTGGTCCCGGGATGAAAGGGGCCGGGGGGCGTGTGTCACTGGGGAGTCCCTCCCCGGGCCCCCCTGGGAGGGTGACCCTTCCGACGTCACTGGGGTTGGCTAAAACCCCTTCGCTGGCTCTTGGGCTCACGTCCTGGGTCTCCAGTAGTAGCAGCATCAGCATCGGAGTTGTGCCTGGAGTTTCCCGGAGCGGTGCTCGAAGAAGGCGATGCTGTCTGGGCTGCTGCCTGCGCTGGCGCTGTGGGCTGGCTGGGGCTCTCCGTGCCTGGGCTTGGTGGGCTCCCTGCCTCCTGCGAAGGGCCTCCCCCTGCGAGCCGGTGCGGATCCCCCTGTGCCGCCACATGCCCGGGAACCTGACTCGGATGCCCAACCACCTGCACCACAGCACCCAGGAGAACGCCGCCCTGGCCATCGAGCCCTACGCCCGAGCGGGTGGCCTCGGGCTGCAGCCCCGTGTGGGCTTCTTCCTCTGCGCCATGTTCGCCCCGCTCTGCGCCCCGGACTTCCTCCCGGAGGAGCCCATCTGGCCCTGCCGCTCTCCTCTGCCAAAGGGCCCGGCGAGGCTGCGAGCCCCTGCTCCGCGCTACAACCATTCCTGGCCCCCGGCCCTGCCTGCCAGCCACCTGCCCGACTACGAGAGGCCGTCTGCACTGCATCGCCCCCGAGGCCATCGTCACCCACCTGCCCCCGGGTAAGGACACTCCCCCCCCCCAACGTCCACACTCCAGGGAGAACCCGGTGGTCCCGCTTTAACTCTACCTGGCTCATCAAGGCCCTGGGATTTCGGGAGATGGAGTTTGTTCGGGGGACCAGAGTCCTCCTTGGGCAGGTCACACTCTCTCAGCCTCGAGGGATGGCAAGGCCAACTTAAACCCCCCCCCCCCACAGAAAAGAAACTTGCCAAGAAAACCTCTGATCAGGGTTGCCTAAGTGGAGAACACGCCACAAAGTCCTCCTGTGGGCAGGTCACACTCTCTCAGCCTCAGAGGAAGGACAAGGGAAAACCCACCCACCCCCCAGACTGAAGGAACTTCCAAGAAAGCCCTGTGATAGCTTCGCCTTAGGGCACCATAATTTGAGAAACCATTTCAAGGCACACCACGACAAACGAAGGCCTCCCTGGTAAGTCACACTCTCTCAGCCTCAGAGGAAGAAGGCAAGGGCAAAATCTCCTCTGAAGAAACGTCCTGCTTAGGGAGCTGGGTATGTTTAGCGTGGAGAAGAGAAAGTTAAGAGGTGATATGATAGCCCTGTTTAAATACTTGAAGGGATGTCATATTGAGGATGCAGCAAGCTTGTTTTCTGCTGCTCCAGAGACAAGGACCCAGAACAATGGATGCAAGTTACAGGAAAAGAGATTCCACCTCAACATTAGGAGGAACTTCCTGACAGTAAGGGCTGTTTGACAGTGGAAAAAACTCCCTCGGAGTATAATGGTGTCTCCTTCCTTAGAGGTCTTTAAACAGAGGCTGGATGGCCATCTGTCAGGGATGCTTTGATTGAGATTTCCTGCATGGCAGAATGGGGTTGGACTGGATGGTTCTTGTGGTCTCTTCCAACTCTATGATTCTATGAAATCATGCCCAGAAAAACCCCTGATAGGTTTGCCATAAGTTGGAAATGACTGGAAGACATACCATGACAAACAAAATCCTGCTTGGTCAGGTCACACTCTCTCAGCCTCAGGTAAAGAAGGCAAGGGCAAAACCTCCTCTGAACCCCCTGATAGGGTGGCCATAAGTCGGAGACGACTGGAAGGCACACAAGAACAACAACAACAAAAGCAGTCCTCCCAAAGGCAATCCCAGAGCATCCATCAACTGGGAAGAAACCTTTTTAAAAGGCTCTGTGGGGCTTCCTTTTGCACCGAGAGCAAGACTCAGGTGAAGCAGTCTGTTCCAGCAACAATAGTGGGATTTTTCACTGTGATCCCAACCATTTTTTCAGGGGGGAAACTGTCCCATGGATTCCAGGGGGGTTTATTTCCCATAAATGGTCCCTGATATTTTTAAAAAGTATAAATTCCAAGTAGCAAACCTTGATCTCGCCATTTGATTTAAGGGACACTGTTTTTGCTCTGCCATGATATTTAATGGGACTCGAGCAGAGCATCCATGGATTTTGTTTTCCATGAGGGTCCTGGAACCAAACCCCAGCGGATAACAAGGACCCACTTTAGTTGTTTGTTGTATTGTGCCTCCAAGTCATTTCCAACTTCTGAAGACCCCAAGGCAAACCTTTCATGGGATTTTCTTGGTGTGGTGGTTCGAGCATTAGATTAGGACTCTGGAAACCAGGGTTCGAATCCCAGGTTTAGCCATGTAAGCCCACTGAGTGACCTTGGGCAAGTCACACTCTCTCAATCTCAGGGCAGCCCGCCCTCTGAACAAACCTTGCCATAGAAACCCCGGGATAGGTTCCTCTTATGTGTCTGTGTGTGTTGTGTTGTGTGCCCTCAAGTTTATTCCAATTTACGGCAACCCTAAAGCAATTGTGGAGTTTTCATGGCAAGATTTGTTCCGAGGAGTTGTGCCCTCGCCTGCTCCTGAGGCTGAGAGAGTGTGACTTCTTCTAGATCACCCAGACAGTTTCATGGCCGAGCAGGACTCGAACCCTGGACTCTGGAGGGTTCGCCTTAAGTCAGAAACAACTTGAAGGCACACAACAAAAACAAAAACACACACAAAGATTCTCCCACTTCAAAACTCTCTGGAAATTTAGGATGCCCCAGTTATTTTAGGGTGGCAAAATCTGATCCGATTCAGTTAGAAGATTATTTTTAGTTTTAAAGAAAAACCCTCCAGCCCTTGCTCCCAATCCAGGACTCACTTTCTCTTTTTCTCTGTGTATTTCTCCCTTAAAGAAGAGGTAAAGTGGCTCGACTTGTCGGATGATGTGATGCTCCAAGAGAGACCTTTGCCTGCCGAATGTCGAAGCACCAACCAAGGTGAGGAAAGGGTCCCCATCCCAACCAGAATGACAGATTTCTTCACCCCAAAAATGCCCTCCCAAAAACCAATCCAGACTCTTCCATGCCCTAATTCATAGTTTAAACCCTCTCTCTTTGTCTTGTGTCTTTTTTGCTAACTAAAGATCACTGCAAGTGTCAGAAAGTGAAGCCCACGCTTGCCACCTATCTGAACAAAAACTACAGCTATGGTAAGGCATGGTTTATATTGTTATATATTGAATTGTCGGCTGCGTCTGCACGGGAGGACTAATCCGGTTGGATAGCACTTTAACTGTCCTGGCTCAAGGCTAGGGAATTCTGGGAACTATAGTTTTGTGATGCAGAGAGAACTTGTAGCACCTTTGAGACTAAGGGAAAGAAAGAAATTGGCAGCATGAGCTTTCGTAGATTTCAATCTACTTCCTGAAGTATGAAGTCTAGGAAAGCCCTTGCTGCCAACTTCTTTCTTTCAGTGAGTCTCAAAGAGCTCTCTACGTACGGATTCTTTAGACTAACACGGCTATATCTTTTTCATAGTTTTGTGAGACATTCTTAGAGAGCTCTAGGGCCACAATAAACTACAATTCCCAGGATTCTCTAGCACTGAGCCAGGGCAGTTAAAGCTGTCTCGAACTGGATTATTTTTGCAGTGTGTTTTGGACCAATGAGACTGATGCACTGACACTATTACTACTTGTTCAAAAGAAAATGCCACAGTTTAAGAGCACTTGCTCCTTAGCAAGTGTACCATCCATATAACCTCAGCTATACAATTTGCTCCTTTTAAAAACATTTCTTTCTGTATGACAGAGGTACATTAAACTTGTTTAGGAAGACATGCTAATAATTGTATGATAAAATTGCAGAAATTGCTCTTGTTTTGAGAACACATCACTGTTCCTTTTATTATTTTAGTCTTTAAAAATGGGATATCTGGCTTTTAACTAATATTACATTCATAAGTACACTGTTACGTCTATCTCCTATCTGTCTATGACATAGGTCCAAAACATACTGCAGAAATAATCCTGGGAATTGTAGTTTGTTGTGGCACCAGAGCCGACTCTGACAGAGAAGGCTAAATGTCTCGCAAAACTACAATTCCAGGATTCCCTAGCACTGAGCAAAGGCAGTTAAAGTGGTCTCAACATGGATTATTTCTGCAGTGTGTTTTGGACCATTGGCGTAAAGGGAATTGCAGCCCAGCCATTATTGACAGTATTATCAGTAATAATTTCTATATACATAACAAGGTTAATCAAGCCTATTTTTGTTGTTGTTGTTGTTGTTCTCAGTTTTCAAAGGCAGCGGGAATTATATGGGACAGGTAGTCTCCCAAATCCAAGACTACCAGGGTGTATAAAATAAAGGAAAACTTAAATTGGCAACTTAAATATGGACCAGAAACTACTGTTAACTGAATGCTTACCTTTTCATTAGCTTAAGTGATACAATACAATACAATTTATTGAGTAGCCCGAGGGCCGTTTCAAAATACTAGTAACATAATAAAAAGCAGTATCACACAGCTATTAATATAGCTTAAGTGATAACATCTTGAAATTGCAGTGATGATTTATGGATAACGTTTCAGCAAGGAGGTGGCAACTCATACGTTAGCCTTTACTTGTAAACATTTATAAGTCTAACTAAGGGCTAATTCAACTTATATTGGTTTTTAAATACATTTTTTTTTGCTTCCCAATAGAAAAAATAAATAATAATAATAACCATAACCATATGAGGGTGGAGTTCAAAGACACATGGAATATCAGCATGCAAAGGGATATTGCAGTACCTTTGAGACTAAGTGTGCGAAAGAAGTTGATGTGCACGCTTTTGTAAACTAGTGTCTACTTTCCCAGTAGACCTAGTCTATGGAAGCTTATGCTACAAGTTATTTCACACAGTTCATCCCAAAGACACTACTAGATCCCTTTGCATAATAACAATATGAGTTTAAGTAGTTCAACTTCCAGGCTTCCAGGAAGACAAAGCCCATTTCATCAAGCTGCTCAGTTTAATGGGACTTAACTCTCTAGTAAGTGTGTTGTGCAGTGCAACAACTCAGTGAGACTTGTTTCTGAGAAAAGTATGCCATAAGCAGTCTGTCTATTTTTCAAAAACTTCACTTACATGGCATTAGCCATTTACTTTTGCTTTATGTGTTGCAGTTATTCATGCTAAAGTGAAGAGCTTGGAGAGAGGGGACTGCAATGAAATAACCACGATGGTTGACGTGAAGGAAGTGCTGAAATCTTCCACTCCCGTTCCCCGTTCCCGCATTCCTCTCTACACTAATTCCTCCTGCCAGTGTCCACCCCTTCTCCCAAATCAAGATGTCCTCATTATGTGTTATGAGCAGCACTCAAGGTAAGCGATGGTAACTTTGCATTGAGCTTGATATTAAGAAAAGGGGACCTGTTGTATCCTTGGAGCTGGCCATCAGCTCAAATGAATAGGGATGCCCCTGAGAGCACAGCAGTCCCCCATGCACACTGGAGAGCCAGAGTAGTGTGAAGGTCAGAATGTTGCACTGAGTTCAAATCTCAACTCCGCCATGAAGCCTAGTGAGTGCCAACAGCAATCAGTTAGGTTGAAGGCTTTCATAGCTGGCATCCATAGTTTTTTGTGGTTTTTTTCGGGCTATGTGACCATGTTCTAGAAGAGTTTTCCTCCAATGTTTTGCCGGCATCTGTGGCTTCAGAGAAGATGCCAGCCACAGATGCTGACAAAATGTCAGGAAGAAACTCTTCTAGAACATGTCCACATAGCCCAAAAAACCCACAAAAAACTAGCGATCAGTTAGTTTATTCTACCAACGAGGGCTAAAGAATGCTTGGAGAAACCATGAAATATAGATGTGACTAGTAATCACAAAGGAAAATAGTAACAATATGCTGCATGTGGGATGTTCAGGATACTCCAATTTCATTCTCTCAGCTATTCTATAATTCACTGACCATGTTTAGCACTCACTGGTGTGTATTTGGTTTTTCAGTCTCCAAGGGAATTTTTTTTTGTCTTGAGCATGTGTGTGTGTGTGTGTAACTTTTGCAAACCATGAGGTTCCCCTGAACCTCTTAATTCCTCTCTTTTGTTGGTGGGCCCTGTTCTTTTGGCTTCATAAGCAATAGCACTTGCATTTGGAACATATAAGCAGGACCTGCAACAAAAAATGTTGTGGTATAAAATGCTCATATCCAGGACACGCCATTCCATTGATCCTCTGGTTTGTTTGTTGGTTTTGTGGCCCTCTTACCAATAGTCAATCAGTACAGTTGCCTCTACTTTTTTCACGGGGGGGGGGGGGTTGTTCTGAACCCCCTTGCGAAAATGGTGTTTCACCTATATTCGAGGCGTGGGTGTGCGGGTGCATGCTCCATTCATTCTCCCTCCATTCGTCCCTCTCACATAAGCGAGGGACGCAGGTTCCAAAACTGTGAGAACAGAGGGAGGACTGTATTCTGTGCTCACTGAGCATGCCCATATATTACAGTACCTTTTATGGGCTCCCTCTTCTTCTTAGCATTCCTTTCCTTTCCTTTTTCTTGTCTTGTATGTGTTTTTTTTCAAATCCCAGGGCTCTTCCAAGCTTGAAAATCACTTAATGTAGGAGATACTGTTTAGGCTACATAAGCCCATATAGGACTTGGTGGAGTGAATTTGCCATTTAGATTGTGGGGGAGAGGAATGAGGGCTCACAAGATTGAAGCACTAGGATTTTGATTATCACCGACTATGGAGTTTATCATATGGGAGGCCCCTCATGCAGAAATGGGATTGAAAACCCAAAATAAAACCTAAGAAGACACACAAAAGCGTGATTGATTTTCAGACACATCAGGGTTAACACAACATTAAACTGGTTAGAAAGTTGACAAATTGCGATTGCTTTTTACTTTTGGGATTTTCCAGAAGTAAAAAGAGTCACGTTTTGTCTACTTTCTAGCTGGGTTAATATTATGTTAGTACACCTTAACAGCGATGCCGTCTGAAAATCATTGTGCTTTTGCATGTCTTTTCTACTTTTTATCTGGGTGAGTTTGGGTTAACCTGGATGTCGTCTGATTATAAATTCACTTTTGCAGGGTTTTTTTCACTTTAAATCCCATTTTGGCATGGAATCCCTCCTGTGTGATAAACTCCTACGAAATCATAGGGATACCCCTGTTGCTCCTAAACAAGCTATGTATTTCCTCAGCTACCATGTATTTTGATAAGTTAATTTTGCTAAGGGGTGGTCATAAATGAGCAAGACTCATTAGTTTTACAAAATACCTTCTTCTGAGGGAGATGAAAACTGCTACAAACTATCATTCAACACAGCCACCTGCATTTTTTGAGTTTGTGTGGGAGCATTGCTAATAAAGACTGTCATGATAAGGGCTTGCAGATCAAAACTTTCTTCCATTGCTTAGAACTGTAACTGTAAAGATAAGTTTGGGGCTTCCTGTATGATAATAATGATAAATCTGAGCTTTCACATCCATAGGTGAGAGTATATGAAGGTTTTGAAAATGAAGTTGAGAAATTTAGGCTAGGAAGTCAGAAAAGATGAAGAAGGACTTGATATTTCAAGTGAATGTTTCATTACACAGATAGTGGGAGGGAAAATGGATATCTGTGCAATACAACAAACATTTTTGTTAAGGCTGAGGCATTTAGGAATGACAATGCATCCATGAACAAAGGCTTCCAAAATTAAACTCAAAATTGGGGGAAGGTTAGAATGAGTCCCATATTCCATGGATCAGGTTTGCCAATGATGTTTCTAAAGGTCATTGAGGTTTTCATTTTATATGTTTTCTTAAAGGATTTAAAAAAGACAGCAAAACAAAATATTGTGTTTCTCATCGAACTTGGTGATGTATAAACAGGGTTTGTGTTACAGTGGCTTTTAAAAATGTCAGCAGTAATGGTCTGTTGCTTGGAAGAGCGCTGAAGGAAATACCACATTCTTGTTTCTATCACAATATGATGTTTATGATTATAATGCGGGTCTCAGTCTTGGAACAAAGTAAGACCATAATAGTGAAGCTCATCACAAATGCTCAGTCTGATATAGTGCTGTGACCAACAAAGGTATAGGGATGTCATCTGCAAACGCACTGCAGAAATAATACACTGGACTGCAGGTCCAAAACACACTGCAGAAATAAGCCAATATGAGACAGTTTTAACTGTCCTGGCTCAAAGCTAGGGAATCCTGGGAATTGTAGTTTATTGTGGCACCAGAACCTTCTGACAGAGAAGGCTAAATGTCTCACAAAACCATAGTTCCCAGAATTGCCTAGCACTGAGCCAGGGAAGTTAAAGCAGTCTCAAACTGGATTACTTCTGCAGTGTGCTTTGGACTGTAGATACAAAAACACAGCAGTTGGCTAGTAGCCCATTGATGGACAAAAAGCATGTTATCCAGATCATGACCATATTCAACTGGAAATATGCAAGCCCAAATGGAACCTATGTGCAATAATCTCTTGGTGGACTGCGCCCTTTGTTTTTATGATACTGACATAATACCCTATGGTAAATCTCTGCTGTCAAACACCAGAATCTAAGAATGGAGGAAAATATATGGTCCAGGACAAAGCACAAGAATATAGGAAGCTAGCTTATGTGGAGTGAGTCCTAGTCAGTTTCAATAGCCTAGTATTATGCTAGACTAGGCCTAGGGTAGACCTAGGAAGTCTAGTCTAGATTTCCATCTCCATCTAGCCCAGCATGGCAAGTTCTGACTGGCAGCAGTACCAGGCAGATTTTTTCCTAGCCCCACCTGAAGATCCTTGGTGGTTTCTCAGCCAAGTAGTAACCTGGCCCAGTATTGCTTAGCATGAGTATTGATCCACGCAGTAATGCATTTCAATTATTCTCTATATACATACAATTAATATTAATATGAATTAATGGCATGCTAACATATGCAGAATAATATTGACTAATCAGTAACATTATCCCTAGACTTAATATGAAAATAAAGAGACTTTCACCTTGTAAAAATGAAATTATATGATATGACCATTTTTGTTTCACCACTCATTTTTGTCTGTATTGAACTGGCTAGTGAGACCCTTCATAAAATAAACATTAAAGGAAGAGCTCTAAGGTCCTTGCGAGAGCATCCCTGTTACCATAGACCTTTCAGGGTGAGAAGAATATCTACTGGTGAGGCCCCATTCATGAAGTATCAAAACCCTCTGCCACGATTGCTCTGCCAAAGTTGATAGTGGGCAAAAATGGGCACGCTGGAAAAAATGCAGGCTGGATCAAGGGGGGTCTTGGATCTGCAGGGTTCAAATCTTTCTCATTTTTCCAGCAAGGACATAAAGCAGCCAAACTATTGTCATACCCCAGATGACATTGATGTGAAATGATTTTAAATGAATACGTAGAGAGATCTTGTAGCACCTTTGAGATTAACTGAAAGAAAGATGCATCTGAGGAAGTAGACTGAAGTCTACGAAAGCTCAAGCTGCCAATTTCTTTCTTTCAGTTAGTCTCAGAGGTGCTACAAGATCTCTCTATGTACTGATTTTTAAATGAGTGTGGTTTTACTTATTGCTGTTACTCCAATAAACCAGAAGGGCACAGGAAACAATAGAAACAGTGCCAACCATTCTTCTCTTTACCTGCCATAGGATTGATCTGTATACAGTATTCTGGCATAATCCAGCCAAACTATAAAACATGCAGGTCCACAATGAAATAATTTTACAGTGAAATCCTATAATGGCTACTCAGAAACCAGTCACACTGAATTGAGTTGACTCCTATTTGCAGATAAGTATTTGAAACCTGAAACAGGCTGGAATTCGCAAAATTGAAACAAGCCCTATGTTTTATGTCCTGTGGATGTAGATCACATCTTCTCTTTATGTCCTTTTTGTTTCTATTATGTTTTCAGGTTGATGCTTCTTGATGGGTGCTCAGTTGAAAAATGGAAGGATCCCTTAAGCAAAAGGTTTAAGGTAAGAACATTTATATGATCTGTCTAAGATCTCTTCTAGAATGGGATGTGATAAATGCCTGACCCCTTTCAATTGTTTATAACGGAAAATTGGCCACAAGTCAGTAGTAAAAGGATATAAAGGAACAAAGGGGTAAAGGTTTTAGATAAACATGATATAATTTAAATAAAACATTTTGCCCATGGTTGCCACTGAATTTAGAGGAGAGGAGAGGAAACTTTCTGAGAGCTGTGGCACAATCAAGGGCTATGGCTATTATTGTGGTGAACCATTAAGCCAACGTGTTCAAGAAGCCCTCTTGAGCAGCACATTAACCTCAGGCCCATCTGTGTATAAATAAGCTGTTGCTACATGAACACAACACTAAGGCTGATCCTTCTGCACCACAGGATTTCAGGAGGATACATTGAAATGACCACTTCCTTGGCAGGCTCATCAAAACCTTTCCCAAAATGTTTTGGGGGATTTTTGCATTCCACTATTTGTCTTGCTGGAAATTCCCCCAGAGACTTCATGGACTTTGCTTTACCAGGAAGACAGAGAAAAGCCAGTTTTGCTTTGAACAGAGAGACAGTAGCTTTTACACATAACAGTTTACTGCACTGCTGTCCTTATGTATTGCTGTCCTTATGAACCATCTCTGCTGTCTTAGGTTAGGTGGAATGGATTAATAAACAGATTTTAATTATTAAATGGAGGAACAAATTGAATTCTTATTCTAGTGCTAGATTGGATCAAAAGCAAAAGGATGGGACCAAAAACAGCCTGAGGTTCAACAAAAACCTCCTTCTTATGTTATTCCCATGGAGCAGCAAATTGTGTTCAAATGAGCAACAGGATTACGTTTCTAGTTACGATGCCAATATCATAAGGCTCTTTTCAACTCTGCCTCAGTTGGCCACACATTTGAGTAGAAATTAAAGGCAGAGAAGATTTGTCACACTCTTACATATGTAGCATCCCTACCTGATACAGCTACATAAAAGTATTCTGCAGCAGCTAGGCAACATTAGGAGCATGGTGAAGGTGTTTCACTGCTACTGCTTTGAATGCACTTTGCCCTTCCATTTGAGTATAATCTATTCCTTGTTAGTTACACTTATGTATACCCTTTTCTCCGAGGAGCTCAAGCTTACCTACTTTCATTTTATCTTCACAATACCAACCCTGTAAGGTGGTTCAGGTTGAGAAAGCTTGACCAGTTCAAGGTCACCAAAAGAGTTTTATGACTCCGTAAAGACCACAGTTTAGGTCTCCTAGATTCATGTCCAACACTATAACCAGTGTACCACACTGTCTCTCTAAATGATGATTCAGGTTCTTCTGTCCTGAACTGTGTCCCCAATTGGCGTTTACTGTGGAATTCTCATGTTTTGTATATTTACTTTTATGGGATGCATACATGATATAATGAGCAAAGTATCACCATCCCATGCTTTTCCCATTGAGTTTTCTTCTTGTTTCTTGGAGTTCAAAAAAATTCTGATTTTTAATACAATCAAACAGCTGTGCAGTCCTCTCAACCCTGTGTAGCTGTATCCTCAAACAGCTATTCCATAACTTTTTTTTTGGACAGTTTATGGCTTGAATAAATTACTGCCACTATTTTCTTCTCTGTGGTATGCCCTCCTTCAACAGGAATCTATCCTTTTACACAATGACTTTCCACCTACCTTTCTTCCCTATTCATCCAGCTATAAAGTGTTAATTAGATTTAAGAGGTGAGAACATAGATCTGCTTGCTGTCTAAGAGAACAGTGCTTCTAAATCTCCCACTTCTGGAAACATTCCTAGTTGTGGAGTTAATATTTGTATGTGGGTTAAAAAAAAATCAAGACAGGTTCTTTAAACTTTGGACTAAAACCCAGACTGGATCCGATACTCCCCTGATCTGGAAGCCACTCGTCAGCACTGGATGGCGATTTGTTGAATGAAGTTTTTCCTTTCTTGCATTTTCTGTTTTTTCCACTAATGTGTTTACTTTCTTTTCTTCTTATTTCTTATAGAGATGGGAACAGCGTCTCCAAGAACAAAAGAAGCTGCAAGCAGCTCCTAATAAAAGCCAGAATGCTAAAAACTCTGGCCGCAGTGGAGTACTAAAACAAAACTTGAAGACAGCCAATCCAGTCCCTGCTGGTCCCAAGAAGATCATTAAACTCAGAAGTGACCAGAAAGAATTTAATTCCAAAAAAAATTGAATTGCAGATTTTCTCTATGACAAAGCTCACAACCTGGCCAGAGCGGTGTATGTGCATTCCTGAAACCATCAACGTAAACATTTACTGCTCTATTCCAAACAGACCTTATTTACAACAATTTACTCTTAAAAGATTGTATTTTCACATGGTAGTATGGGAGAAATTTGCTTCTATGCTGAGGTCTCTATTGCACATACTGTATGCTCTAGAAGGAGCATTTGCTCTAATTTCCTTCTTTGTGGCAAACTCCACCATTGTCCTTTTGTCCTGAACTATGTCTGCTTGTGTAGTAAAAGAAACTTATTTTTTAAACATTCTTGGCTAGCTTTTTAAAAACAACAACAACGAATGTTAATTGTTGTATATAATTATGTTAACTGCAAATGAGTGCATACAAAAACCAGTTGAACCCAGTTTGAAAGGTTAGAACCATTCTTGCATATTTACCACATGTAATTTTAAAATGTAGAATGCAAATATTTCATGTTCTGAATTGGATTCACAGCAAATGCCAAACCCATCATGGCACAGTACAATATTGTTTTTAATGTTAGTTTAGCACATTCGAAATGTTGCTAATATTTTAATCAGAAAAATATTTGTTCTAATCCACAGATCCCCATGTATTAAGAGACACACATAGATCTTTTTCATGCTTGGGATGTCCCAGTCATTTCAATAGATGAAGTGAATTAGCAAACAATTTTTTAAATGTTATAATTTTTAATACACACACACACACACACTCAGAAAATAGCAGTTCTACATGTGGATTGGTTCATCTATTTGCAAAGGATATGAACCATTTGGAAACCGAGGGATGCCTTGAGTTTCTTCTCAGGTCTTTCGGTTTCCACACCTGAAAATATGACTTGGTTTTACAAGCAGTTTTTTTGGATTGAGTAAATTCCAGTGATTTTACAGGATGGATGTAATCCAGAGACAAGCGCACAAGAGATTGCATGAATGTAATTAGTTGAACTCAAGCCGAACATGGCCAAAGTACCATCTATGTTTTAAACACTGGAGAGTTTTAAAATATAATCTTTGCTTGCGTCAGTGGGAGCCCTGGAGTTTAACTATAAACAAAACATATTGCCATACATGAATTGACAGTAGAGTGTTGAGGGACTTTTAGAAGTGTTTAGTACTAGAATGCATGTCTTTGTCAAAGGCATTTCATAATCTCATCTAATTGTGAGCTAGTTTTCTTGGACAAGGATAAACAATATAATGTCTTGGCCCCTATTTTTTAACTTGTTTACCTGTAAGCAGCAGCCACCGTGGCCTTTTCTACTGGCTATACAAACCCTGTTTCACCCTGTTTTTATAACAGGGGTAAGAACCTGGGACCTCCAGATATGCTGCAGCTTCTCCAATTCCACACCTTTGGGCCAATGGGACTTGTGAGCTACAGGCATCTGAAGGGCCACATTTCTTGCCCTGTTTGGTAGTTTTTCATTTAGAACCAGATGCACACAGTAATTATTGTTTGCTGGATAGCTGTGCATTACACTGATCAGTTGTTGAATTACAACCTTTTCTTCCCTCGTATCCCATGTCCATTTATGTTATGCCATACTGATGGCCTGTGCTTTATCCACAAAAGGTAACTGGTGGTTCAAAAGCTATCTATTTATTTGGCACCCAGTTTCTCTTGTTTAAAAAAGCGAAATCCATTTGAAAAACTGCTCTGGGAAAGGGGAGAAGAGTTTGTACGGCTATAAGATAATCCATGGTGTTCAAATCAGGTTTATTTCACATGGTAATATGGAAGAAATTTTCTAAACCCACAGCGCAACCCTTATCTGTCCCATCTTGGAAAGAGAAAGATAGGTCTACCCAGAGGTTAGTTGAGCATACTTCTAGAATACAGTGGCACTTGCTTCTTACGTCTCCCATTTTACAGCCTGACTAAATGCTATTCATGCCTAAAAATTTTAAATCATCGTTATATTACTTTGCTATTTTAATAACTGTTTTAGCTCTGATGATACTTCTTAGCCAATTTAATGGACTGAAATGTCTGCAGCCATTTATAACACTGCTAGTTTCTGGAATTTTATTTTTCTGACAATAAAAAATTATTTTATAACTTGCTTTTTTGGACATTAAAGGGAGACAAATGTAAAATGATTGTCAGCAGAGAATTTGCACCCTTTTCTTCATAATGTAAGCAACCATGATTGACATTCTACTGTACAGAACAATAAATATTAAAACCCAATTTAGCTTATTGTATTTTTATTTACTTTCTGTTTTGAAATGTCAGTATAACAAAGGAACCAGTATCAGCCCTGCAAAAAATTACCAAAAAAATTGAAACCATTTCTGAATATTGTTGTGTTGTGAACCCTAATTTCACATGGAGAAATATGATTTTACTTGTTATGTCAGTAGAAATATATTCTTCTGATATAAACTAAAAAGAAAGACAAATTTGGACAATATCTTTGATCATCCAGCCTCACTGTGTTAGCCTCTGTTTTTTGAAATACTACATACATTACTCTTATGACTCAAAGTACAAGGTGTTTCTTGGAACTCATGTGAAGTTGGAAGAAACCTTGGAGATTATTTTTGTTAGGATAGGATCTGCAAAGCAGATGTAATAAAAGCATCCTGATCAGATGCCCATCCATTTTCTATTTAAATATCTCTAAGGAGAAGCCAATACCTCCAAAGGAAGCCAGATCTACTGCTAAACAACTCTCATTGTTAGTAATGAATTAACTGTTACAAAATGTTCAGATAAATTCTACCTCCTTGTAATTTCCGCAAATTGGTTCTAGTCCTATCCTCTGTAGGGAACACAACCTGGAATGCTGAGTTCAGTTCTGGGTACCACAATTCAAAAAGGATGTTGGCAAGCTGGAGTGTGTTCAGAAGAGGGTAACCACAATGGTGAAAGATCTGGAAGCCATGCCCTATGAAGAGTTGCTAGGGAGCTAAGTATGTTTAACCTAGAGAAAGGAAGGTTTAGCCATGTTTAAATATTTGAAGGGATGCCATATTGAGCATGGAGCAAGTTTGTTTCCTGCTGCTCCAAAGACTAAGTCATGGAGCAATGGATTCAAACAACAGGAAAAGAAATGCCACCTTAACGTTAGGAAGAACTTCTTGATAACAGAAGTTGGACAGTGGAATATGCTGCCCCCAAGTGTGGTGGAGTCTCCTTCTTTTGAGGTTCTTAAATAGAGGCTGGAGCCCTAGTGGTGCAGTGGTTAAATGCATGTACTGCAGCCACTCACTGACAAACCACAAGGTTGTGAATTCAATACCAGCCAGGGGCTCAGGGTCAACTCAGCCTTGCATCTTTCCAAGGTTGCTAAAATGAGTACCCAGCTTGTTGGGGGCAATTAGCTTACACATTGTAAACCACTTAGGGAATGCTTAAGTGCACTGATTAAAAAATGTACTTGCTATTGCTATATAACTGTCGGGAGTGCTTTGATTGTGTATTCCTGCATGGCAGGCAGACTGGATGGCCAGTGTCATCTCTTCTCACTCTGTGATTCTATTATTCTAAGACTACTCCATCTTCTGCATGATAGCCCTTTAGGACATTTGAAGACTGCTTTTCCATCTTTGCTTATTCAGTCTAAACATTCTTAATTCTTTCAAACATTTGTCACAGAACGTAATTTTCATCATCCTGGTTGATCTTCCCTGGATGCATTCTAATTTGTCATTGCCATTTTTAAAATGTGGAACCCAGAACTGGATCCAAACCATTTTGCAAAACAGTTGACCTCCTCTGTTCATCCCCCAGCTGTGAATTTCGGGTGCGCACACACAAATCACAAGCTTTTATATTAACAGGTTGAGTCAGATGACACAAAATCCAAAAGCAACTAGGGCTCCATTCTCAAGCCAACCAACAAAACAAAACACTTAAAAATTCATAAAATAGTTTGAAAAAAAGTGAAACACACAAAACACAAGAGCAGGCTATTATATAGAAAACAGAGGACGAGAAAGTTCAACCATGGAATAGTAGCCCTCATAATGGGATGAGATCCAGAATTGTTCATATTTAGAGCAGACCCATTGAAATTAATGGGACCCTAGTACTAATTTGACCAACGTGATATCAGTTCATCTCCTCTAAATATGACCAAGTCGGGATTCAAACTAGCCTATATAATAAAACATGACAATCCTAAGTATGTTGTATTTCTGTTTTGATAGGGAGAGGAAAGAATAGCAAGTGGTCTGGATGAGAATTTTAATGTAATATTCATCTTTTACACTTTCCCTGCTCACCACTCATTTTCTATAACCTTCATCTTCACAAGCTGGAAGGTACAATTTTGATAATGGTATGTGCAGAGAGATTTTTGAGGAGGAACATAGTAAATCATTTCATGGACTGTCGCTGAACATGCTTCAATCACAAGACATAGCTGAAAAAGAAGAGATGCATAAAATACTGCCTGAAGAAGTCAATACATAAATATAGTTGTTACAGGTTGGAAAATGATAGAAAGGTTTTTTTTAAATCATTCTAATTTTGCCCAAATTGTGTAGGCCAAAGGATGCTCTGTAAAGAACTAAGATTGCAAATAATAACATTGTACTGTATTGCACTTTCACAGTTAAATTTATGACCAAGCCAGAGACACTGATAGGAAAGGTACAATAAATTTAGAGCACAGCGCTTAAAAGCGTCTCTCAAGCATCCTTGATTCTTCTGGCAATATTCCAGATATCATGCATACCTGTCTATATATCTGTCTATGTATATATCTGCCAAGTGAAAGCAATGCCAGCAGCAGAATTATACTTGTGGAATTATCCACAGATGTAACTGGAGGCTCCAAAAGTGGATATCTTCCTCACCCCCAGGAGAACTCTTCTCCACTGTGAACTGCTCTAAGGATTATGATGAATGTGTTCTAAGCAACAAGAGATTTCAAATATGTATCATATATCATGTAATTTGCTGTGTGTAGTTAGAATATTGTTCTTTGGTTATTTCCTAACCTCAAATCATGGGAAAGCAACTTGTAAAACTTTGCCCATTTCTTCCTCACATCCAAGGACATACAATTGTGGTAGTTTTATTCCTGCGTTGGGATAAAACTAATATTCCCCCACGGCATTCTCCCCATATATGAATATCATGAAATGTAGTGGCTGAATTGTTCTACAGAGAAAAATATGTGGGGGCAGTTTGCACAAAAACCTGATTTCTGCATAGAAAACCCAATTTTCTGCACAGAAAAGATGAGTTTTGCACAAAACCCTCATTTTTCCCTGCAAAATAATTCCACTGTAACACTTCCAGAAATCAAATAACAGAACAAAACCAGGTAAAATTCTTGCTATTCTTTTGTTTTTCTTGATAGATGTTTCTGATTGTCAGGAAACCCATTTTCCCTTTTACCTGTGAATGAATACGTATGAACATTCTTTGCATCCCTAAACTATACATGTAGAAACACAGCATTATAGAGTTGGAAGGGGCTCCCATTGGTCATATCTCTCTCTTTGGCTCTGAATGTTTAGTGATATACAGTTTTCTTGTACAGAAAATCTGATGCTGCTGCAAGATGTTATGTTAGGGAAGCTATTTCTCCCTTGAAGTACATGATAAAATATCCACTACTATCAATTGGATGGCGATAGCATGCTTAATTTCCATGATCTAAGATAGTAATAATAATTAGAAACATAATATGTTATAGCAGACTTTGTTTATTTGTATGGTTTATGATGCTGAAAAAAAATGAAACATTATACATAAACATATTTGTGTTTCAGGCTCTCCAAATCAACGTCGCCAAAAGCAAAATTAATGCTTTTTATAGCGTGTTCTTCATTTGAAGATCCATGAACAGCATTGCGCAGAATATCTTTTGCAAACTGAGCACGCAATGAATTAGGATGAGTTTCTTTTGCCTTCTCTGGATCTGTTGGTCCCATTAATTTTCGCCATTCCTCTACAGCATTTTCTTTGGTGAGAATCATTACCATGGATGGACCACTGGAAAACCAAGACACACAGTGACTGAAGAAATGCAAACTATCTTACTCTGTAGCTTTGAGAACTATATCATTTGTGTTGAAGATGTTCTTAAGTGTAACATTCTGAAGGAATCTGTTTGGGTGTGCTACCCAAGCTAATGGCATGCTGCAAGACATCAGAGTTATTTACAACAAACTCCTTGGTAGACAAACTACCCTTAGTGCACAAGTGAGTTATTGTCTTAGCACCACTCCTTTCTTGTTTTGCAGTATCCTCCATTTACATGTTTTCCATGTGTAGAGCAAACTTATTTGCATGTATGAAAGATTGCTTTACAAAGTGGGTGAGTAACAACCACCACATATACCATGCCTGCCCAGCTGGAGTTTAAGCACTGTAAAGTTACCTGGTGTAATGAAAGTACTGCAAGGGGCTGGGGGCTGGATAATGAATGCAAGAAGTTGTCTGTGTCTGCATGAGGGATGAAATGCTATTTTCTAAGAATTTTAAAACACCAACACTTGCAATGTTTACCTCACTAGAAAGTTGTGAGGTAAGAAAAACAGAGAGAGCTGTTTTTCTTAAACCGCTATATTCTGAAAGACCTAGAAGCAGAGGATGGTAATCTGTCCCAGGAATACAGCCCAAAATTCAGGTTTTAGCCCTTTGGTTGGTATCGCAAATCATACATTTCCTGTTACTCCCACATAATATGTATATAAGGGTAGGGCAACAGCCAGGCAGTTGGTCTAACTGGTTTAAATTACTGGCCTCTTGGGGCCATTTTGCTATATTTTGGTTCTCTCATAAGTTATTTTAGCCCCAGGAAAGGTTATTTCTTTTTTCGACAGGCACTCTCTCTTTTCTGTCTTGCTATCACACCTTCACTTCTTGTTTATTGCTGCTGCTGCTGCTTCTTCAGAATGGGTTTTAAAATAATGAGTAAGCGCCCGAACAGATAGGCCAAAATAAAGCTGCTTCAGGTCATTTTGGAGGTATACTGTTTAAATGACACATGCATCTTAAGAAGCCAGAAGCTGTGCCAAAGCTGCGGCCCAGTCCTTAGGACTAGAGTGTAGCTTTGGTGTAGCTTCCAGCCTCTTAGGACACATGCATCATTTAAACAGCACATTTCCAAAGTGGCTCAAAAAATCTCTATTTTGGCCTGTCTTTTGGGGCCCTATGTAAAGAGCCCACATCCAAGCAGAGTTAGCAGCATCACAGCCTTGAAGAGTATTCTATTTTGGAACAAGTAGGCTGGCCTTAAATACTGAATTGACCATAATGTTATTTATGCTAAGGGCTGGAAAGATCCAAGTGCATCAGGGATGGACTGTAGGTAACAACTGGAGTGAGATAGGAGCTGAGAAAAGGAAGTAAGAGCTGAAGAGCAAACAAAATTGGAAGCGAAACCAGGAGTGAGGACCAAAGAGCAAGGGCTGAAACAAAAGGATTCTTGAACCAGTCTATCCAGCCACATGTCAACTTGACTTTTACCCATCCTGAGTGATCTGGGGATGGTAAATGCTCCATTATGTTAGTGAACTGTGCCTGTTGCTTTGAGAGAGGCAGTAATGTGTCCTCTCCTAGAAAGGACTTCCTTGGATCTAGTCGTATGTGAAAACAATTTCACCATCACAAATATCCCTTTATGCAAGGTGCTTGAATAGGTAGTTGTGAGATAACTTCAGGTATTCTTGGAGGAAACAATTTATCTGGACCCTTTTTAGTCTGCTTTCATACTGAAGTTTTGTACAGTCTTCATCATCCTAAAGAGGGGATGGACTGCTACCTTAATGATTTTCCTTATCTGTCACCAGCTTTTGATATCATTGACTATGGTTTCCTATTTGATTAGCTATGTAGGATGGATAGGTGCTGTGTTGTAGTGGTTCTGTTGTTGTTGTTGTTGTTGTTGTTGCTGTTGTTGTTGTCGGGTGCCTTCAAGTCGTTTCCGATTTATGGAGACCCTAAGATGACCCTTGGCATGTTTGTTCAGAGGGGGTTTGCTACTGTCACAAGACTGGGAGACTGTGACTTGCCCAAAGTGGGTTTCCATGGTTGAGTTGGGCTTTGAATCCTGCTCTCCAGAGTCATAGTCCAATGCTCTAACCACTACTGGCTCTTTGAGTGTGGTTCTACTCACACCTAAAGATAAAGTTTCAGAGAGTGGCATTGGGGTACTTCTGTTCAGTCCCATAGATAATAATCTATGGGGTGCCACAGGATTCCATTCTATCACTATGCTTTTCAATATCTGTATAAAGCCACTGGGTGAGGTCATCATAGGTTTTGGAACTGAGTGCCATCACTGCTTGTCGTTGTCAGGTGAGGCTGTGAATATGCTCTGCTTATGTGTGGATGCTATAAAGGACAGAAAGAAAACCCAAAAACAATGTGCAGTTGAATCCCAATGAGATAGCGCCTCTCTGTGTTGATGGTTCCCAGGTTTGGGAACTGGGCAACCAATCTTCCCTAGATGGGGTTGCATCTTGCCCTAAAAGAAAAGATTTGTAGCTTGGGAATTCTCTAGGATCCACCTTTATCCTAGAGAACACCCAAACTATAAATCCTCTCTGTATCCTTTATCTCTGGAGAATTAAGTAGACTCTACCTACAAAGTTGGGTCACCTTGGGTGAGTCACACACTCTCAGCCTCAAAAAAACCCTGTGATAGGATTGTGGTAAGGTTGTCATAAGTCAGAAACAACCTGAAGGCACACAACAACAAACAAACAACATATGAGGGTAATCTTTCATTGTTAGATTCAACGGACATCTAAAGCAGAAGCTTGGAAATCGTGTGCTAAAAGTAACACTTGTTTAGTTTACTCCACTCATTACTTCTTTAACAAAAAGTAGTGATAAGAAATTGTTTCACTTTGGATATTGCAATTACAACAATGTCAGTGTTAAGTTTGTCACTTAAGTAATACATACATATTTGGGGAGATCTGGTGTTACTGGGGTCATTTTTAGTTTGTTTTGTTTTGCTTTGTTTTTTCAGTTTTCTTTTTCATGTTAAAGTCCTGAGTTGAATTTTATGCCACATAATAACATCTGCTGAAGAAAATGAACTGAATTTGGTACTGGTGTGCATATATTCTCTATCCAGACAGCATCCCATGAGCTTCCTATGGGTTGCTCACTGTAGGAATAGAATACTGGGCTGGATAGGTCTTTAGTATCCTGTGGCATGGCTATTCTTATCTTCTTAATCCGCCACTCCTTCCAAAAAGCAAAAACTTTCTAAGAGCATTAAGATAGTAGCAGACACTTCTGGTCTACTTGTTGAGTTCAGAGTTACAATGGATGCTCTTATAACATATTGCACGTAAAAAAACAAAACTAAACACCAGGCACTTACTTTGACATATATTCCACAAGCTGATCGAAATATGGTTGTCCTTCTTGAGATTTATAAAACTGTGCTGCCATCTCAGGTGTTATCTGTGATTCTTTCATTTCAGAGATGATAAATCCAGCATCTTTTACTTTACTTATTATTTCATCTAGGAAAGAAAAGTAGAAGTAAGTTAACATTATTTTAAAAGTATGTAGAATTAAGAACTTCAAAAGATCTTAGATTTGGTAAATGCAAAACAATGCCATTTCATATCATACACCTGCCTGCTAATACCAGCACTGATTGGGCTGCATTTTTGCTTTGTGTCAAATGAAAGGTCCATCTGGACACTGGTTTAGTGTGCCACAGTATTTCTTTCTTATTGCCTTGCCACAGGCATATTCTAAGTTATAATAATATATTCCAATCATAATATCACATAGTCTTTTAATTAAAGGTCATGTATTTGAAAATGAGACATTGTCCATACATCATTTGGACTCGTTGTCCACCCTTTTCTCTATACGTTCAGGCACAGGAGGCACCCATATTTTGTAAGAGGATAGCAGGCACTCCCCACAGGCCATACTAGCTACAGCTCCTGGAAAGTAAATGCTTTGCATTAAGGTCAGATGTTTGAATCTTCAATGGGTTTGCTCTCATGAACACTCTGGATGTGGCCTGACCACCAGAACAGCTGGGTCAGCATGCACATCAGCATCAAGAGCAGAGCTAGCAATCCTGCTCCTTGCTTGTACATTCATACATGCATAAAGAGAGTTGTGTGCATGGTTCTCATGACATTTACCTTTGTGTTCCTCAAGAGCAGTGGGCTTAATGACAGCGAAAGTGTTTTCCACTGGGAAAAAGAAATCTAATTCCTTTGCTGCTTGATCAGGAGTTGAACTTCCATGCAACAGGTTGATCGGCGCATTGTCAATTGCAAACTCAGCACGTAAACTAAGGATCAGAAAATTAGATATATGGCATGGATGTTTCATGTCCACAATTACAATGTCATACTCTTCTTCAGTGGATGGGCTAATTTAAATACATCTACACAAATATAGTTCATATCTCCATGCACTGTGAAGAAATGTTTGTTTGTGTCTGTGTGTATGCTTGCCATTATTTTCTAGTCTCCCATCCTTTGCCAGCTTGAGTACACTGGCACTTGAGATATTTGTGGTGCATTTGTTTGCAGTACCAGTAGAAGTAATAAAATACAGTGTTTAAATTCTATTGGGTGATAATGGAAAGCAGATATAACAATGCAGCCTCGGGTGACCCAATCTTTTTCTCCTAAGGCAAGGTTCAAGAGAGTATGACTCATGAGTAGAGAAGGATTTTAGATTTTGCCTGGGTTAAATCTGAAAGAAACATTATAGGTTCTGCTTATCTTTTGGAACTCAAAACAAATTTAGGTATTTCAAGAAGATTTGCAAAACTTTTACAAGATCCAACTAAAATTTCACAACTATGCACTGAAAGTTATAATCTGATGCCTGAACACTACCAGTGGTTATATGATTTCTATTGCAAGTCAGAGTTTAACTGCAGATCTTGTGGCTCCACCATTTCCCCAAATTTTTAGATTTCTGTGCTTCAAGCCACCCTCTACTTTTAAAAAATCACATAGCTCAGTGAATAGACCTGAAGAACTCAAAAGACTGCACACTCTTACACAATTTTAGTTGGTCTCCACAAATATACTACAGTGAGACCTTGTTATCTGCTGGGGTTTGGTTCCAAGATCCCCCATGTATAACAAAATCCATGTATGCTCAAGTCCCATTAAATATAATGACATAGCAAAATGGTGTCCCTTATAAAAAAATGAAAAATCAAGGTTTGATATTTGAAATTTATACTTTTTTTGAATATTTTCAAACCGTGGATGCTTGAATCCATGTACAAAAAATCAGTGTATAAGAAGGGCCAACTGTATTCACATGTGGAATTTGGAATCTCTTTTCTTTTCATGGACCAGAAGGGATACCCTTCTATAGCAATGATTTTGGCTGTGGGAGAATGAGGGAATGCACACGTCCCTAAATTACTACTGATTTCACCTTAGATGTTGTACATCAACACAAAAGAGGACAAAAGAGGAACTCTAAAAGAGAATACATAAAATGTGCATATGGTAATTTACAACCTTAAAAATAATTACTACAACTTAATAGAACTTAATAGAACTGCTGACAGAGCATAGATGTCCACCAACATTGGTAGTTGGAAGATGGAGGCTTCTTCTTGGGATGTATAGGGATAGCTGGAGGTTCCAGAGTGCAACTTTGCCTCCTTTATGCCCACATATGGGCGATTATGGCATACCATGCCATTGCATAGATTCCCCTGCACACCAAGGGAAGAAGAGGCTGTGCCCCTAAAGCTGGTTCTTTCTCAGGAACCCAAGGGCTATTGGGCAGCACCTGGGCACTTCACACCAACAATTAGTAGCTGGAAAGGAGGTGGACATGTAATTAGAAGCCTCCAGCTGTCCTTGTATACATGGAACAAAGGCACTGCATAAGAAGATATCAATACAGTACCTCCTTGTGCAATGCCTGGGATTTATTGGACACCTCCTTAAGCAATGCCAACAAACACATTTTACACCAGTTTACTCCACCAATAGGAATATCCCTTAGTCCACTGTCCAAGGGCAAACCGTTGATGGGCAATGCCAAGACTTTCCTTTCCTTCTGGTCTTTATCTTTAAACTGGACAATCCTTTAAATACAGGATGACATAATCTGGAGAATTGTCATCAAACAGGCCTTCAAGCATGGTCATTTTATTTTTTCTTAAACTGTACTCACTGTGAGTTTGGAGAGTCCAGCTCAGATAAAACATTTGTTGGCATGTTTTTTGTCCATAGTTATTAAGTTGCTCTGATTTAATGGAAGCCTGGTTAACCTTCACTATAAACAATGCCTGGTGAAGATATATCCCTTAGCTGTGGTTAAGAGTTAAATTCATGAGATGGAAGAATTTACAAAAGGGATCTCATGTCATGTTATTATTCTAACTGTGCGTTTTAAGTCATTCTTTTTGTATTTAAAGTAATCTAAGAAACTTCAGTGTGAAAAATTATCTAGTAGTTAAGCTCTCTCATGGGACTTTGGAAAGCCATAATCTTCCTGCTGGGGCCTCTAAGGGCCATG
>NC_056527.1:63497402-63500389 GCF_019175285.1 Sceloporus undulatus | reverse complement strand
AATTATTATTATTATTATTATTATTATTATTATTATTATTATTATTATTATTAAAAACTTTATTTACCAGCAGCCGATCTAAGCTCCTAGGGCAGGGGTAGGCAACCTGCGGCCCGCGGGCCGGATGCGGCCCAGCAAGGCCTTGGGACCGGCCCCAGCCTGGTCCTGCTGCCGATTGCCGCCGGAGCCTTTGGGGGGTCTATAGAAGCCTCAAACATGCATTTATATTAACATTTTAAAAAATCAGCAAATTTTCACGTGTCCTCCATTTTTTTTAAAAAAGTGTCTTCCATTTGAAAATGTTGTCCTACATTTGTCCTGGGTTTATTTATATATTTAATTTTTTAAAAAAAATTATTTAATTATTTATTTTTTGGCTTCGGCCCCCCAGTTGTTCTGAGGGACAGCAACCTGTCCCCTGGCGCAAAAAGGTTGCCTACCCCTGTCCTAGGGTCTAGATGCAATTTCACCATTTCTGGATGTTCCTGAGGCTATTTGGAAAAAGCCTCTACAAGGCTTATAACAGTCAGGGCAGGGGCATAGGTGTGGAACAGATACACACATGCACACACATTTTAAAAAATCCCTCACTGATTTATTTTAGCTTAAAAATTGGAGCACAGGACAAGGGAAGCTGCATGCTGCCAGCAGACCACACTTTTCCCATCCCTTCTCTTTCACATGTGCTTATTTTCAACAGCCTCATTTTAAGGATGTATAATACCATGCCCATTTGTGTTGCATGTAGGCCTTGCAAGTAAACAAGGTTCATTTGTAAACTCTTTAATAAATGCAAGGTGCTAAAGAAGTACCAAGTACTGTCCAGATGATGGCACTATTGTTGCATGAGTTACAACACACCATGGCTTACGTGCTTGGAGTGCAAATACAGCTTCGTTTATCAAGATGCCATAGATTATTTTGTGTGTGTTGTATGTAGTGTGCCTTCAAGTCGTTTCTGACTTATGGTGACTGTAAGGTTTTTGGGTTTTTCTAATACTGTACTGTATTTCAACAAAGTACCTCAGTGGGCATTGCTCCTTTGCTTCCTCGACTTTCTTTGGTCCCAGTAAGCTTCTCCATTTTTGTATTGCATTCTCTTGTACCAAAGCAAGTGCAAGAGTAGGCCCACTGTGGAAACAAACACATCAGTTTTTTTAAAGAATTGTTATAGCACTAATAATATATTTTCCCTGTAATATGGCTATTTTAATATAAATGTAATGTAATTTGCATAGATTTTGTTCATTCCATAACAATTCTAAGCATATTAATCATTCAAAAAAGTGAATTCAGGATTTTCAAGTGAAGATATCATTAAGTGACTTGAGGGCACTGAGTGGAAAACCATGAACGTCATTTTAAAGAAAGCCTTGTATATCACTTGCTGCTAAAACAGTATAATTTTAAAATATTTAATCAAACCACAACATAGTTTGTGACACATCCATAACATTTCTAGCATTCCCCCCCCCCCCAAATTTGCAAATTTTGTTTATTCATAAAAGAAAAATAGATAAAGCTGGGCCTAGATTTATTAATTTACAGGACTCATTCATAGAACTTTGTCCAAAATGGAACAGACCCTAATGAGATTTAAACATGATTTCAAGTTTGTCCAGCTAATGCAATGTCACTACAAGACATTAATTTATTCACATCAAGAAAAAGGAGGATGGGACGTCCCATCTTTGGAATTATACTTTGAGTCATCCCAAATAGTTAAATTATTAAATTTTGAATATGAAAGGGGGAAAAGGTGGGTTACAATAGAAATACACATCTATATTTCAAATGAAACCAGTAAGAAGATTACAGACCTGAAGAAGGGCCCTTTTCTATCAATATAACATGTACGGAACAAATGGTTTAAAAGTATAAAAATGGAACATTGAAAATGCTACCCATTAGAATATCTAAACAAAGGAGGAAATCAAGAGTTAGGAGATTATCGCACTGCGTTCTGAGAACGTTCCATCTCATCACGTGATGAGAACGTTCCTGGAACGGATATTACCGCATTAGAAATCAAAACGTGATCAGAACGGGATCAGAACGGCAGTTTACCGCACTGCGATTCCTTTTTCTTGAAACCGTTCTCAGAACGGTTTGCTGTATTAAGTTTTGTGGGCTGTCTTCTGATGACGTCGCCACTCAGTGGTTGGACGGCTCGGGAGAGGCGCTGCCCCCAGGAAAGAGGGAAAAGGGAGGCTTGGCTTACTGAAATCCCTCACCTCCCTTCCCCATAGGAATCAATCCAAAAACGGAGTTTTAAAAGAGCAGTGAGCCCTATGGGTCTTTATCTGGGGGGAGCAGAGGATGCTTGGCTATGGGGTTATCCTGCCATCTCTCCCTCTCTCCTCTTTCCCCATAGGAATCAATCCAAAAACGGAGCTTAAAGAGCACTGAGCCCTATGGGTCTTCATCTGGGGGGAGCAGAGGATGCTTGGCTATGGGGATGTCCTGCCATCTCTCTCTCTCCCCTCTTTCCCCATAGGAAAGAATCCAAAAACGGAGTTTAAAATCTGTCCCAGATGCAGACCCAAAGGGCTCTCCTCTGCTCCTTTTAAACTCAGTTTTTGGATTGATTTCTATGGGGAAGGGAGGTGGGGGATTTCAGTAAGTCTAGGGACTCTGGCCGAGAGAGTGCTTCTCAGCCTCACTGAGAAGTCTTCCCTCCGAAGATTCTCTTGGGAGGGAAGGAAGGCAAGCCCCTATAAAACGTTGGGGCTTCATATGCTGGCATATGTTTGAAGAAAATAGGATAAAACCTACATAACTTGATGGGCCAAGGGCAGAGTCCCCTCCTTGGCAGCCTGGGCTTTAAGGGAGCTCCACGGAGGTCTCTTCAAGCGGAGGGAAAAGGAGGGGACTGGACCAAGAGCAGAGCCCCGGCAGCCATAGCAGCTCTTTAAACCGGTTAGAAAAGAAGAGTCCTCTGCTGTCATCCCATTTCCCCTTTTTGGCAGCTTGACACCCTTTTGCTT
>NC_056527.1:63496661-63497392 GCF_019175285.1 Sceloporus undulatus | reverse complement strand
CTGTGTGTGTGCATGTAATGTGTGCCTTCAGGTTGTGAGCTTCCCTCCCCGCTTTAACTCTTGTCTGGCTCTTTGCTATGGAATTGTGGGAGTTGTTTGCTTGCTTTTCTGTGGTGCTCCAAACAGAGGAGCTTTTGTGGGTTCCCTCTTTGAGGGAAGGAGGAGAAGGTCCTGGGCATCCCTGCCATCCCTGCCTCCTGCAGGCTGCCAGCACAGGAGCCCCGCTGGACATGACACCAGAGGCCCCCCGCAGAAGCAGCCAGACCCTCTCCCTCTTGCTCTCTGCCTTGGTCCCCTCTTCCTTGAGGGAAGGAGGAGCTCCATGGAGGTCCCTTCAAGCCGAAGAAAAGCAAGTTGCCAGGGAGGGGACTGGGCCAAGGGCAGAGCCCCGGCAGCCATAGCAGCTCTTTAAACCGGTTAGAAAAGAAGAGTCCTCTGCTGTCATCCCATTTCCCCTTTTTGGCAGCTTGACACCCTTTTGCTCCTGTGTGTGTGCATGTAATGTGTGCCTTCAGGTTGTGAGCTTCCCTCCCCGCTTTAACTCTTGTCTGGCTCTTTGCTATGGAATTCTGGGAGTTGTTTGCTTGCTTTTCTGTGGTGCTCCAAACAGAGGAGCTTTTGTGGGTTCCCTCCTGGAGGGAAGGAGGAGAAGGTCCTGGGCATCCCTGCCTCCTGCATTGTGACAGCACAGGAGCCCCACTGAACATGACACTAGAGCCCCCCCCCCCCCA
>NC_056527.1:63471844-63496561 GCF_019175285.1 Sceloporus undulatus | reverse complement strand
CCCCCCTCACACACACACACCTTCCCTCACTGCAGTCGCTCGCCTGCCTGCCTCCCTCCCTGCCTGTCATTCTTTCAGCCAATCAGGAGACGGAGGAATGAGGGAACGGATTTGAGAACGGATAAGAATACCGCACACACTTCTCTTGGAACGTTTTCATCACGTTTCAGCTCTCTGGGAACACATTCAGAACACATTCAAATCCGTTCCCTCCTGGAACACATTTGGAACACATTTAAGCGTTCTGAGAACCCGATTGGAACACATACGTGCGGTATACTCAAATGCGTTCCGTTCTCATCACGTGATGAGAATGTTCTCAGAACGCAGTGCGATAATCTTCTTAGGAACAATAATAAAAGTAATAAAAGATAAAGGATATAGAATCATAGGGAACTTATTTGATGAAAGAGGGAAACCAATTAGGATGGAAAAATTAAGTGAACGATTTGGCAAGAAATATTGGCTTCAGTTAATGTCAATAAATAGAACTTTACAAGAAATAAAAGGAACAGGTGACAGTACATCACAGTTTGAGGATATATTGAAAAGAAGGCTTAGGGGAGAAAAGGGGTTAATAGGAAAGATTTACAAGGGCCCAAACAGACAGGTCAAAATAAAGCTGCTTCGGGTCACTTTGGAGGTATGCTGTTTCAATGATGCATGCATCCTAAGAGGCTGGAAGCCACGCCAAAGCCACACTCCAGTCCTAAGGACTAGAGTGCAGCTTTGGCACAACTTCTGGACTCTTAAGATGCATGTGTCATTTAAACAGCATACCTCCAAAGTGACCCAAGAGCTTTATTTTGGCCTGTCTGTTTGGGCCCCAAGTTTCTTTTGGAGAAGCTATTTGGTATAAAGGAAGGACTGGTGGGTATATGGCAGAAAAATCCAAAGATAAACACTGAAGATTTAATATTTTGGCTCTCTCAGACAACTAAAATTAAAAATATAAAAGTGAGAGAACAACATTAAAGTTAGTTAGCAGATGGTATAGAACCCTACATCAGATAGCAATGATAAATAAATGTCTTTCTCCAAACTGCTGGCATGGATGTGGTCAAAAATTAAAATACTTCCATATGTGGTGGGACTGTCCCTATATGCAAAAATTTTGGTTATATGTTCTACAGGAGATAAATAGAATAATGGCAAGAAAGAATTCATTTGATAAGGAGAATTGTTTAACTCTGAATTTGAGAAAATTCAGACTGAATAAAGCTAAAGATTACATAATAAAATTTTTGTTAAGGGTCGCACAAGCTGCAATTGCATTGGGTTGGAAAAATAAACAATGTTGGGGGGTTTGTCACAGTATATTGCAGAATATCTTTTATTTGAATATCTAAGGGGGGAAAAGGAAAATATAATGGTAAATAAACAAAATGGTCCGGTGGAGAAAATGGGGTAGTTGGATTGAGAAAGTTAAAGTTGAAAAGGGGTACAACGAAGTTAGAGAAATTATTAATAAAATATTCCACATTATGGGTACTGAGTACTAATTTATTTGGTCATAGCCATCAGAGGGGAGGAGGGAGGGAAGGGAGGTGCAAAAAATATGTACTCTAATAATGATAATATTTTATAAAGTTTTATCGTACATGTTGTATTATGAACCATAAAACGTATAAATAAACATAGTTTTTAAAAAATGCCACTACAAGACTTTTAAAATTTAATCAGTGATGTCAGCCCCACAATTAAGATTTAGTAAAGTAGAGCTCCCATGACTCCAGAGGATAAACAATGGAAAATATATAGTGTGCAATTATATGATTCAATGATCAATATGGAAGCCCAGAAGAGATGCCTATTGGGAGCTCAACTCTGAAAAACTCTTATGGATGTGGGTGCTTATCCCTGACATACAGATGGTGGGTACATCTTTGCGTGTGCATTCTTGTTAATGATATATATTTCTGATCAATATTTTATTCCTATTATTGGATCAAATGTCAAAACTACTGATGTACTGTGTAAAATAAATTACCTGGTCATTTCTTCTAGAAGAACTGGGAAATAGTCTTCATTTTCATGTTCTTTGTAAAACTCACGTGCTTGCTCTTCCGTTAAGACTATTTCCCTTTCCATTGCTATTTCAAAGCCATCTTCCGCAATCCTTTTCAGAATAGAGTCTGCATGCAAAAATTTAGAAAATGGAACCACTGTTTAATCCCAGTGCACTCCATTCTTTGTGCCATTAGACAAGGGCAGGGCAATGTGTGACACTTTAGATGTTGCTGAACTGCAACTCCCATCATTCCTCAAATGGATTGTGATGGGTAGGACTGATGGGACTTGCAATCTGACAGCATATGAAGGGCCTCATATGCCATAATAATTTGACTGGCTTTAACTACTAATTATTTTGATTCAGGGGAGGTGTGAGGGGCAGAATTTGCTCCTCTGCCACTAGCAGCAAAATGCCTTGGCACAGCTTTCATACTCTTTGGATCCAACATAGTCAAACTTGGTGGTTCTCCCCAAAAGGCAAGTTGGCTAAAAGCTCAAAATCTTTGTCAGATCACTCTCATTACATCCAATCTAAACAAGTTTTGCCCATCCAAACAATTTTTATTTGCTCTATCCTCTTATCAGCCCATGATGGTATAACCACTATGAATTATTGTTTTAGCCCAATGTGTGGGGAAACTTTAAGGAAGGGACAGTGCTTACTAGCTGTGTTAAGAAAGAGAGGGAGCACTGGAACTGGAAAAGCACTGCAGTTGCCAGGGCTAAAGTGGAGGCCTCTTTCACCTCAAATAAGGTAGTGGTATTTTCCAATCCAATGTAGTGGTTTAAGCATCAACCTATGATTCTGGAGTCTAGAGTCCTCTGCTCAGCCATGAAAACCCACTGGCAAGTCACACATTCTCAACCACAGAGGAAGAAAATGGCAAACCCCCTCTGAACAAATCTGAACAAAAGAAAACCCCATGAGAGGTTCACCTTAGGGTTAACTGTAATTTGAAAATAACTTGAAGGCATGCAATAACAAATTTAGGAAGAAACAAAAGGGTAAATTTTCTGTTTTCTGTTTGCATCAATTTTGGGATGCTTTTGTCTAAGGCTTTAAAGTTGCATCTAAATGCTGCAGTTCTATTGAGCAGCAAAGGCAGAAGAGTCCTGCACTGAAGTCCTGCACTGGCACCTTATTGGATGCATAGAACTGTGTGTCATAGAACTGTGTTCCAAATTGTGCCAAATTTTACACATACAGTGGTACCCCGGGTTATGAATTTAATTCGTTCTGCGGCGCCGTTCGTAACCCGAAAGATTTCGCAACCCGAAAAAAGGCTTTCCGCTAGCGCTGGAAAGCCGCGGCTTTTAAATTTCGTGCCAAAAAGCGCCGAAACACACCGAAAAAAATTTCGTAACCCGAAAAATCTTTCGTTACCCGGAACAGTTTTTTCCAAGCTAACTTTTTCGTACCCCGGAAATTTCGTAACGCGATCAATTCGTATCCCGGGGTACCACTGTAATTTTGTTTTATTGTTGCACACAGACACATGGATTTAAATTATGTTTGTGTTTGCAATATTCAATTATAATTGGCCCCATAGAACTCAGAAAGTGGTACAACAGCAAAATTAAACTTCCTTGTTCTGAATAGCAGATATTGAAGACAAGGAACCGAGGAATGTTGTTTCGACATAAGATCGCTAAAGGGTAGAAGGCTAGATCTGATGAAGAAAATTGTTGGCAAGGGGCACAACCAGACTCTAAGCCTTAGACATCACTCTTCACATTCCTGTTCATCTTCAATCAACATATTTCCACATTAATCTCTCAGCCAACTCAATTCCCCATTTAGTATATTTCTTCTCCAGATCACATCTCTACCAGGGGGGGAGTTTCACAGTTGGTTGCCACTACCAAGAAGATTCTGCCATAAAATTTAGTTTATGTGTCAGTTTACCATTCTTCCACAACATAAAATGATGAATAAACGCTTAACTGGAGAAAAGCAGAATTAATGTTTTAAAATGATCCAGTCACTTGAAGCTGTCTAGGAGCTAACTGGATAGGAGCTAACTGATGTTCCACTCCCTTCCATGAGTGATCTCCATTGTGACCAGCAAAAGCAGAGTCTATGCCACAATTCACTCTTTCACCAGATTACTTACATGAGGAGAGATGGAAATGTCCGCCACCTGCTTCCAAAGCAACAGCAGCCACTGCCCAGTAAGTCAGGATAGGGAGCTTTCATGGTCCCAAAGTATCCCCTGAACTAGGGCATTATGTAAGTATCATGAATATGAAACAGTCACAAATGCATAACTCTAGGTTAGTCCCTGATTTTTCCATGCTTTCCCCTGTTGTCCAACTACAGCCATTCCATCAAGCTGCAGAAATGGGAGATATGGGAAGTAGTGGGACTGTTTAATTGGCAATCCTGAAAACCTGGCAATTTTCTGCTCCTCTCCTGCAACTATTCCTATACAATCACATTATTATAAGAAGCCTCCCCTAATCTGGCACCTTCTCACTATTTTGTACTTCAGCTCCTACCAGGCAGGAGGTCAGGAATCCTATGAATTGTAATCCAAACTCTCTTGTACAAGGCTTGCACAGTATCTTCTGTTATTCTTGTACTGTACAACAGTTCACCAAACAGCATCACTGCCAGAATTTACAGTCAACCCTCCATATCCATGGATTGATTATCCATGGATTCAACCATCTACAGCTTGAATATATATATATATATATATATATATATATATATATATATATCAAAAAGCAAACCTTGATTTTGCCATTTTATATAATGGATACCATTTTATTGTGCCATTGTATTTAATTGGACTTAGGCATTCATAGATTTTGTATCCACAGGTGGTTCGGGAACCAAACTTCAATTGATATCAAGGGTATTCCTCTAGCATACTTATGGGAACTGTGTGGCTTTTCAGATGCTGTTTAACTGTAGCTCCTAGCATCCGTAACCAGCATAGTCAATGGTGAGGAATGCTGAGATCTGCACATTTTTAATTGTTATCAATTAACAATATTGAAGAAACCCAATACAGATGGGAAAGGTATAGGTAGAAAAGGTGATGATCTTCACTAACCTCTTCTTTCCCTTAAGAGGGCAGGTCTAATCAAGGCCAATGTTCTTTCAACATCTGGGCCTTTCTTCGATTTGGAAAAACCAGGGAAGAAGAAGGCAAGTTGCCTACTTGCTTCTTCCACACTGTCCTGAATATCACATAAATGTAACAGGTCCTGATTTTCCAAGGCCCCTTTCAGACTAATACAAAAAGAAAAGAAAATGATTTAAGTAACAGGAATATTTAACTAAAACCAATCAGTACTTCCTATGGTCCAAATTAAGTATGAAATGAAATAATATAGGATCGGGTGAAACGCCAGACACAAGTGCAGGAGCAAAACAGATGCAATACAGGTTCTATCTTATGAGGGACCCTCTGTGTAAATAAGGGGGGGGGGGTAAACTTAAGCAGAGAATCCTTACTTACAATACAGTATCTGTAAAATCTACTTGCAAATTGACCCATTTTAATGAAATTATTCTCTCTTGCAGATTTCTTAAAAACAGTAGCAAAGGAGGGACAGAGCTTATAAAAAAGGTAATTGTTAAGGCTATATATCCCAGAATTCCCCAGAGGATTCTGGAAGTTGTTGTTCAAAAAGTAACTATTTTCAAACTTTGAGGGGTGCATCACAAAAAACCCCAATGGAATAAAGTCACATTTAATTTTAAAAGTAGGTGTTATCGCACTCAGCAGTGGCCAGGCAAGTACAACCTGTCTGCAGACCAGACCCCAGCTATGCTTATCCAGCAGCTTTTCAAAAATGGGAGCTTGTCATTTTTGAAAAACCGCTGGATAAGCGCAGTTGGGATCTGGGCTGCAAACTGGCCTTGGCTAAGTGCAATAACATCCACTTTTAAATTTAAACATGACTTTATCCCATTGGAGATAAGTCACTTTAAACAGAATGTGCTAATCTCCATGGATAGCAGCAGAGATAAGGAGTGAACAATGAGAATAAACAGTGGTTCAGTGGGGTAGGCAGAAGTGTTGTGAGAGAGACCGAAGACATGTTGTACTGTATTATGCATATAATACTTTCCCTGTTCAAAATTCTCTTCAGACTTTTGCATTCCGAATTATCTGATCTTGTTGCTAAAGTGGCATGAATGAATTAGTGAACTGCAAGTGCAACTCTGGTGGTTTGGGTTGCCAGATTTTGTTCAGATTGCTGTGTGCCCACTAGCATAGGCCCCATACAGACAGGTCAAAATAAAGCTGCTTTGGGTCACTTTGGAGGTAGGCTGTTTAAATGGTACACGCATCCTAAGAGTCTGGCAGCCACACCAAAGCCTCACTCCATTCCTAAGCACTGGAGTGCAGCTTTGGCGCAGCTTCCGGACTCTTAGAATGCATGCATCATTTAAACAGCATACCTCCAAAGTGACCCGAAGCAGCTTTATTTTGACAGTCTGTATGGGGCCATAGTTTGCCTCAATTTTCAGTTTTTATTGCTTGTACTTTCTTTCAGGCTGCCATGCACATTATTGTACATAACCACTGGTTAAATATAAACTCAGAAAGCACTTTAAAGTTGCTTTGTGTGGCTCCAGTTTGGATTCAGATATGAATGTGCCAGCTTCAAATCCCCGTGGCCAGCCTAGCTGCTATGTAAGAGCTCACCACAGTCAACTCAGCTTCAGAAGCAAAAGAGGTAAAAACTCCATTGGTGTTAATAGTGGGATTTTTCTCCTTTTAAAACCCCCTTTTTGTGGGAAGGGAGCAAATTTTTAGATAAAAACCAAATGAGAAGAAGTTAAAAAAAAAAATCTCCATCTACCATCTCTGATCCGAATCTGAATTAGGCCGTCTATTTTCCTGTCAGTGGAAAGAGAGCGATCTTTTACAGCAAACTACATGTTTAATTCAGTTTGGTCCAATACTAGCTGAAATTAGATACCACTAAAATTGATAAGACTAGTTAATTATTGAATTAGAGTAGACCCATTATAATCAACAGAATGTAAAATTTGTGAATAACTTATGGTAAGTTCCATTAATTAAAATAGGTCTGTTCTAAGTGAATGAATATTCTAAATGAATGTAACTCAGTATTAATTAAGTACTATCACAACTATACACATGTCCACATGCATGTATGCATGTGTGCTTGCACGCACAGACGCATACACACACAACCTACTTTGTTGGTTTTTCATGTATTGTTTTCATTCTAGGTAGAGCTTCTCCCTCCTCTCCCATTTCCTCCTCCATTTCCTCCTCCTCCTCCTCCTCTTCCTCTTCTTCCTCCTCCTCCTCTTCCTCCTCTTCCAAGTTTTGTACAAGAGGCAAAATATGATGTGATTGCTTTCCTTCAGATACTATCAGAATATGGCATGGGGCAGACAGCATAAATGCAACAAAGTCTTCAAAATCAGGCTGAAAAATAGACCAGTACAATTAATTTGGCATTAAATAGACAGCAGGGAGTAGTAGGCCTCATTACCCATTGACTTAATTGGTGATAAAACCTCTTTCTATTTTACAAAAGCACCTATTGCAAAACAACAGATAATAGTAAACCCTATTGAAATGGATGCCATCTGGAGAAGTTGCCCATAGAATCGTGGTGGAAGACCTAGAACTTCCTAAAGAGAACATCTCTCTAGATATTTCAAGGTCTTCCAATGACCCAAAGCAGCTTTATTTTGGCCTATCTGATCAGGTCCACAGTTACAATTGGCTATGTGCTTCCAACCCCCCTCCATCCTCCTTTCTGTGCCCCGGAAGAGACGCCGCGAGGCGCTAGTCGCGCACTCGCGGCATCACTTCTGGGGCAACACGTGTGGACACAACACGTCCAGCACGTAAAGATGGCAGCGCCCGTGTGTATAGGGCGCCGCCATCTCCACGCCCTCGTCATGTGCTAGGGGTGAGGCCAGTGTGGCCGCTAGGTCCTCGGCCAACCCCTAGCACATGACGGGGGCGTATTAAAGGCCCGTCTAGAACGTGCCAATGTTTCTCTTTACATCTGCTGTCAAGCTATCAACAAACCGACATGTTTCACCCAGAGAAAAATATAATTTGAGTTAGAAATAAATTCTTCTTTTTTGAGGGGGGGGGAGTGTCAGTCATTGCTTCTTTGTCCTAGAATGCAAGGTATAATCTGATACCTCCAACACTCACCAAGGACTGATTTGTTCAGCCTTCAGTCTCCATCTGGAGCATTGGGTCTTTACCACATAAGGCTAAAAAGCAGAATGTTAACAGGATAAAAGCATCTTCGGCCAGTATATATCAGATGATACTGTGTCCACCTTGCTGCTACCCTGTTACAATAGTGCACCTTTTCATTGACAGGGAAAACCTGTCAATGAAATCTCAATTACACTATTATAGTGCAGCAAGCCTCTTCACTTCAGTTCCAGAATTACAGCAGTCAGGTGATGGATAACTGTTAATAGGTGACACTGAAGTTTATGCTACAGAATGTTAGGACACATACATGGGAAAATGGTCATAAGTTAAAGAGTCTACAAAGCAGAATTCAGATCATTTTTAGTGATAGAGCTTAAAGTATCTCCTTAAATAAGGCATAGATAACTTGTGGTCCATCAGATCTTGCTGCATTTCAAATCCCAGTAGCCCTAGCCAACACAGACAGTCATAATGAATACTGGGAGCTGAAGTTCCAGATCTAGTGAGGCACAAGATCATCACACCACCTGGAGTATTCACCACAAAATACCCAATTCACACAAGTGGCAATCCATGTTACCTCTTCTGATTTGCTTTGATAAAAGTCCCTAATTTGCTCTTCAGTTAATGTCTTCTCATCTTCTGCAAGAATCATAAAGCCAGCTTCCATAATCTTCAGTTGCAGATTAGCCATCCCATTGTAGAAGAAAAGAATAGGTTATCAGGTTATGTTTAGACTATGTTCAAGCTGTCACATAGATTAAAGAATGCTTTTTTTCTTTATTGAAATATCCATGTAATTACATACATATTAGATTAAAGAATGTTTAATTAAATCAATTCTCTGTTTGAACTATGAATCAAATAATACATTTAAATTCAATTCAATTACATATCTCTTTAAAAACAAAGAGGCATAATAGCAACAATAAACCTTATGGAGCTTTAAAAATTAACTTTTGCTTACCACATATGTTTCTATGGACTAAACCCTACTTCAATAGTTGCACAGTCATCCATGGAAGTTTACTAGATAATAATAAAGTAGTTAGTCTTTAAGGTCAAAAAGTTTTTCCAAACTGTTTTGTTTACCGTTACTTTAATTTCATCAACTTTTCCTACAGCAACTGCATCAGGTCTTATAATGACGACGTTGTATTTTTCCTCCTCTAAAAGAAAAAAAATGACAACGTACGTAACATTTATTACAGATGTACAAGATTATATATTAAGTAACTTTCTGGGCATTTTCATGCAAAAGCTCTCTTTTAATAGTAGCCTGCTTGCTACCCCAAGAAAGCACTAACATGTATGGGCTCACTTAATTATTTTCCTCAGCATTCAGATATTAGAAGTTAATGATGGTAAAATGTGTGTGTGTATGTGTGGTAAATTAATTTGCCATAAAAGATAAATACTTGACAAAATATTGGCCTGTTACAGACTGCCAAAATAAAGCTGCTTCGGGTCTCTTTGGAGGTATGCTATTTAAATGCCTGGGTCCTAAGAGTCCGGAGGTTGCACCAAAGCCACACTCCATTCCTAAGCACTGGAGTGCAGCTTTGGTGCAGCTTCCAGATTCTTAGGATGCATGCATCATTTAAATAGCATACCTCCAAAGAGACCCGAAGCAGCTTTATTTTGGCAGTCTGTCACAGGCCATTGTTATTATCTAGATACTATAGTCTGGCTCTTATGGATGCTTTTATATTGGTTTGAACTACTGAAAGAAATAATAGAATATACAGGTAACACAGAACTCTTATAAGTAATGTGTTGGTTGGTTTGTTAAAAAAGTTACATCCTGCCTTTTATCCAAAGATTTCAGGGTTGCATACAATAAAACCAATGTGAATAGTTTACATCAGGTTGAATAATAAAAATGATTTTAAATGGTTAAAAACATATAGATTTAACAAGTTAAAAAGACACGTTAAAAGAGTTAAAAATAGTTTAAAACAAATTTAAAATCATGTACACTGGAGAGGGGGTTTGTAAATCGGTTAGATCTGAAAAGGGTTTATGAACAACCATGTTTCCACTTACTCTATAGGGCTAATTAAGAATGAGGAATAATAACTGCAAACAATTTTTTACAGCTTAAAAAGTTACTTTGAAGAAGATTGACTATAATAATGTGGGTCCAGGACATCTTTGTATCAAAACCAGGCTATCAAAATCGTATGGCCACCAGAAACCCATACAGAATTAAAAACAGAGATTTCATTTTGTTTTCTGAACTGCAAGGGAGCAATATATATTTTCCAACCTGCTGTTTTTCAAATAAAATAAAATACAGTTGTCCCTCCATATTTGCGGCTTTGATATTTGCGGATTTGATTATTCACGGATTTCATTAATATGTTCTCTCTAGGACTGTCTAGGTCCTCCAGTGCAACTCTGTGGTAAACTTTAACTAAACGTTGCACTGAAAGACCATTTGTAGCTACTCCAGTGCCATTCTGTGGTCAGTGTATGTTGGACATTGACCACAGAGTTGCACTGGAGGACCTAGAGATTCCTAGAGAGGTGTCCTCTCAGGTAAAAATAGTGTTTTTGTTATTTGTGGTTTTTCCATATTCACAGGGGTCTTGTTCCCCCAACCCTAGTGAATATGGAGGGATAACTGTAAAATGCCCAGATACAGCTAAGAACACACACCATTCATTCATTATTCTTACTGTTGCATCATCTGTGTGCATGAGAAAATAATAATAATTTAACCATTATTAATAATAATTTAACCAACACATTGTGACTTTGCCTTCGATGCCTGCCATCTGCTAACTCAATTCACAATTTATGTGCTTGTTTGTTTAATTGCTTTGGAAATAGGGTAAGGATAAGGAGTATATGAATACCTCTCCCCTCCGAGATTGTCTGAGGAACAGATCCACTGCTCCTGTGGGTTACCAAACATCTCCATTATCCAAACCCTGCAATGTGCCCAGTACACAGAGACATTGTTCAACTCTCCCTGAGACTACATTTCCTCCACGTCCTGCCTGCTTTGCACTTGTAAAATCCATAAAGCAGAGCCTCTGTCAAGAATAAAAGCTCCTATCTTAATATTACCTCTTGCTGTTCTTGCACTGGTTTCAGCAATAACAAATCTGTATCTTAAAACATGCATGGAATAATATAATGGTCTCCTAAGTAAGATAACTCTAAATGTACAGATGTGGTGGGGGGAGATTGTTTCCATTTGTTTCAAAATGGTATTTTTTGCTAGCTGATAGCATTCAGACAAGATGAACCACAGCACCAAAACCATCTTTAGACAGATGTTTTCTGAATATGAATATATGCCTGGATTTGTTGATAACCTCTGTTTCATAAATATGAATCCTCTTTGGCTACAGAGCAAGCAGTGGTTACAGGTGGCTTCCATATCAATTGGATTATGAACCCATTCTGGGTTTTCATATGAACTGTAATGGAAATATCTCACATGCTAAAGCTTATCTAGAGCTTGTGTGGTATAGTGGTTTGAGTGCTGGACTATGACTCTGGAGACCAAGGTTCGATTCCCTGCTTGGCCATGAAACCCACTGGGTGATCTTGGGCAAGTCACACTCTCTCAGCCTCAGGGGAAACCTCATTGGAACAAATCTTGCCAAGAAAACCCCATGATAGGTTTGCCTTAGGGCAACAACAACAAAAGCTTATCTCCAAATATGTCAGTAGCTCTTTTAAAATATGAACGAAACCCAAGAGTGGATTTACTCTGGAAACCACCAGCCACCATTGATGGAAAGTGTGGCTCATCTTGAACTGAGAACATATCTTACATGTGGGGAGGGAGGGAGGGAAAGTGGGTGAGTTTCTGGATTACTGAGATGCCAGTTCTTGCCTTTCTCTATCTCCAGAACTTCACAGTTCTGCCTGAAGCAGTTTGTTTCAGCTGGTTATATAGACCAGGCAGAGTGACATATTTGAGTTATAAGCTTATTACCAAGCTAATACTTAAATCAAGAGGTGACCATATAACTACAATTCTAAAATCTTGACACTGGCTGCCAATCAGTTTCTGGGCACAGTACAAGGTGTTGGTAATTATCTTTAAAGACCTACATGGCTTAGGCCCAGCTTACTTATGGGAAGGTCTCCTTTCATATAATCCGCCCCACACACTCAGGTCCACTGGAACTAATTTGCTACAGCCAAAAAAAAAAAAAAAAACCAGGCTTGCTGTGGTTACCAAGAGGACCTTTTCATCAGCTGCTCTTAAACTTTGGAACAACCTACCAGAGGAGATCTGTCATATAACATCTCTTGATGCCTTTAAAAAGGCCATTAAGACAGATCTCTTCTGGCACACATTCCCTTACTGATAAGCAGGCCCTCTCCATTGTCCCACAACTGTGCCTCTTTTACTCTTTCCCCTTGCACATCCAAGGCTCAGCACATCTGTATAATGAGTAAGATAGTAATGTCTAGCTAGACATGTTAGGGAAATTATATTTATTTTTTTAACTTCAGTTGAATATGACCTTGGCTGTTGTAACTTTGTAACTTTAAGTAACTCCCCAAAGGCAGGATTCTTCATGTAAAATATATGTTTTGTGTAGATTGATCATTAGAATAAAAGTTTTCTTTAAAGACCTCCTTATTTCCCACACTCTTTCTCATGCCTTTTGCTCAGTATGTGTGCACACAAAACCAGTTCCCCGGTAACTTGCCACTGATTTACTAGTAAAGGAGGTTTAAAATTAGTGGGTGGTGGCAGCTCAGCTTGATGATCTTAAGATGATCTCCTATATGGGAGCAGGAGTGGGAGGAAACCCATCATATTGTCTCTACTAGAGGCACTGGTACCTACTGATTCAAGCAGCACTGCACTCAAACGTTTTGCCCTGTCTTTCCCATCTCCAAACAACCATATATCACTGTTTTATTCTCTGTCTAAAATTGATCGCTTATTACAATCTCACAATAACACTTGCCTACAGCCTCTTCTTCTTCGGGTTCTTCATCTGAATCTTTTTCTTCTATAATTACAAGCTCTGCAAGCTAAAAAAAAAGTTTCCCTGGTCAAGCTTCCATTCTCTATTCGAGAGTCTACATAGCAATTAGAGAGAAGTCTACATAGCAACTATTCCTATTTCCTACATACAACGCTGACTCAGAATATTTGAATTAAAACATGTTTTCTCCAAGGCTGCAAATGTGAAACCAGTTTTCAAACAACATAGAAAAGAAGTATATCTGTGACCCAGTATAGAACGCGGAAAAGGGGCAGTCCGCAGCTGCCCCTTTCCATGCCGGGTTAGGGGCAGGGCAGTCTCACCGGCAGCCCAGAGGCCCCAATCTGGCGCTTTTCCAGGCCACGGAGAAGCAGCAAAATACCGCTTTTCCATGGCCTTGAAATAGGTGTCCATGGGGCTTCATGTCCCCAGACACCCCAACAAGGATGGCAAAGGGGAGAAAGGGGCTGCCTGGCCCCTTTCTCCTTTGCATTGCTGACATGGCCATGTAGAAGCTGCTCCAGCAATGCATGCGTGCAAAAGGAACTCCATTTTGGAGCTCCTTCCCATGATGCTGAAAGGGCACCCCAAGTGCCCTGCAGCATTGCGGTGACGTCACGCACGTGCCGGTCCGTGTGGAGGCAGCATGTGCATGATAACATTGTCCCACACTGTATATGGAAGGCGCGCTTCCCATATTTTCCCAGTTCAAGTTTTATTGCATTGTTTACTGCAGATATGCTACTGCAACCTGGCATGAACAACTGTGTTTTGCCAGTTCTCCTTCACCATACTCCCAATGCTGATGCTACTTTTTTTTAAAAAGTGTTCTGTCCTGTCTTTTAGCTTGTAAACTGAAGGGAAGGGGCAGAGACAGTCTTGTTACGGATCTTTGTCAGCTGCCCTGGGACAACAAAACAATACACAAATTAACATGAAAATTGCTTCCCCTCAACCGACAGTATATATATCCCACTCTCTTCCATGCCAGCATTCTTTGAAGATGCCAGCCACAGCTGCTGGCGAAACGTCAGGAAAAAACTCTTCTAGAACACAGCCTCATAGCCTGAAAAACCTACAAAAAACTACGGATCCCAGCCGTGAAAGCCTTCGACTTAACATTTCTTTAAGTTAAAAGTGAAAGGGGGGGGGGGGGGGGGAGGAAATTGGATTAGAATAGCAAATCTGAGGGGAATGGGTTACTCCCCCTTCCCAGATGTGGTGTTTCTCCAAGCTAAATTCTCACCCCAAGCTGTGGGAAAATCAGGTTGTATTACAGCTTTTTCTCTTTCCATTCCTCATGCAAATAATACCAGGCTTGAGGTAATGTAAAGTGGTGAAAGAGTCAATCCTCCCACATCTAGTGCTTCTGCTCTGATAGAATTAAAGACATATTGGCTTGACAGCCCGCCCCAAAAGGGTGGGCTGGAGCTGTCTGTTTTTGTTCCTGAGGGAGCCCGCAGCAACCAAACCACATGGGTTCCCTCCGCACCAAAAAGACCCTGCTAAAAGCAGGTCCTCTTGGTGCACGTGGCTGCCACCATCAGTGCACCATTGGTGCTCTGTCATACTTTGATGACACTAGTGCAGTGCCCCGATGCGCGGACATTGTGCCGCACCTGCGTCATCATGGTGACCTCCATGTGGATGGGGCCATGCCATGATGCCACCACTGCCCCGCGCTAGGGCTCAGGATCGTGTGGATACTCCGCATTCCTGTGCCCTAATTTTGGCCCCAAAGTGCCTGTTTGTAACAGGCAATAATTAGCTACATTCTATTTTTGTTTTATTTTCTAAAAAGTTGAGAGGTGATGGCCTTTCGACATCACATCTGCTTGGGTCCCTTAATCAGCACTGAAATTGAGAATGCAAATCTATTTGGCTGCCCCACTCTGTGGGACATATATCTAAATAGACATTATGGGATTCCACTCTCAAGAATGTAAAGAGCCTTAATTTAACACTGTGCTTAAGGCTACAATCACCCAGGAGTAAACCTCACTGAACACGAGGGAAGGAAACATGCCCCTAATTGTGTTACATACTTCATGGTGTTCTGACAGAAGTGTGTGTGTGTGTGTATAAATATTATTTCTGACAACACATATATTCACAAACCATAACTAAAACATTCATAACATATAACAGAAACCATGAATAATGAACATAAAACACCATCTCTTACACTATCCATCAAAAAACATACATCAAACATACATCAAGAAATGTGTATTTTTAATGTTATTATAATTTTGCTGATTAACTGTAATCAGCAAAACCACAGCCTGCTGTGGTCTAATATATGAATCAGACAAAAATGTCCATATTTGATATCAGAGAAATATGTGCATATAAGATAACTGCTTTAGGTCATAAGACTTTATGGCAGGAATGAGCAACATGTTTCTTATATTTTCTGGCCAAATAGAGCTCTTTGCTGGTGTTAAATAGGCAAAACGTCAGTGGGGTTTCCTTTCATCCAAATAATGAGAAAAAACAAAAGCTTAAAACTGGGTAACGACATAACTGAACAGTATTTTAATTTGAAAACCCTGTTCTGAAAAATGGCTCTGTTACCTCTGGTCTTGGTATTTCTCCTGCTACAATTTTTCTTTCTTGTTCTACAAACTGTATGACTTTCCTGCTTATAAGAGGTCCATTTGCACCTTTCACCAGATCCACCATCTTGCCATCCTGTAAAACAAACAAACAAACAAACAAACATAATTAAACACTAAGCTCAGGAACATGCCACAGTTATGTCAAATTAGCTTTGAATAATAATGTTGCTGTTATATGTCTTCATGGCATTTCTGACTTATGGTGACCTTAGGGCAAACATATCAGCAGAATTTGTTCAGAAGTGGTTTGTTCTTGCCATCCATGATTTGAGAATATTTTTAAAAAGTATGAATTAAAAAAAAGCAACAACTTGGTTTTACTGTGCCATTGTATTTAATGGGACGAGCCTCCATGGATTTTGGTTTCAACAGGGGGTCCTGGAACCAAACCCCAGTGAATAACAAGGGCCTGCTGTACATAGAAGATTCCTGAACAATTAACATATACTTTTTGTTCTGTCTGAAACATTATCACTTGTAGACCATTGACTATGGTAGATAAAACATGTAGTCTGACAGCTGAAGCTTGTAGGAAATGTAGGATATATCCACACTGCAGAATTAGAGCAGTTTGATCCCACTTTGTTATGGCTCCATCCTATGGAGTCCTGGGATTTGTAGTTTGGTGATGCATTCAGCCTCATCTGTCAGAGAGCTCTCATGCCTCACCAAACTACAGATCCCAGGATTATGAATGATACAGTTATGACAGCTGAGTGGTGTCAAACTGCTTTACTTCTGCAGTGTACATTCATGCATAGCTTCTCAAAAATTGCAAACAGCTCACTGGTTGTGAAAACTGAGTCCGGTGAAAATATATTTATATGAGTAAATGTTGTTAGTGGATGCCAATGCAATCAAATGTTTTCAATAACATGAATAATATTTAGTCATATTTCTGTTTATTCATTTATTTATTTTTATCCCGCCTTTCTCCCAAGTTGGGACCCAAGGCGGCTCACAACATACACACACACACACACACACACACACACACACACGTTAAAACAACACTTTAAAAACAATTAAAAACAATCCAGTTAAAACTGTATAACATTTTATGTTTTCAAGCCAAAATTGATTTCAAATTAGCAAAGAGACCAAACAAAAATCAAGTACTTACCAGACAGAAGACAAAAGCAGGTTCACACTTGTCTTTAAATGGAAGCAGAGTCACAATACTCTCAGCTTCTGCCTTCAATGAAGGACATGCAGAAAAATAAGCATTTTTTTCCAAATACATGCAAGACCATAGCTTGGCAATTATTTTAAAAAGTATCCAGCTACAGTTAGAGTATTAAGGCCACTCCAATAGTATATTTTGTCACTGTTACAGTTTTCAGAATGTAACACTGTCCTTTTTCACTTTACGTTGAACTGGATAGCCACTACCGAATTACAGTGAACTGGATAGCCACTTTACATTGAACTGGATAGCCACTACTGAATTATATAAATAGTTTCTGACTATTTAATACCAACAAAGATCTGAGCATTTCGATCAGTTCAAATTTTGAAGTCATAAAGGCTGTCCTGCTTAGAGTTAACTACAATAGTCACGGATGTCACTTTCCTCCCCAGGTCCGTACTATTTTAAAAAATCCCTGCCATGAATAGTAGCTAGGCATTTAAACATTACATGTAGTTAGCATCACAATTTTGGGGAGGCTTTGCATGATTATCCTGGGAAGTACTTCATTATTATTTCAAAAGATATCCCTCATTTTTACAGAGATCACTCAAGGATGCTAAAAATAACTATACCACTGTAACGAACCCTTTTTAAAAAAGCAAAACAAAACACCCAAATCAATAAGATAAAAAAGAAGAGCAGATAAAACCAATATTATATAGGGCTTAAAATAAATGGCATGTGTTTATCCCAAGCACTGTGTGGTTAGATACCAATTTCTCCAGCCAATTCCTGAGACGAAAAACAATTTGTAAATATCCAGTAAACTCTAAGTCATGTTTTCTAGATTGTGATGAGTCAAAACATTTTCTGGGAAATCTCAGTTGTGGGTATGAAAGGGAAAACAATTTCAGATTTTTGCTTTGGTGTATGGGTAGATAGAGTTCGTGTGCTATTTTTCCTCTCTTCCTCTCCTTTAGAATTACTCTCATGCATGTAAGAACAACAACATTTGAGTGTGTTTGGGTGTATTTCTGAAACCACTATACTTGAGTTTAGCAGTAGGGAAAGGGTTTGTGGCAACATAGTGGCAGGATTTATTATTTTATGTCTTTAACCCTCTGAAAATTCTCCATTACCCCTTTCCCCAACATACAGATGTCCAAAGTATTATTTTTGTTCCAGTATGTCACCCCAGTAGGGCTCCCCAAAAGTGCTACAATGGTGAAAAGTAATCAGTTTACATGGATAGTTTTTGTCCTGGCCATTTTCAGTCTGGAGTAAACGTCTATACATGTGAAATGGCTGGAGTCATGAACACAGTGTCATAGAATGCCTACTTTGCAGTTCATCTTTTGTTTGCTTCTGCACCAAAAAAGTCACTCTGGGAGAATAAATTGTCCCATCCTGTATGAAGGCCAAGCAGCAACAGTTAATATGTGACAATCTACCAACTGAGATAGGTGAAAGAAGGGCTGCAGTTTTAGTAAATTAAAAGTTATTTTAAAAAATGTACTTCCCCCAGATGGCTGGCATTAGAAGTCTTGATGATTAGATCCTCACCACAGCAAAATGTAGAAGATTGTCTTCACCAAATTCATTTTTAAGTTTTCTGAATAAGTTCACCATTGCTTTGCAAGGTCCGCACCAACCTTGATAGACGTCTACCACTGAAAAATCACATCTCTAAATGGAATACACATTTTCAAATGGGTGAAATCATCCCCACCCCCCTTCTTCGGCAAGCCCAGATCAAAACAGGTTACTGCTTGTAGCAAAGGATCATGATCCCCCTTGTCATTCCACACAGAGAAGCAGTCTGGACTAGACTGAATCTTACTGTGCTGGAAATGCAGGTCATATATGGTTGCCACCATTATCCCCAACATCTGCTGCTTGAGGTATTTGCTTCATTCTGACTAATAGTCCAGGCCTCCGAGGGAGAAAAGATCTGCTGGACTTATTCCCCTTCCCCACTGCCATTCCCTTCTCCTTTTGTGTCTTGTCTTTTTAGATTGTAAGCCTGAGGGCAGGGAAATGTCTAATTAACAATTGGTAAGCCGCTCTGGTAGCCTTTTGGCTGAAGAGCGGGGTATGTATAATTAATTAATTAATTAATTAATTTTAATGGTGGGGCCAGCACCCATGATAAGGTACAGCCTTCCCAGTGAGGTCCATCTCACCTGATACTGTACTGTCATTGCAGATTTTTTTGACATCAACCAAAGACCAATTTGTTCACCCAAGTCTTTTAAGTAACACAAGTAGCCTAAGCCCTTTGGTTTTTAACTCAATATGTTTCATTCTAGGTGAGTTTTGCTTTTGCTTTTTTTATGCTGCTTTAGGCTGTATGGGTTACTATTATAATCTGTATTTAAGCTGCTGTTTATACATATACAGTTAGCCCTTCATAACCACGGATTCTTTATCCACAAACATCCACAGCTTGAATATATATATATATATATATATATATATATATATATATATATGCACATTCCAAATAAGCAAGCCTTGATTTTGCTATTTCATATAAGGGACACTATTTTACTATACCATTGTATTTAAGGCAGTGGTTCCCAACCTGTGGGTCGGGACCCCTTTGGGGGTCGAATGACCCTTTCATGGGGGTTGCCTAAGACCATTGCAAAACACCTATTTAATTACAGTTATGAAGTAGCAATGAAAATAATTTCATGGGTTTCGGTCACCACAACATGAGGAACTGTATTAAAGGGTCGCGGCATTAAGGAAGGTTGGGAACCATTGATTTAAGGGAACATGAGCATCCATAGATTTTGGTATCCATGGGGGAAGAGGCTGGAACCAAACCCCAGGAAATATCAATAGCCCACTGTATATTTACTCATCGTAATCTGCCTGAAGTCCTTTGTATTGGAGAGGCATGCAATGTGGCCTTGTGTTTAAAATCACATTTGTGCCAAACTCTGGGAGAAACTTCACAAACTAAAGCTAGTTCAAGTCTGGATAATTTACTTGTTTGGCATATGACTTGCAGAATCCATGTCCTGTACGGCTCTTGTTTATTCCAATAATACACATTTTGACAAGCTAATTTCTATATACAGGAGAGACATTTTCTTACTCTTATGGTTAAACAATATCAAGTCAGAAGTCCTTGGCAATGTACTGCAAATTATCATAGGGAATGCAAATGGAATGGGAGATGGGGAATGCTCCTATTGTCTTTTGGTGATTGGAGATGCTTGGCCATCTCTGTGTTATATGGAGTTGATGGAATATTGTAGTACTCTACAACCCTTTGGAGATCTCCAGCTTCTGGAAAACTGATTAATGGAAGACTCTGCAGTCTGATTTTAAGGTATGCAAGATGACAGACTTCAAATGAAGGGCCCTCTTGCATAACAGAGATTGGTTGCTGGTGCAACTGAGGCTGAGAATAGAACCAGATATGATATTGATTTAATCTTTGCATGGAAATGTACATGCAGAGTGCCAATGTGGTGGTCTAAAATCTCCACTCAGCCCTGGAAATTCACTGGGTGATCTTGAGCAAGTCACAGTCTCTGTCTCAGAGAAAGGTGACCTTTCATAAATTCAAACCTCCACCATATAAATATCAAGGGCCTGTTACAGACAGCCAAAATAAAGCTGCTTCGAGTCACAGTGGAGGTATGGTGTTTCAATGATGCATGCATCCTAAGAGTCCGAAGTTCGCACCAAAGACACACTCCAGCCCTAAGACTGGAGCATGGCTTAGGATGATGATCATGAACCACCCATACACTCCACTGTGACTCGAAGCAGCTTTATTTTGGCTGTCTGTAACAGGCCTAAGATAAAACTGTATGATAGGAGTTGACCTGAAGGCACATCATTACTACTACTTCCGTGGGTACATTGTACATGCTGTGTCAAATGCATGTGTGCATAATATTTAGTGTACAACAGGAAAAAGAGAAGAAATGTACCTGTTAGGCCTTTATTCAGCATCATGTCATCCCATTGTGTTTGACTGGTTATTATTGTCTAAAGCAAAGTAAATATAGAATGTTGTTAGTTCTCAAATGCTAGATATTCCAATGACCCATTGAACAGTTACAAAAGAAAAGAAGATAAGATCTGTACCTGTAGCTGAATCTCTTTCTTTTTGCTTGCCATATTAATTCTTATAATTATACAAAGGTAAGAAATATTGAACTGAAATAATTGAGAAAAACACTGTTAATACAGTCTAAAATTTAGGTCAGTAGAAATTCTAATTCAGTTAAAGCAGTGAAATCAACAAGTACACATATCTGTATAGAGTTGCAATAGAAAATGGAAGCAAGCCAAACAAAAATGATAAATAAATTGAAAAGTATGTTTTAGAATGTATATAGATAAATTGAAGGACAGGCATATACACACTATTCATAGTCAGAAAGAAACCTTCTGCCCGAGGCTTCATTTTAAAAACAAGATTACGGATATAAGCAAGGACAGTCGTTTTTAAAAAAGCATTGAAGGTACTCTAAAAGGTGCTTTCTCCAATTTGGTACCCTTCAGATATTTTGAATAACAAATTGTCCCATAAAACCCAACTACAATGTTCAGTCAGGGAAGATTGCATCACAAACACTGAAGAAGATTGAGAGTTTTTTCTTCTTCCAGATTTTTGAATTAACAACAGCAACAAAATTCATATGTATAACAATTGATATTAGTTCTCTATCATACATTAAAACATCACCTTTCTTCAGTCCCTGTCATTGCATACACTGGACAAGAATGCCACTGTAAAAGATAAAAGATGTTGCATGGGTCGACAGGGGAAATTATATATTAAGGTAAGACACTAACTGTGCTAATAGGATGAACTCTTATAATGATTATGTTACCACCTATAATACATGATAGTTATTACAGCACTGATCAGAAACCAACTTGACTTGCCTAGATCCCTGTAGTATAATATACAGCACCACAATCCTTCATGCAGGTACCTTGAAACATTTTATTGAATAACATTTATTGGAATAAATATCTTTATACCAGCAGAGGGAGATAGTAGCATGGTAGAGTTGAGTAAAAGAGGACTCACGCTGAGGACTGAGGGAAACAGTAGTGCTTTCTTATAATTTGTTCTTGTTGTGTGCCTTCAAGTTGTTTGGCATTGCCATTGCCGTTCCCTGAGCATGAGAGTCTGTGACTGTGATACGTTTACTTTAAGGTTGTTATACGTCGGAAATGATTTGAAGGCACACCTCTCTTATTTAATGAAGATGCCATTTTACAAGTATCTCTGCACTGCAGAAGTGAGAATCAACTGATCTTCCAATTGTTGCTGAACAACAGCTCCCAGCATTCCTCATCATTATCATTAGTTATGATGGGACTCGCAGTCCAACTACTAGAGGACTGCATGAATCTCAGCATTGGACTTTACAGATAGACTGCAGTTTGTGAAGGGCAAGAAACCAAATGAACAAAAAAATACAAGTCCTATGTAGACATTACAAAATTGAAAGTGTGGTTGAGAGGACACCCACACAGTCCCCACCATGATTTACCCCCATGCTTTACCCCAATCTCGCTACAGATGTCTTGTCAATACAGAGATATTGGTTGTGCTGGCTGAGGGATTCTGGATGTTGCAACCCCAAAATAACTTTTGTAATCTCTGTTTTCAGAGATACAGCACCCTAGCTCTTCCCTACACCTCAATATTGCTTTAACAACAACAGTAGCAACAAACATAGCATAACATGGGGTGAATAACGCTGTGAGTAAACTTTCTCCCCCCCCCCCCATGGACCTCTTAGGAATAGCACAATCTGTAAGGACTTTATCACATGGGGGGGCTTACTGTACATTTGCAAATGTCATAAACCATTAAAAAAGCATGCTTGAGGTTTGCATGCCAGCACACTTCTCCCATTTGTGAATCATCACAGACACATCCCCACTCACTTCTTCCGTGACTAAAGCATCATGGAGCGTATAACGGAAGATCCTATTATTACCAAAGGGCAGCTCCAAGGACCCTTTGGTCATGGAAGAAGCAAGTGGGGACGGGTCCATCACGATTCACTGACGGGAAAAGCATGCGGGCGTGTGAACCCCGATCACGCTTTTTAAACAATTTAGGACACTGCATGGCGATTTATTCACAGTAAGACCCCCATGTGCTAATCTCCTAAATCAATTGCCCCCAACAAACTGGATACTCATTTTACTGAACTACAAAAGGATGGAAGGCTGAGCCAACCTTGGAGCCCTGGGATCCAACTCACAACCTTGTGGCTGCAGTACCACCACTTAAACCACTGCACCATGAGGGCCCGCAAAACTATTTATAGACTATTAAAGGACAAAACACCTTCCCAACTTTGCACAATTGTTGTGTATTTCTTCACATCAGCTATGAGGAATCCCACAACAGCAAGACTAACATCTCACACTATGAAAAGAAATTCTCCTTCCATGCCAAACACCATGGTATCTGTTGATGGATTAATTCAAATCCACAAATTCTTATTCTATTTATTATAAGTGCTGCTGCGGTTGTTGTTGTTATATTTGTCTCCTGATTTTCTATTAGTGTTCAAGATACACTAGTGTTCAGGATGACTAACAACAATAATTAAAAACATGCTAAAAATCATTGAAGCATCATCACTAAACAGTTTAAACCATAAAACAAGTAACGGCACATTACCTTGTGAACAAGTTCTTAGTATTTATAGAAGTTGTGTTAATTAATCCACAATAACTACTTCCCTAAGTGATGAGAAGTGTGTGGAAAGAAAGAGACAAGAGTGACTGATAGGGCAGCTGTTATCACAGTTGCTATGGTCACCAAAGAACATCTAGGTGGAAGATGCCAACTGTAAAAAATGGTACGGGAGGGAAATGTCTGCTGTATAAGAGGACATTAGGATTCTTGCTTTGTTATGTTTGCTTAATTCTTTATTTTTAATTTTAAATATGTTTACAAATTATAATGTGTCTCCCCCTTAACTGTACAGTCAGCTATTAGTCTTACATATCTTCCACCTTGTAAGTTTCTCTCAAGTCCAGGCACTGCACCACTTAATTATAGCACTGTATTTCCACTTTAACTGCCATAGTAGCATCCTATGGAATCCTAGGATACATAGAGGCGGAACAGACCACTCCTTTCAGCACTGGATCGGGGCTGTGGCATCTACATGCCACAGCCCCAATCTGGCCTTTCCATGGTGCAAAAAGGAGCCACAAAAAGCGGCTCCTTTCTGTTCCGTGGAAAGGGCACCATAGCCACTGGTGCCACAGCTTTTCTGCACTCCTTTGGCATTGTGTTATCTGGATGCAGCATCACAAGAGCGCCGTGATGCCACCCGCCATGTGATGGGGGGTGCAGCATCACGGCAGCATGGGGGCAGAGTCAATGTGCACACTGTGCGGAAACCACACCCCCACTCTTCCCCAATGTCAGCCTTTATGGCTGGTCTGTTGAGGGCCATAGTTTGGGGAGGCATTAGAGCTCTTTTACCGAGAATTCTAAATTACTCTCCCTAAGCATAGCCAGCTCTGGAGAACAGGATTTGACTCCCTGCATGGTCATGGAAACCCATTGTGTGGTCTTAGGCAAGTCACAACTTCAGAAGAAGACAAAGGCATACCTACTCGGAACAAATCTTGTCCTGTGATCAGTTTGCCTTAGAGTAGCCATGGTCAGAAATGAGTTGAAGGCACACAACAAAAATTGCATGCCCCAAGGATTTCATAGGATGGAACCATGGGAATTGAAGTGGAATCATAGTATAAAATTTTGCATTATGAAGTCTCCATAGACA
>NC_056527.1:63431291-63471834 GCF_019175285.1 Sceloporus undulatus | reverse complement strand
AGATAGATAGATAGATAGATAGATAGATAGATAGATAGATAGATAGATAGATAGGATAGATGGATGAATGGATGGATGGATTTATTTCATTGTCTGCAAGTGAGAAGATCGAAATCTGGAATCTACTACTAAATAAATAAACAAAATGTCTCTTCGCATCCTCATAGCAGTCTAGGTCACAGGAATCACAATGACCACAACTGCTGATGCAGCTTCAGTTTTGCTTTCTCCCACAGCTGTGTTTTATTAAAGTACTTCAGGTTCTTTTCATCCCATTTTTGTTTGATTCTTTTAAAAAAAAACCAACAACACCCAACCAAAATTGTTACCAGTGTGCACAAGCCAAATTTAACAGGCACAGCTGTTCCTAAAATGTATAAAGTATTTATAACAATATACAGTAACAATAAATCAATACAACCTGAAAAGAAAGAAAAGAAAACAGCAAAAATAATGTAGGTATGTGTCTGCCATGAAGCTATTAACAATGGGCAGCCTGTCAGAAAGAGAAAGAGAGAGGAGATTATTATTATTATTATTATTATTATTATTATTATTATTATGCTTTATTTATATAGTGCTGTAGATTTACACAGCACTGTACATACACTTTCCCCTCCACTTTTCCTACTATTATTGTCTTTTCCAATGATTCATGTCTTCTCATGATGTATCCAAAGTACAACAGCCTCAGTTTTGTCATCTTGGCTTCCAGGGTGGTAATATAAATATCAGGAGGGTGGACCCAGGATATTTTATTGCATGATGCAAATAAAAGATAATACTTTTTTCCATTTAATGTGCAGAAGCTGATGGGCATGCTGTTAAATCTTACACCAACACTGAAGAGCATCTGAGAATAGCAGATTAGCTCAGAGAGTGCAGGATAAGCACACATCTTTGTCCTCCAAGCTACTGCTCCTCACTATACTCTTTCTATGGAGATTATCGCACAAAGCTTTCCTCCCGATGGCCCTGTGGCTTTTTAAACAGCAATGATTCTTATCATATTACCACGTAGTTGTGAACTGATAATAGGTTGCCCATGAATCTCATCGCACTATCCTTCCCTTTACTCATCACCTCTCCAAACTTAATCAGTAAAGTGTAGTCTTGCCTTTGGCAGTAGGGGTGTGTGTGTGTGTGTGCAGTGAAAGCCCTTTAAATCCCATTTTTACTGCCCCTGATGAAATGGTTGCCATGTTAGCACTAAGAAGTCTTGCTTTCAGTGGGAATGGTATCTGTGTGTGTGTGTGTGTCTGTGCAGTGAAAGTCCTTTACATCTCCTTTTTACTGCCCCAGATGAAATAGTTGCCTTGTCAGCACTAAGACGTCTTGCTTTCAATGGGAATGGTGTATGGTTGTGTCCATGCAGTGAAAGCCCTTTTAAATCCTGTTTTACTGCCCCAGATGAGTGGCTACTTTGTCAGCACTAAGTCTTGCTTTCAATGAGAATGGTGTGTGGGGCCTTGCAGGGAAAGCCCTTTAGATCCCCTTTCTTCTGGCCAAGAGGGATTGCTTCTTCAGCAGCAAGAAATCTTGCGCTCATTAGAAATTACCCCAGAATGATTTATGGCGCATACTTCAATAATGGGCTAACTGCGGGACTGACAGCTATTCACTGGATTTTCCCATTCTTTAAAAGCAGTGGCAGAAGCACAGATTGGCTACAGGATAACTACTGCCTAGTCACAACGTAGTGCAATAAGATCCATGGATTACAGTTTCAATCCCGCTTCTATCCCACTGTTGAAGAACCATTTGATAATCTCCTGAAGCAATTGTTTCCTTCTGTTTAATGGAAGGGGCACACACATACTTGAACTCAGAACCTGATGCCTGGATGGATAAGTCTACCTCCAACAAAGATTTAAAAATTTAACATGGAGATTCATTTGGCATCTTTTACCTAATTGTTGTTTGCAAAGGGATCTTGTAGCATATTTGACACTAACTAAAAGAAAGATGTTCTTAGCATGAGCTTTCGTAGGTTTCAGCCAATTTCTTCTGATGCACGTTTGGAGCATCTGAGGAAGTAGACAGAAGTCTATGAAATCACATGCTACCAACTCAGTCGCAAAGGTGTGACAAGATCCCTTTGCATGCTGATTGGTCATGACCAAGCAAATGGGTTTCATTGATCAATCAGGGATTGATGGATGACAGATCCAGACTCCAAAGAGGAGTAAGGGCCTCTGCCTAGAGGAATAGCCCCTTTTACATTTTAACTGAGAACAATACCATCCTGACAAAATGTTGGCCTGTGACTCTAACATCATCTTTTTTTTCTTACTCCTATGTGATTTTTAACACCTTCGCCTGATGAAGAGGCCAGTGAAGCTTCAAAAGCTTGCATAATGTATTTTGTGTGTTTTGGTTGGTCCCATAAAGATATTGCTCTTTTGTGGATTTTGGATGTTATTGTACTTTTCTGTCATTCTCATGATTTCCAACATGCACGTTGTTATTTTAAACTGAAGTTTTCATCATCTCATTTATGATGCAATTTGAGGATTTGAGTAAGTCTTTCCCAGAATGTGGGCTGGACAAAATTCTAGGTCATCAGTGTTGTTCACATGCATTGCTCTCCTATGACTTTTAGAGAAGTTGTTTCTTTCCTTGATCTTGTTCTTGGTTAAGCTGACACGTCTTTCTTCACTGCTTCCTTCCTGAGCTTACAAAATTCTTCCTAGTTCTTTCCTACTTACAAAATCACACTGTTTGGGGATCTCTACTAGTCTAAGGCAGTGGAGGACAGAATTCTTCTTCTTTTTCTTCCCCTTCTTGCCTTTTATTTTTAAATGTTATGGAATGAATTTTATTACAGAAACATTTTGCCCATAAAGATGCACCCAGCACGACTGAAGAGAAAATGATGTTGCCTTGGAGACTATATGGTGACCTTAAGAAAGAACAAAAGTGCTGTATAAACAACAGCCTAGAGAGTAATCAAAATCAAATTATCTGCAGAGCTAAACTTAATGACTTTTCTGTTAGGAGAAACTGCATGAGTGTGCGATTCAAGGATAAGACTGGCTTTTCCTCTGAACTATTTAATCTGGCTGTATTCTCCCAGCTTTATAGAATTACTGAAGACTATTTCAGCATAATGCAGGATAGTTTGGGTCCCTGCCTACAATAAATCATGGGTTAAATTTTCATTGAAAGGCTCCTTTTTAAGGTAACACAATATTTCAGAGATGGTATAACATGGGCATTGAAGAGAAATGTGTCCAAGCGAAAGTTTTCAGGTGAAAGGGTGCATGTTCCTTATTCAAAAAAGCAGCTGCATTTTAGACAACGAGAAGGGTAAAACCTAATCCTGACAACCAAGATAAAAAAAACCTTTGTCCTGTTACAGACTGCCAAAATAAAGCTGCTTGGGGTCTCTTTGGAGGTATGTTATTTAAATGAGGCATGGGGTCCTAAGAGTCTGGAGGTCGCGCCAAAGCCACACTCCATTCCTAAGCACTGGAGTGCAGCTTTGGTGCAGCTTCTGGATTCTTAGGATGCATGCATCATTTAAACAGCATACTTCCAAAGAGACCTGAAGCAGCTTTATTTTGGCAGTCTGTAACAGGCCTTACTTTCTTGAACTATATTTCTAGTTGGGGAAGTTGGGGAAGTGGCTCCATTCCCTGTTGTCTTGCTTGGGGTGGGGTCATAGTTACTGTCATAGCAGCCTTTCTGCAGTAAGAAAATATGCTGAACTAGAGATTAGAAATGGGGTGGGGGGGCTACAACTATCAGAACATTGCTAGAAGATTCTGGAAACTATAGTCCAGTATTTCAAGCTTCTGTGAGGGCCAAATGGGATCTTCTGTATATAGAAACTGGAGACATAATCAAACCTCCGTTAACTTTTTTGTATGTTTTTACATATATCTTTCTAAGTGCTTTTAAAGTATATTTAATTTGTATAAGCTGCCTTCAGTTCCAGGTTTGGGAAGAAGGCAGAAAATAAATAATCACATTTCCTTTGTACTGCCAGTTATTTGCCCTTTTTTTCAGTGTATGTTCTGACTCTGCAGATCCACCTCTTGCTGGCTGGGAAAGATAATGCAGTGGTACCCCGGGATACGAATTACCCAGCTTACGAATTTTTCGGGATACGAAAAAATCCCATAGGGATTTATTGTTTCGGCTTACGAAGGTTTTTTCGGGTTACGAAAAAACCTCGGCGCTATTTTCAATGGAGCCGCGGCGGAGCCGCGGCTTTTTTTCCATTAGCGCCTATGGCAATTCAGGTTACGAAGGTTTTTCGGGTTACGAAATTAGCCGCGGAATGAATTAATTTCGTAACCCGAGGTACCACTGTGGTTGGAAGCTGGTAGCAGAAATCTGTTCATCAGTTTACTGAGAAATATTAGCTATCAAAGGATTGTTGGCCATAAAGCATCATTGTGTTCTGAGTGATGGAGCATTTGGCCATGATGCCTAGAAAGATGATGCAGCTATAAATAATATGTACTTCTCTGGTGGAAAACACATGGCCTCCCAAATGTTGCTAGATTAATATTAGCCACAGCTAGAGTTGTCCATAGTCAGGATGGTAGGGACTGATTATTTGCATCCATTCTGATTTAGTTTGTGGAAAGCAGTTGCCTTGATGAGCTTGAAAGATGATTAAATGCTATGGTATGAATGGGGGAAATGCATCTCTGTTAGTTTTCCTGGACTTATTGGTGACTTTCAGTAGCAATGATGGTGAAATTCCTCCAGGATGCCTGGCTGGTACAGTATTGGCTTGGGAGGCACAGGATGCTAGGGCTCTGTTTTTTTCTGGTAGGAAAGTCAAAGAAGTATATATAGGTTGTAGTTCTGTACAGTAAGGCTCAGCCTCAGCTTTCAACATCTGTCTCTGGAGTACAGAAGTATTTTAATAGTACTTTAAGTATAAAAGAACTGGACACAGCATGCCAGGTGAGGTCAGACCAAGTAGAACAAAGTGGCACTAACATATCCCTCAGTTTGGACACTATACCAAAAGTGCCAGATAGAAGTGGGAAAGCCCCTGAAATGATTATTCAGGCCCACTCAGATACACACACTCTCTCTCACACGCACGCACACATCCACCATCACACACACACACAATTATGCTTTCAAAAGCTTCCATTGGCACAGATGTGGGTGAGACTGTATACTTTTTTGAGGGAGGGTCATCACATTGAGAAGGTGAGAGCTGGCTCCTTCCCTCCCCAGGACTAGAAGAGACAGAGGCCTGTTCAGAGGTAGAAATGTCTTATCTTCGATCAGAGATTAAGAGATTTTAAGTGTTATGGAGTCTGGTGACTCCAACATCAGTGGGATGATGAATTCACTCTGAATCTTTGTGCAGACTTCAGATGGGCTAACCAGAGCACTGGTCATATTTGAGAAGAGGGTTTGTATAGATCTCTTAAAGTATGGATCAAAGTGAGTTCTCTACCTTGTGGATATTGTCACCATTAGTGTTATAGCATGGAGAAGACTAAAGCTGGAGACATTATTCCCCACTCTAACCAAGGAGAAGGGGAGTCATATGGATGTTTGGCCTGCAGCACCTACAACCTATCAATGGAGCCTAGCTGTTCTCATCATCTTGGATGGCTGTCTGGAAGTGGTTTCAGGGTGAATTCACATAAAATGGAAATACTGTGGTAGGACAACCAGAAGATCTGGGTAGAGAGGTGTAGTTCAGTATTCTTTGTCATTATTGTGTAGAATTTCACACTCAGAGGACAAGTGAAACATTTTCTGCCTGATCATGTGAATGAGTGTTACCAGCTGAAGTAACAGTGCTGTCTACTAGAAGCTCAACAAGCAACTGAAAGTGAGCAGGTTACATTTAAGAACTGGTAGAAATTAACAAAATATCAAGAAAACAAAAAGGATGCGAGTTTAGCTAATTTAAATTTGATGAAGTAGTCATGGTTGTGATTTTTTTCCCCCTTTAATTTTTATCAGAGTCTCATCTCTCAGCACTCACACTGTGCCCCTTATGTGAATTCCCGATGAAAACATTGTCTGGAGCTGAGGATCTGAGGAAGGCACCTAAAATGCACCAAGTAGAAGATACTGTTTTACTGATAAGGCAAAGGTCCCTTTCATAATATGCAGCTATGACAGCATGCTTCCATTGTAATTGCCATGACTTCATTTAATGGAATCCTGGGGTTTGTAGTTTGGGGAGGTAATAGAACTCTAAACACCTTGAACTACATATCACAGCATTCCATGGGATGTTGCCATGGTGATTAAAGTGGAATAGACTGCAAAAACAGTGTAGTGTGATAAGGATCTAGGACTCTGGAAGACCAAGGTTTGAATTCCTGTTCACCTGTGGAGACACACCAGGTAACACTGAGCAAGTTACATTTTCCTGGTCTCAGAGGAAGGCAGGCGCAAACATCCTCTGAATAAATCTTGCCAAGAAAACTCTATGCTAGGAATAATAGCACTATCATTAGGTATTGTGAAGGGACCCAAGGAGAGAAGACTAAGCTATGCCCATTGTTTCTACTTGGCCTATCCCAACTGCATCTATGCAGTTGTAGCAGCTGATGCCTCAGAATGCCATATGTCCCAACCATCCCAATTGAGAATCTCAGACTATTCCAATTTTCCAACTGCTTTTAAAATGTCCAAGTTTCTTTACCATTCTCCCTCTTCCCCCCTTTGTTATCAATTGTTGCAAACTGAGTTCTCGGTATAAAGATAGTTTAATTTACTCAGTAGGAGGAAGGTTAGAGGAGGAATCTTGCCCTTCCCAGTAGGCTGAGGAACAAGCAAACTGCTGAAAACCTTTGCTGGCTTGGATGTTCTTCATTAGTAAGAACTTTTGGCATCTTGAACACATTCTGATGTTCCTTAGCCCCATGTCCTGGTTTTCATCAGTGGAATGTTGGTAAGTGTGGAATACGTATCACTTCAGTGTTTAAATGGGATTCTGAGGTTGGAGCACCTACAGTCCTGGAGCCTTTTCACACTACAATTACAGCACTTTCAGTTCATTTCAACTGCCATGGCTCCATCCTATGGAATCCTGGGAGTTGCAGTTTAGGGAGGGGTATATAGAATTCTAATCCAGAAAGCAGTCCCACACCAAACTACAAACCCCAAGAAGCCATAGAATGTAACCATGGAAGCTCAAGTGAAATCAGCACTATAACTGCATAGTGTTAAAGGACTCCCTTAGTAGCTCATTACATTAAGCTCCAATAAATTTATGTCCATAAAGGTGTAAATGTTATCCATACGTCCTTGAGTTTACAATAAATAGGAACACAAGCACACACATAATGTGAAGATCAGAGACTTTGAATGTTTTTGTACAATTGCTATTTCTTTTACTGACCCTTTATTATAGACAGATTTCTTTTCTTGTACATTTCCCCCTTAAATACAGTAGTATGTAAATATGAGGCAGTTGTTGGAATTGCTATGCACCAAGCCAGTCAAATTTGGGAGTTACTGGCCCTCCAGATGTCACTGGAGGGCAAATCATAGGAACCCAACTAGCAGGATTTATTATATAGGATGATGGGATTTTCAGTCTAACATTTTGAGAGATCATAGTTTTCCACCCCAAATCCCAGGGCCGTAGTTAGGCACACGTTGAAGTTCTCTGCTGTTTCTATCAGGGGATAGCTGTATATCCAAATAGATGTGCATGCATAAACAGACACAAAATAATATTTACATTGCCTAGATTTTTGTTCTGAAAAACTTTAAGTCATATACCTTTTCTCTGTCTAGTTGACCTTGTTGGGCTATGACAGATTTTCTTAACACACACAAAGCCTTAACAACAGGACAGTGCAAAGATTTTTTGCCTCAAGATTTTCCTTCCACCGATCACAAAAGAAAACAAATCAAGGCAACTTATTGCTGTTATGCTCAAGCAGACTTCATTGTATAAAGCCAAGTGAGAATACTGTTTCTCATTCACATGCTGAATATAATAAATCCGAAAGAAGTGATGAGGGAGGAAGCAAAAAATGATGACTAAAATAAAAAAAGAGCTTTTCAGTTGGGCCCGAAACTCTTGATGTGGCCATATGGATCCTGACACCTTCTTTACCACCTTTAGAAGCATGAAAACTTGCAAGCCCAAAAGGGCACATGTTATAATAACCATTATGCCAATTAAAGTATAGTTCACAACTTTCACTGCTTCAGCCTTGAACTCCTGGTGAAAAGTAAAACATCTGTTTCCGTCATAGTCCCCCATTTGCCCATACCAAAGAGACATTACCGGCACAATGGTAGCAAAAGCCAAAATCCATACAGCTGTGCTCATAGCAACAGCATGCAAATTTCTGTAGAATTCCACCTTATCCTTCCACTGAAAGAAAATAAGACCCCTGATTAATAACACAATTACATAGAATAGAAAGGTGAGGTACATGTGCAAATGTACCATTATGCTCACAACTTTACAAAAGAATGGCTCAAAGATCCAGTCATCCGTGATATAGTAATACAGGCGAAATGGCACAGTCACAAGAAAGAGACTGTGGATCACCACCAAGTTTATAATTGCTGTTGTGGTCACGGATAATGTATTCATTGTCACTAGCAAAAACGACATTCTGATGGCTCCACACATGCCACCAATAAACACTACTGTGTATGTTGTGATCAAGACAGGATTCCAAATAAAGTGATAAGAAACTAATTCTGGAGCCTGGGATGAGTTTATATTATAAAGAGTTCCATTCTCTTCAGCCATGATTCTAGAATTTCCTTTGGTCATAGCCTAGAAGAAACAAACACATAAACAAAATCAATTCCACTTATATTGCAAAGAAAGCTTTAAAAGTATAAGTCTACATATGTACAGATAGTGTTCTGGAAGATACAAGAAGTGACTAAATATGGTTAACTGTACGTAATTGGATATGAAAACAACTATAACTAAATACTGCTGTGGCTGAAGCAGAAGGAAATTAATGAAAAAATGTTTTTCAATATTGTAGCTGGTTTTAATGTATATTTGGATGCCGAATTAAGAATAAATAACACAAATCTTGTGCCCCCAAAAATGTTCTTTCACAAATTCAGTATTTTTATAAATTCAGTTGTTACTCAGTGCAGACATGGATGCTTCACTGTGATTTTTTTAAATGCTTTTGAATGGGTTTTTGTGTTTCATATGAGTGTATTAATGTGTTTTGAACATCTATTAAAAGACTTTAACCCCTTTCTTAGGAGATTATCACACTGCCCTTTTCCATCCTTTCTTCACGACCTAGGCATCGGCTGAAACCTTTTAAGCATGGATTTTATTGCACGCCTCCATGCCCAGGTCGGAGGCATCCCATACCCAATCTGGATTTCTCCAGGAAAATCCCATTCTTTCAAAAAGTGTGGGAGAAGTCCAGATCAGGTACGGGATGCCATGGTTGAGTATGGGATGCCTCCAACCTGGGCATGGAGGCACGTGATAAAATCTGTGCTTAAAAGGTTTCATCCTGCACTTAGGTCATGAGGGAAGGATGGAGAAGGGCAGTGTGATAATCTCCTTACTCTTTGCAGCATAATTCTTTGCAGGACCATGTTATTCAGTAACATTTTACAATATAGAAACATCAAAGCAAGATGAGAAAAACTGTATCTGATGGACCAAATCTGAATCATTTTTGGATTTAAAACACCAAATCCTTATAAAACCAGCGTACATTTTAAAATAAGTTTTTATCACCCTCAACTTTGCAGACCAGTGTTATATTCAACCTAGACTGCCACATTATTTTCATCTTGATGCCCTCCAGGTATTAACATTTGGCTGAAGTGTGAATGAGCCAAAGGGTCCCAAGTTGCTTTCAACTTTTCTTTTTCAGACTGTGATCAGTTTGTGATATAAAGCATGCACATTTTACAGGCTCAAACATTAAAGCTATCCGAATTCTAGATTTGTACAGTATGGGCACACATAACTTTCTTTTCTAGGTATAATCACATTTCTGTATTATATTAATGGTAGTCTAATTGCTGTTCAGGGCAGCCTCACTTATGCTATCTTTACAGAACTTCAGCCTTAGAGATATGATGGTAAACATGTCATTGCTAATCAGATCAGGTTTTTCTTTTTCTTTTTAAAATAACAGGTATGGAAGAAAGTGATTTTCCTCAGGACTAGTCAACAGGAATCTGGAGATGAGGGCTAGAAACTAGAAGGGGAATCATTTCAGAAATTAATACTGGCAATGAAGGTATCACTCAAAATGTCACTCGCACACAAGATGTGCAGCTAGTCTTAACCATGCTAACTTGATGGTATATTTCAGTGTGTTAAAAGGCATTTAGTTATTGTTATGTTTATTTTATTATGTGTTATTATTTATTTGATTAAGTGTGCATAGGATTGCAGTTTTGGAAATTGCAAACACTAGATTAGGTTAAAAAAATGAAGTGAGAAGTGAGAAGAGATGCTATTGCTTTGGCTTATTTTTAGTAACTGGATTCAAAAGGTCTGGGAAAATTTTTTAGTCCTGTTCTCATCTTTTTTTTTTTTACACTCTTTTACCTGTTCATCTTTTATGATGGGTAATCATAGCTTCAGAATATTTTCCATTCTGAGCCTTCCACAGCTCGCATGCTGTTTGCAATCTTATTCTTTTGGGTCTAGCATGACCTGTTTTTTAAACAAAGAGTGCTGGAAAATGCAGTTTCCTTCTGTTTAGAGGTTCCACCTGCAGTTATAAGAAGAAATATGAGATTTTAGAGCTGAAGTCATAGCTAGATGCCAGAGGGAAAGAAAAAAAAATTACTTTGTAAGGATTAGTCATGCAAGCATTTGCTTTCACCAGAAAATCAGGAAAATTATAAGCAAGACCAATATTTTGGTACACCACACTATACGTAGGGTTAATTTGTTTTGCAGTTCTTCCACTCCAGTTTATGAACAGGGACTGACCACACTGACCAACTTTTCCCCATGCCATTGTGTCTTACTAGACTGGCATTTCCAATCTTCGAAATGACCCTTCCTGGATCACCAGCCACATTTGCTCTCAGTGACTGTAAGCTCTAGAGAACCATTTTCATCACCGATTGATGTATGCTTGTTTAATAGCTTTGTCATATTTGTTTAATATCTTTGTCATATTTGTCTAATAACTTTGTCATACTTGTCTAATAACTTTCTCATTACACAAAGGAATTAAATATGTCATAATATGGAGAAGTAGTGACTCTCTTTCATAGCTTCCTGATCCTTTCTTTTTTAGCTGGGTACCTTCTTCACTGTTATACCTTTCATTATGAGCTTTTTGCTATCATCAATCTAAGAAAGTTTCTTTCTAGGCCAAGGCAACTCGTGGGTCAGTGTAAGAGGGGTGCCCCAAAGAAGAGATATAAGGACTCCCTGAAACAACATCTCAGGCTTGGCCAAACTGATCACCAACAATGATCCACCCTGGCCTCACATCGGGAGGCATGGAGACGCATTGTCCACGATGCTGCAGCCTTTTTCGAAAGCTCATGGCGAACGAGTCTCAAAGAGAAACGACAACGCAGAAAGAACCACAACTCGGAAACATCACCCAAGGAGACCTTCCGCTGTGCTTTCTGCAACCTAACCTGTTTGTCCCAGATTGGCCTTTTTAGTCACCAATGCACTTGTACAAAGCGCGAGATGAGTCCTTCCTGAATCTTCGTTTGCGAAGCAAAGCCAGAGGAGGATCTTTTTCACTGTTATACCTTTCATTATGAGCTTTTTGCTATCATCAATCTAAGAAAGTTTCTTTCTAGGCCAAGGCAACTTGTGTTTTCTACTTGGCTTTGATGGTATGTGTAGGGGAGGACACACATTGTTACTATCCACTTTCACAGCAATCACACTGAAATGCCCATTGTTCAGTGGTTCTCTTAACAAGAAACTGCAAGATGTGCCACACATCTCTTGTAAAACCAATACTTTAGAAAAATGCTTCAAAGTCTGGTTTTTAAAAAGGGTGTGAGATGGTGTGGGGAAATATTCTTCTCTTAAGTTTCATTGCAGAATTTCACGCCCACAAACAATATCTTTAAATTATACTTTGATATAATTACTTCAATGTGGTTTTCATCTGCGAAAATCATGTAGCTGGCCATATCACACTCTTTCATATGCTCCTGTCCTTTTGAGATCTCCCAGGGCCCCTCTGGACTTCATCAAAATCTTCACAGAAGCTGGGAAGAAGGACTGTATTTTGCCAGCAACAATATTGTTGTGAACTAATATTGCTATAATGCCAACTATTTGAGAGTGGTTTAGATTTGAATAGACAATTAAGACCCATAAACCTTACTAAAGATTTGCTCCTAAGGGAGATTAAAGCTGCTAAGAATAGCCTTGTTAGCTCTGAGATAAAATATTTTTCACTGATGCTAGGGAAATAACTCCAGGAAAGTCTTGAGCTGGTGGTCTTATGGTGTTTGGGGAGACATAGTGATCCTCTTTTGTTCTGCAATCTAAGTTCTCTCCAACCACAATCCACTACATTAGCTGTTCCCAGATCAGTAATCTGTTTATCTAATTAATGACTGCCAATTTATCCTAAGAAATTGTGTGTTATGCTTTATATGCTTACAGTTGGTGGATAAAATTAATCTGATTCATTCAATGCAATAAATTCTTAGTTCTTCACTAGACAATGTTTTTTTATGAAGCATCTTGTACAACAATTGCTGTCATTGATTTCTTTTTATCTGATGATGCTATAATTATCCAGGAAAGCGTAAATAAGAACAAAAATTGTTTGTTTCTAAGGATATTGCTGGAATCCTCAAAAGGAATGAAGCAAGTCTTACTTTGAATGCTCTTCTTTGACTCTAATGCATTTCCCATATTATGTAAAATGCTCTTCAAGACAAAAAGCTCTAATCCTACTGTACACTCACCTCCAGCACCAAAATCTATGAAACACAGTGGGAGCTGCTTTTGAGTAAATGTACATTCAGCTCCACTGCTAATTAACACTTAGATGGCATTCAGTTCAATGGAACTTCCCATACTGATTTCAGTAGGATTAAGAGGAATTAACTTAGTATGGATCCAGTCCATTGCCTTTAACAGGCTGGTGGCTACTTGCCAGCTATGCGACACAGGCTGGCACACATGGGTAGTATTTTACAGGTTTAAATATTGCAAGCAAAGTGCTTACAACTATATGGTCAGATACCAGACAATAAAGAACTCTGAATGTGAACCACCCCACCCACCCACCCACCCATCCACCCAGATCATGCTCCCAGATCTCTTGTGCCTCCTACCTGCCTTCCTTTTTTGCGGAGTTTTCTTCAGCCATTAGGTACTCCTGCCAAAGAGGGCCAGATGCAAAAGAGGATAAAGACTGCTGAAATTCCTTATTCTCTGCCTATTCTCTGTCCAAGATCCCTAAAACCTGTTGCTATTTGCTTACTGCAGTCACAATCAAGACAACTTTGGGACATTGTCTTCAGAAATCTCCTTCATAGATTAATTGACAGAATGACAATGAAGATGGTTGCAAACTTCTCAAAGGCAAGAGTATAGCACAAAGTATTCTGCTGCCTGAGTCAGAAAGGAAATGCATTGCTTTCTCATTGCCACTTCTACGTGTACAGCTATCCCAGGGTGCTCCCTCTTCTCTCCCCATTCTTCCCTCAGTCTGTTCACTTCAACCCAAATGTCTTGTCCAAAATCAAGGCACTGTGGACAGGGTGGGCACGGAGACATGCTGGGTGGCAAGCTTGTGCTATGACAACACAGAGACTAGCCACAGCCCCTCTGCTCATGATGCCTTATTCTATGGAAAGACATCTGAGAACAAGCAGCTGAAGCTTAATGGGTTCTAGAGAGCTTTGACTACTACATTGCTGCAGAACTAAAATGGCTGGCAGGCAGGCAGGCTGGCTGGCCACTGTCCTCCTAAGGCACTTAAAGCAAATAAGATAGGCAAAGACTTCAGTGAACTGAAAATGTGAAAAGGTATGTGGTCAAAACATTTATTTATTTTTAAGACAGGAGTGGCAAATATTTGTTGTGCCCAATACAAATGGGCTAAATTTAATATGTTGGTTTTTTTTTTATTGTTCAGACAGCTATTTCACTTTTTAAAAAATAGGTGGAGCCCCATCACACTCTCCTTGTTTTGGAAAAATGCTGAACCAGGTGCCTGCAGATTTTTCACCTTACACAGATGACTCCACAGAGTAGTGTGCATTTTGCAAACTGACCACGCGAACTGCCATTATGTTATGTTGTAGTTGTGGTTTCCCCTTTTGCAAGGAGAGTATTTGCAAACAGCTACAGTATGCTGATCAGCAATTTGAAGTATACCCACGGAGACTGTGAAGTGATGTTAGTAAGCTAGCATTGTTGGGTTGGATACTGACAAAGGGGCTGTAGAGTTCATCCAAAAGGTCTGGCGTCAGGGTGGAGTGGGGGTATGGTGACTGCACGCTGCATGCCCCAACTCCATGCCCAAAGTGGGCAGATGGGGGGGCGGCATCATGACGTTTCTTCAATGGAGCGTTTAGACATGCTGTGCCGAAGAAAATGGGAAGAGCTGTACGGTGGCGGCAGCAAGGGTGCCCTTTTTCTGGGCCAAAAAGAAGCAGCACTTTTGCTTTGGGCTGGAAAAATGCTGGATAGGGGCTGCAGTGTGTGGTTGTCACAGCCACCATCCAGCATTCAAAGGCGTGGCAGCAGGCCACTCCTTCGGGGTGGTCTGTTTTGCCCCTTTGTCAGAAGAGACCCACAGGAATCAATGCGATGCTTATCCCATGGCTTAATAAATTGATTTACCTCTGTGCAGTTTAAAGCTTAATCTGAGTGGCATCCTGATGTTATCAGAAAGTTTGTGCTGCTGAAATCACCACCTAAATACAGCCCAGGTCCATCTCCACTTCCAGTGGCCATTTTCTTAAGCCAGAAAACTTGTGGATCTGAAAAAAGTCACAAAGCTGTGTTTGGGTAAAGATTTCTGCAGCAAAAATCTTCTGATAACATCAGGATGCCACCCAAATTAAGCTCCATAAAAACAATAAAGAAGCTTGTGGATCCTTGAATAACTTTATGCCATGATAACATATGATAACGTCATAACACTGGTTAGTCTCTAAACTGCCACAAGTCTTTTTATTGGTTTGCAAGGAGAGTTTTTTGTTCTTTTTATTGTAACATGACTACCCACCCAACCTCTTTGAAATTATTATAGTGGGACTTAAGATAGTCATGCCTTACCTAATCCCCCTTGATCTCATTAATATACTGTAAGTACAATTACCTCTAGGATCTACTGGATATCTATTTTAATATTCAATTTCCAAATCCTTTACAGAGAGTATTTTGCAGTGCAAAGCCATCTTATCCATTTCAGGAATGACAAACTACACCATTAATATAGTATGAGGGCTGACAAAAAGCCTACTATCACTACAGGTTTTCTTTCTGTTTCACTCAATTAGTACATGTTGTATATATGTATCATATCTTTTGCAGACTAAATCATTCATTCATAAAATGATGACACTTTAGCCTTTCTAGGATTTGCCTTAACACAGGATGGATAAATTCCATGGGGGACTGGGCAGGCAGGAGAACAGCAAACAACCCCTCATCCATTGGGTTGCCATTTGTCTCAGAAAACCTGGAAAATCCTGGATTGAAGGGACTAAAAATGTCCCAGCCAACTGGACCAGTTGAAGCAGTAAATCTTGGATTGCTCAGTTGTTGCAGGCCAATGGGTAGGTTAAAATATGACCATGACAATGAAGCAGGAAACCATGCAAGAAGATGGGCATTGGCAGGAATCTCATTCTGCCCTGCAGGATCTTGTTGCTACTGCACAGGCAAAGCATTGCTATCTTGGGGGCAAAACAGATTGCCTCAGATGCTGCTGCCGAATAACCACAGGAGACCGTGCTGGAGGAAAGGCCACAACTTTATTAAGCAAACCATTGGTAGGGTTGGCACAAAGCATGAGGTCAGGATCTGCGAAATCAAACAACCCCACGTTTGTCTGATTAACCACAACCTGGCACCCACCAGGTATTGGGATGACCTAGGGGCTAAGGCACACCGTATGACCGCATCTCTGCCATGCGTTCACATATTCGCTAAGCCCCTAGTCACCGGGAGGCGCTCTCGCATTATGGCCCCCGCAATGGCCATACGCCTGCCCTATTCGCCCCCGGGTCCCGACTGACTCCCAAACCAGAGCTCCGTAGCCCTGGTACCACACCGTGCAGATCCTGGCCTATGCTGCCGCCCCAAAGTTGTGACAAAAAACCCAAACCCAAGCGGTGGGTGGGTGGGAGAAGGCTCAGCTCCTCCTCCCTTCCTGCTTGGCTCCTAACCATCCGGAGCCAAGCGCCGACTGAGGGCCGGGGCTGGCAGCACGGCCTATATAGGCCTAAGCCCCGCCCTCAGTACCACCTGACCAGGAGACTCCTCCTCCAGGCCCACAGAACCAATCATCTGCCCTGGAGGACCGGAACTCCCAGTCACCGAGCCCAGCTCCCAGAGCGTCGCGGGGCGGAAGGGCCTCCCCTTCACCCCGCACACCAATAGGGAGCTGGGGCAAGCCCCAGAGCACTCTGGGGCTTGTAGCCGTTCGCTGCGTCTAGCGGCAAAGCGGTCAGCCCGCCGAGTCGGGCAACCGCTTTCTGCCCCTGAACTAGGGCTGCGGTAGGGCAGTGTTCACACGCTCCCAAACCCTACCACATGCCTCGGGTGGCATCTTGGCATGCGCTCGTTTCATACAACACCTGGCCAAATCCAATGATGTCTGGCACGCGCAATGGCCAAATGGTGCAGCACACAAGGAGTGCCATAATGCTGCACTACAGCAGTTGTGGTGCCCATTCTGTGGTGCAAAAAGAAGCTTCTTTAGGGTCTTCTTTTTGAGGCATGCACAGCCCACGGCTTGTGGTTGCCACGGCCTACTTCTGGGGCAGAAAGGGGCAGCGTCTCGCCACCCCTTTCTGCCAGTCTGTCCAGCCCCTTAGTCCATGGTGGATGAAGAAACATTTAAACCAGTGATTTATCAGCTTATAGTTCTACTTATTTAGCTGCCCCTGCTGCTACTAGATTTATTCAAACCTTGGAAATGCTACAACTCCTTGAATTTACCAGTCAACATGACCTATGTTGGCTGGAGAATTGTGGGAGTTGGGATCCACAAAGGACCATTTCTAAGCTATGTGTCTACTAATGCTACAAATTTATCAAATGGTTTAAGACATTTAACTATACATAAAGTGCAAACTGGCAGCCTAAACTTTTAATTACAGTCATGGTTTCATAGACATGTTGCAGCTCTTAAGCTAGAAAGAAAACAATGAGCTCTTTGAGTTAATCAAATAAAAATACCCATAGATATTTTTTTTTTGCAAGTGGACATTTGGCTTTTGAATATAAATGGTGAATGATAATTTCAAAGATGAATGAGAGGTGATACAATAAAATTCATCTTAACTCTTTTGTTCTGTTCCCGTGGGTATGGGGACAGTAACTCAAATGCCTTCTGGAATTTGAAGAAAAAGTCTTCAGCTTGTTTAATTCAGTGTTGGTTGCTACTTATTCCAGTTCTTTTTTTATACTCCCAAAGCTATTTGTTTTCTTTTTTGAAAGCAAGACTGTACTATTCTTCCACATGCCATTTCATAACCAAACAAACATTTAAATAGGTTTTAAAAATATATTTGACAACACAAACCATAGTACTAGTGCTGAACATATATTAGCATTCTTACCTCATGTTCATAATTCTGAAAAACCAAGATATGTCAGGAAGAGAGAAAACTAAATCCTGCAACGGAGTGCTCAAGAACTGTGAACAATTGCTGCTGTTGTTCCTGAAATATCATAGGAACCACAAAACCACAAAGGGCTCACATCCTTAGTGTAACTCTGGCCTCACAGCCTGCTAATAAAAATGGCCTGTTTGGTGAATGTCCTGTGTGTTTGACTTTTAGCAAACTTAAAACAGTAAAAATCGTTCCTATCATGCTGGCGTATTTTTTTTTAAAAGTGCAGACCACAAAATCAGCTCTATAGTTAAGCCAAGTGAGTGAGCTCCATCTTCACTTTGGATGTCACAAAAGGAAAGTAAATCCTACTACGCAGACTGCTTCCTAGATTTCAGTTTTCCTTTGTCTTCTCCCAGAATTGTTTCCATCCAGAGATTAATTTACAAAGCACATCAGTTTTAAGCTATCCAATGTTGGAGACTAGCAGTTTGTTTTCATAGAATCATAGGGTTGGAAGAGACCACAAGGGCCATCCAATCCAACCCCCTGCCATGCAGGAACTCAGAATCAAAGCACCCCTGACAGATGACCAACCAGCCTCTCTTTTTGTTTTCTTCCATTGTACTAGGGATCAGTACCCAGTACCATATCTATGCCGATTGATTGCAGTTTCCTCCTCCTCCTTCTCTTCTTTTTTCTGGAAACTCTCCAGGGAGTAGCAGCTGATGGCTCGTAGACTGGCACCAGTCCATGGTCCACCATTTTGATAAGCAATGAATTGTATTACACAGCCCCTCCATGGTTGCTGCTTGCATGCCTGACCATAATGATTTGAAATACTTAAAAATATTCACTTTGGAGAACATCAACATTACTGAAACAATCTCAGCATAAATATTACTGGAAGATACTTAGTTCTTAGGCTTGTTCACACCACACAATTATAGCATTATGATACCAGTTTCACTGCCATGGTTCCATCCTACGGAATCCTGGGATTCGCCCTTTAGGGAGGAATATTTAGGAGAGAGTTCTAATGCCTTTCCAAACTACAAACCCCAGGATTCCATAGGACACAGCCATGGCAGGTAAAATGGGGTCGTACTACTGTCATTTGTGTAGTGTGAAAGGGGGCCTTGAAAGGTTCAGGACTAGCTATTAGTCCGTTCCACACTTCCTCAAATCTTGCTCCCAATTCTCTTCTGCTCCAGAGCAAGTTATATTCAGGGCTAGCAAGCTACCTCAAATCTTTCTTTAGTGATATGAATATAGGGTGGCAGGCACAGGGCTATTAGACACAATCAGACTAAAGGGAAGCAACTGGCAGGCAGACTTTAGTCGGTATTCAGCCTGTTGCCAGTTTCCATGGCAGCATCCTAGTAGCACATACAAGCAGCCCTAAATCATTTTATTTTTGATTCACTCCCACCTTAAGTTCCTGGGCATACAAAATTCCTGTGCTGAGTTCTGGAACGCCCTCCTCCATCATCTACTATTGGTATCAGATCACGCACTTAGCTTCTAGAAAGAATGACTAATAGTTTGTTAGCAATCTAGTACAGCTAGATGCAGTTTGGGTTTTGCTTGAAGAATTACTCTTGTCACATAAAAGCCTGCCCTAGGTGGGTGAATGTTTAGATTTTGAGAAGTACACTGAAAATTCAGTCTATTCAGTGCTATACATAGTTGTGGTTTTGTTTTGTTTTTTTCCTGTCAGACTCTGAAGGCCAATTGCTTAGTATGAATTTATGGGCCTGGCAGGATTTAGCCCTGAGCAAATAATCAATATCCCCAGATATTCCAGTTGTGATAATAAAGATTTCAATGCCTGACATAAAAGATTAAAAAAAAACCTTACAAGGAGTCTGGCAAGTGGTTGTCATGGTATCTGAGTCTGGCACAAAGAAAAGGACATTAAAAGAATTCAAATAATGACCTGAACTGCACAATGGAATAGGAGAGGTTTTGTTTAAATCATACAAAGCCTAGTGCTGAAATTTCAGTGCCAGTGGGCCTTGAGAACAGTATTCCACTGGTAGATATTATAGGACACACTGCTTCCTTGTAATGCTGTGAGAGAACGGAAAAGAACTCCAGGATCCTCTAAACTGTCACTTGTACTTTCTTCTGGAAATTAGCTTTACAGCTTTTATAGATGTGGAGCATGTGCTCAAAGCTGATCTGATCTATGAATTGAAATGGTATCAAATTGCATTGTTTTGCAGTACAGATGCAGCCAAGGTAATCTGTTGTCCCTTTTTTGGAGTTGTATTACCTCCTCCTCCTCCTCCTCCTCCTCCTCCTCCTCCTCCTCAATGCATAGCTGGCATAACTGTCTATTTTGTGCGTGTATGGACATACATACATGTGTATGTATGCATGCATACATTGATGGACGTGGGCATGTACTGACAACAATGAATAATCACGTAATACAGCCTAAATCTGGCTTTAGTTGCAACTAGATCAGACACACAATCATTTGCTGAATGGTACATCAACTCTTAGGTAAATCTTCTTAATTCAGTCGATCTACTCTGGTTGGAACTAGCAGTTGAATTTAGGCCACAGAATACTAGTTCAAATAAATCAGTTCAGTTTGTGAAACCAACAATCTGTCTGTCCTTCACATTAATTACCAGGGATCAAAGAAATGTTAAAATATTTAAAACCTGTCTTAGTTTATGTAATCTGCAACTTCTTTCTTCTCTCTCCACCATCTATTCCCCCCACCACTGAAGTCCAATTTGTCTGAGTCCCAGTCACAAAATGCAAAGTGTATAAACTGTGTGAGCTAATTCTATGAAAGTACAGAAGAGAGGGAGCGTAGCAGGTTAGAGAGATGAGGCAGAGGAAATGGCAACAACTTGGGAAGCAGAGTAATTAAGAAGATTTAGAAAGGTCTGCTCAACTTCACTTGTCAAATAGGTTAGAACAGAGACCACAAATGGAAAGTGCAAAGAATGTTAAAATTCAATTTTGTATTACAGCCACATCATAGTTCTTAAAAGAATAAGTTGTTGCTTTTTAAAAGAGATCTTAACAAACAAAGACACAGCATGGTACTGTACAAATTAAGAACTGGAGCTCTTTGTTTAACACATAGGTGGACAACTGTGGTCCTAGTTTGGACTACAATTCCCATGATCCTTTTACTAGCAAAACCAACTGGATCTGACAGGTGTTGTAAGTCAAAAACATCTGGAGGGCCACAGTTGATCACCCCTGCCTTAAGCAGCACACAGAACACTTAAGTAAGAAGAAAATGTTTGCTATGGTAAAGATAAATTTTGTGTTCCCATATGGAAGGAAGTCTCCTATTAACCCAATGCAGATATAGAGACTATTAATTTCAGTAGCAATACTTAAACAAAACAAAAAAATGAAGTCTAACTTATTTTTGGTAATATTATTTATACAGTTGTGATCTCACACTACCTCACAAACAAGGCCAGTGCCAGAGATGCTCAGAAAGCTACTGGCTGAAGTAGACAGAGTTTGTTTTCAGGGACTAGGGACCTGAATAAACATTTCTCTTTCACTGCATCTAGGAGAATATTTTTCTTCTCTTCTGGATTGGTGTGTTCATTGTGGTATGTATAGATGGGATGGGTTTGGGTCTGAAGATTGTACAATGCATGGATAGAGCTTCGAAGCTACATAGTTCCACAGGATACTGTGAAATGGAAACATGGTTCATTATATGGTGTGGGAAGGACTATACACTAGTGGAGGCATAAACATTAGAGAAAGACACGACAACAATTTCAGATATCTAAATGACACCATGTTACTAGTGGAAAATAGCAAAGGCCTAAAACGATTAAATGAAGAAAGTCAAGCAACAAAATGGAAAAGCATTTTAACAAATGAACATTAATAAAAATAAAAATGACAATCACAGAAGATTTACATTCTTTTAAAGCTGATGAAGAAGATATGGGAAAAGTTCAAGATTTTTAATCAGAATGGAGATTGACTGTATGTTTTATGCAATTTCTTTGTTTTTATACTGTTACAGCTTTACATTATTTAGTTACAGCTCTCATGTTAGGTTTTGGCCGTAAATAAAGATTGATTGAATCAGAATGGAGGCTGCAGTCAAGAAATCAGAAGAAAACTACAACTTGGAAGGATAGCTATAAAAGAACTAGACAAGATCCCAAAGTGTAAAGATACACCATTGAATACTAAAGTTAGGATTGTCCATGCCATAGTATTTCCTGTTTCTATGTACGATTGTGAAAGCAGGAGAATGAACAAAGCTGATAGGAGGAGAGACAACTCATTTAGATGTATTGCTGGAGAAGAGTTATGTGAATACTATGGACTGCTAAAAAGACCAGGACAAATAAAGCCTGTATTCTATTTAGAAGCCAAAATGACTAAACTGAGATTGTTGTAATTTGGATATACTATTGGCCCTTCATATACACAGATTTTTTTATACATGGATTCAAGCATCCACAGTTTGAAAATGTTCAAAAAAGTATAAATGTCAAACATCAAACCTTGATTTTCCAATTTGTATAAGGGACACCATTTTCCTATGTCATTATATTTAATGGGACTTGAGCATCCACGGATTTTGTTATCCACGTGGGGATCTTGGAACCAAACCCCAGTATATAACAAGGGTCCACTGTATCATGAAAAGACATAGCTCACTAGAAAAGACAATAATGCTTGGTAAGGTTGAAGGCAGTAGGGAAAAGAGGAGGTCTGTATTACAGGTGAATATGCTCAGTCAAGGAAGCCATGGCCCTGAGTCTACAAGATCTGAGCAGGGCTCTTGATGTCAGAGTGACTTGGAGGCCTCTCATTAATGGAGTTGCCATTAGTTAAAATCAACTTTACAGCAGTTAACAATAACAACAGTTTATATTGCAGCAAAGAGAAAAAAAGTAAAATTATTTGTTCTTGCCTGCATTATCAACATTTGGAAAGATTTACATCCACAGTGGCTGCCTCTGTGATGAAAACTGAAGTATTATACTTGGCAATATATTCAGTACAAATTCTGCAATATTCTGAGCGCAGTTTTGCTCTTCTCCTAACAGTTTTGGTAATCTAATTTGCAGTGGCCTTTTGGGAGTCATCAGTGCTAATTACCATTACAACATACATTACTACTATTACAGTGGAGACTAGCATAGTTAGTATTTTCTGAAAGGGTAAATGTATACAGAGGGCCTAAATACCCGAAAGACAAGAAATTGCATCTGAACCTGAAAGCTAAGCAGGGTCAGCCCTTGTTAGTACTTGGATGAGAGACCATCACTGAAAACCAGGTGCTGAAGGAACTGAAGAAAGAACTGGCAAAATCACCTCGAGTATTTCTTGCTTAAGTAAACCCTATGAAATTCATGGAGTCACCATAAAACAGGCAACTTGAAATCACACACACATGTGTGTGTATTTAGAGCTGATCTCTAATGTAGTGCTAAACTTAGATCTTGGTTTAAGTTTCATCAAGAGTTCATCTTAGCTTAAATTGCTTGTCTATCCAAATAGAAAATTAAAATGAATCTGTCAAACTGGATTAATTATGTATACTGTAACTACCGTATATATGTTTTGATTGTCAATGTCCGCAACATGTGAAAATGTACTTCCATGGGTTTTTTTAAGCACCACCTGCTGATCTTGTTCTGTTTCGTCTATTTTATAGAAAGATGATGGTCTCAGACCTCCTGCTGGCCACAGAAAGGCTCAGAAGTGAGAAGAAGTTCCTTAGCAATATGATTATCAAACTTGTTGGGGAGAACCAGCAGCTCTTGAGAGAAAACAAACATTTTAGAGAAGAGATTAGAAGGTAATGCATGTTTGAGAGAACAATTCTCTCCTTTAAATATCTCACATTAACTTATATTTAGCTCCCTCTCCTGGAAATATATTAGAAAGCACTCTAGGTTCATTCTGCCATAGTTTCTCAGGGCTGGCATACTCCGGGAGGAGAAAAAGGGAGCATCTGTTCTCTATTTTTGCAGTAAATTCTGTGTCTGCTTCCACAACTAATAATCTTCTGCCACCCATTTTGCCAGAGAAAACTCAGTCAGGTCTTGTTCCCCTGAAAATCCTCATTTCAGGATCCACTTCATAGGATGTGCCTCAATATTAAAGCACCTGGTATGCATGCACAAGGTCTCATGTTCAGTCTTATATTGTCAGGTATGGCTGGGAAAGAGTTGTTTTTGAAATATAAGATTCAGACCAGGCAAAGTGCAACCCTCTAGATATTGTTAGATTGCAATTCACAGCTCGATATGCTGACTATTTTTAATTTTCTGTAACTGCCTTCCTGTATTCCTAGGTGAATTGGAAGCATATGGAGCCCTCTTCTGCCATGATCCTTAGGCTCCAAATGGCCAGTAGAGATGATGAATGCCTTCACAAGATAAACTTCTTAGCCCAGTGACACAGTTAAGGTTGCCAGACTGAAAACTGGAGAGGGCTCTTGTACCTTTAATTGTTGTGTATGACAGGGAATTTTGTGTCGCCTGATTGCATGACAAGCAATTTAAGGTGCAGAAGGACCTCTCTACTGTTCATGCTAGCAACCCTAAAAACAGAAGACACATGATAAGATCATCCAGCATTGCTTTTTCGTTCATAAAAGAAGTTGCTTAGTGGAGATGGTTTAGACTGAGAACATGGTATTGAGGGACAAGAGGCTGACACTTTTCCTTTGTGATGTGGTTCCAATCCAAACAATAGTCTAAGACTTAGCAGGACCCAATAGAATTTATTTTTAGTAGATATACAGAGAGCCAGTGTGGTTTGATTGGATTACAACTAGTGCTGTGTGTCAGCTGCAAAGGACCAGGAAGACAGAGTGAGAAAATGTCCCATGCCTGTTTAGTTTAAAATCGGATCAGAATTAATTTCCTCCAGTCTGCAGTGATCTCACCCAAAATTTTATATTCTAGCCTGCAGTACCCACAACGATATACAAAAAGAATGCTGGAAGTGATAGATATGGAAGACAGCCAGAAGATCAAGCAACCAAAGGTGATCAAGCAACAAGAGGAGGTTAGAAAGATCATTTTGATTGCTTGAAGGTCATTTGAAATACTATTGTCGTAGAGGTGGCTGAAAGTAGGAAATATAGTAAGATAGTACTATTCGAAACGGTAGTTCCTGGACTTGTGCCAATCCCTAAACCATTGGCTGCTGGTCCCTGGTGAGCTTGCAGGAAAGAAAAAAATAATTGTAGCTAACAGGCACATATATGGTCACTGGAATACGGTGCTAGTCTTTGGAAAAATAATTGCTGATCCCCCACATCAGATAGCCCAAGAAACACTGCAGTAAGACACTCAAAATATTCAAGAAATACTTTGGTCAAAGAAATTGGGTAGAGAAATGGCAGTGTCCTCTAGAGGGTAATGTTATATTTTCATCAAATTTTATTGGACAACTGGCATTTAATTATTCTTAGCAGTAGATGCAGAAAGAGGGGCTTCCTAATGGCACCTTCCCTGAAAATAATATGGGGAGGGGGTAATACAGGCATAATTCAATGACTGTCACCAAGGTTGCTGCTGCTATTGTCACTTTAATTTGAAAGCAACTGAGGTGGCTTTCCATGATACAGTTGAGTGTTAGAGTGGCATCCTGCACCACAAAGCCCCGAAGACTGTACAGAGCAACTTCTTCCCTTCCAAAAAGAAAAGAAAAACAAGATCTTCATTCACCACTATACCTCTGACAGTTATAGGGGATGGGAAATGCTGGGGGTGGGGAGGCACACAAGGATAACATTTATTCTTTCCATTATGGTACCTAACAATCTTATTCTCTCAGCGTGCTGAGCAGTAAAACAAGCATGTAAAACAGGATGAGAAGACCTGCTGCCCTATCACAAAGTCACAATTTGGCCTATGGCCCAGAACAGATGGGCCGTTCGTGATGCATTCGTCATGTGCTAGGGTTGCCTTGGGGCATTGCAGCCACACATCCCTCAACCCTTGCACGTGACGAGGGCGTCATCATGGCGGTCTCCCATCTACATGGGGGCCGCCATGATGACATCATGCATGCGCCGTGTCCAAACGGCATGGTGCGTGCATGATGTCTTCGTGCCATCCCAGCCATTTATGGTGGCCTGGGCACAGCGCAAGAAGGAGCTCCGAAATGGAGCTCCTTCTGGGTGCACACCTTGTTCTTGCAGCCACCAAATGGCTGTGGGAATGACTTCAGGGAGAAAGGGACTGTACCGCACCTATGTAAACTATTACAACAAGATCTAAGTATCAGGCAGTGAAATAACACAATGGCTGTCATCCTGTTAGTGGCATCCATGTGCAGAAGTCAAGCTTACACTTACATACGTCTTTTTTGTGTTAATACAGAAGTTGGTATTCCATTCCTCCCATCTGAAAAAGTACCTGAGGAAGCAGACCAAGTCTATGAAAGCTTATGTTAATCCGCACAGTTAGTCTCAAAGGTGCTGCAAGAGCTCTTTGCATACTGATATCCCAGGCTGCTAAGTCTCTGAATTTTGTACAAGGAGATTTTACAAAATCCCGTTGCACTTTGTACAAAATTGCATCTCTACCTGTATCTATCTATTTGTTCCTCAATTTTATTTGATATCCATACCTGCTAACTCCACCACTTTCTTGGTAAGCTGTGAACCTAAATTATTTTAAATATTTTTTCCATTTTATCTTGGCCAGCTTTAACATTATTTTAAAAAAATAGCTGTTCTCTAAACAATTCAAAAAGGATGTTGATAAACTGGAGGATGCCCAAAGGAGGGTGACTAAAATGGTGAAGGGTCTGGAAATCATGCCTTATGAGGAACAACTTTGGGAACTGGGTATGTTTAGCCTGGAGAAGAGATGGTTAAGAGGTAGTATAATTAGACGTGTTTAAATATTTGAAGGGATGTCATATTGAGGATGGAGCAACTTGTTTTCTGCTACTCCAGAGATCAGGACCTGGAACAATGGATTCAAGCTACAGGAAAAAAGATTCCACCTCAACATTAGGAGGAACTTCCTGACAGTAAGGGCTGTTCAACAGTGGAACACACTCCCTTGGAGAGTGGTGGAGTCTCCTTCCTTGGAGGTCTTTAAACAGAGGCTGGATGGCCATCTGTCGGGGATGCTTTGATTGAGATTTCCTGCATGGCAGGAGGTTGGACTGGATGGCCCTTGTGGTCTCTTCCAACTCTGTGGTTCTATGATTCTATACATGAATCATAACTAGGTAAAAATGCATCACAGTTTCAGTTTTAACTGAGAGCTCCCAAAAAAGGAGTCTGCCATCAGTAATAAGTTCAATCCAGTTTTAAAGAAAATTCTTATGAGGTAGGCTTGTTAGCTAGCAATTGTCCTGTCAGTAAGCAGAATGAAGCAGCTGGCTCAGGGCACCAACTGTTGCATGCAGAGAGCTGGGGGCAAAGTGATGGCAGAGCTGTTTCCCTGGTTCCCTCAGGGGTTGCCTTGAGATGTGGACTCATTTTGATTAGATTAAATAGTCAGTCTGGTTAGGAGAGGCAACATCTTGTCCTTCATCTCCTGCAACAAAATGTCTTAGGACAACTCTGTTCGTGGCCAAACTTCCCAGTCATCCTATATCTGCCCTGTCTTAAATCTGAACCAAAAGTTATGTTTTGTTTCAAGCTGGAAAGTGCAATCATGTACACATGGTGAACTTAAGTTCCAGCATTTTAGTGCAGACTTCCGTAGCCTTTATTGCAGCTAGAACTGCTAGAAGACATAAACAATAAAATATAGTTTTAACTTTGGGGGCCCAGAATCATCTCAAGATACATGATGCACTCTGATTTTTTTAATGCTAAGCAGGACCCTAAAAGCAGTCTGGGAACATCATTCTGAACTACTTGGAATGAAAGTATTAAAGTAGTAACTGCAGGAACCTGTCAAACAAACTTCTGCTAACTTTACTGCTTTCTTGGTAAACTATGAAGCTAATTTACTGTTAACTGTTCACTGTTCTGTACATTTCATAGACCTGATTTCAGTGACTCAAATATTTCTGTTGATCAGCCTTGCTGACTCCCAGAAATGTGACAGAATTGGCAAGTATGGCATAGCATCCCTGGAATAATTATTTTGTAAAGAAGAGGATGAAAACATGTAGACTTAAAGTTAAAAAAGGATTATGAAAAAGTAATGTCTCTGAAAATGTATAGAAGAAATTTGTAGCTTATATGTTATTTTTTTTTAAAGAAAAAAAGGGTACAGTACTCCACAAGAGTAATTGCAATTGGAAAATTAATTAAATAGTATACACAGGTGTTTATCACACAGAGGTTTTTGGAGCTCAGATCTGACGTGACTGCGGGTCCAATGATGTGAATTCACGTTATAACATGAATGTTTTATCACACCTGGTTGCCCTTCCATTGCCCTTGCGAATTGAGGGGGAATCGAATCCATGATGTGGAGTCAAGCAAAGTGGAGTGAGTGCAAATTGTATTACCACACCGGTGGGATTCAATTATTTGAATCGGCACCCTTGCGCATGCTCAGTGGGGGTCTGAATGCATCGTGATCTTGTACATTTCTGGGGTGAAAAGGGGCTAAGTTCTTGTTCCCTGTTTCGTGTAACTGCGTGATTGCATGAATATTTGGCTCGTGAATATTTCTGTGTCCTCATCCCCTTTTTTTATTTGCCCTTCTATTTCAGCAATTTCAATACACACACACATAGACAGACAGACAGACAGACAGATCTGTATATTCACATTCATGCACATACACACATGGATATATTCTCCCAAAAATGAGTTGCCCTGAAAGTTGCCCTGAAAGTGAAAGGATCACCGAAAGGAAATGGGGGAAAATTGCAGCGCTGCATCATGGGAAATTTGGAACCTGGGAGGTTTGCGGTGGTGTACCAGAGCAGAAGTAAAGTTGCATTCCACACCAGACCAATTCGGAGTGAAATCGAAGTGAGCTTGAAAGCGAATTTTATGAATTCACTTTTTTCTGAATTTAACAAAATGAGGGGTCATCTTGGAATCACTGTGGAAGCGTCACGGAAGGAGCCTGGATAGAAAGGAATCGTGTGTGATAACACATTCACATTATAACGTGAAGTCGCATCGTTGGACCCGCAGTCATGTTGGATCTGAGCTCCAAAAACCTCTATGTGATAAACACCATAGTCCTGGGAGGGGGTGCATTTTGTAGTAGTGTTGAAAATATTTATATATGTTGTTTGATATTTATTTATGTGTTTTTTTAATTAATAAAAAACAAGAGGGTAAAATCAGTTTTCTATAGAAGCAAACCAATTCATTTTTAAAATGTGTATAATTTCTTTATTTTAAGCTCTTTGTTTCTAGAGTGCGTGACAGTCAGTTTGCCAAGCAACAAGACTGTCTAAGGACAACCATGGTTCATCACACAGTGACCTGCTGTGATTCTGCTCTGACCTCTGATTTTTCCAGGAGTCAGCAACATCAGCTAAGCAGCATAGTGTCTGAGCATGAATTGGAAAAAGTTTCAAAGGTATTACCTGAGATAGTAACCAATTTTCATTAGATGACTGTATTCCCTTTCTAGGGTGCAATCTTTTGGAAGAGTGTCTTGCACAGACCTCGGTGAAATAAATGAAGGCTACAGAATAGCACTAATAGCTTATTAATTTTTAATAGCTTATTAAAAATTGCCTGTAAAAATGTGGCATTGGACTGACAAAAATATCTTTCAAGTGAAAACAACAACAACAACAACACATATCTTTGGAGAAGGATATATTCAAGGGAATGTTTTCATCAAAGTAGAGCCTTTCTCAAACACATGGGCACAATGCGCTTGGAATTTTTCCTGTTTTGTGCATGGTAGTGCTATTCTGCCATGGACACGGTGACAGGGACATGGTAGCTCAGTGGTCAAGACACTGACTCTGAAAACTGCAAGATCAGCAGGTGAAGGCCCAAGTGCTGCATGATGGAGTGAATTCCCATCACTAGTCTCAGTTTTTGCTAACCTAGCAATTCAAAAGCATGTAAAAGGTACCACTTTGGTGGGAAGGTAACAGCATTTGACAATGCTGGCTCTTTGGCCTCATAATGGAGATGAGCACTGCCTCCTATGGTCAGACATGACTAGACAATTTTGTCACGAGAAAACCTTTATCGTTACCTTTAGTGCTATTCTGTAGCCTTCATTTATTTCACTAAGGCCTGTGCAAGAGACCTTTCCAAAAGATTGCACCCTAACCATTTTCCAAATGCATCACAGTCCCAGCAATGTACAAATTTCTAAACTAACACACGCTCTGTTCCACTGGTAGCCTTGGGCGAAACAATGTGAGTTATTTCCATATTAAAATACAAACCAACATCTTATTGCCTACCTTGGAGTAACCACTGGCTGTTTCCAAGCAAGTGCTCTCTGCTGGAGAAGCTGGAAAGCTTCTGACTTTGAAAAAGTGCTGGTGGAGTGCAGCTGGGAACCGAGTTGACGGCGGCTGGCGATGAAGCAGCGATTTAGCATGTGATAATCCCTGCCTCCATCCCGTGTCCCTGCCTCCATCCCGTGTCCTTGCCTCCATCCCATGTCCCGACTGTAGCCCGGGGGCTTGAGATGGTTTTGAAGTTCATGCGATAAGCTCCTTGGAAAGCAGGGTGCAAATCCGCTTTCGACCATGGAAACTCCCTTGACTTTGGGCAAGTCACACTCTCTCAGCCAAGAGGAAGGCAAGGGCAAACTGTCTCTGAACAAATTCTCACATGAAAACCTGGTGATAAGTTTACTATTAAGTCAGAAATGATTTAAAGGCACACAATAACAAACTCCCAGCCTTCATCACCACTGGCTAAGGCTGATAGGAGATGCAGTGGAACAAAGTCTGAAGGACCAGACTTTGCTCAGCTTTGCCTATTGGTAGATAGGTGAGAAATAAATACCTAACTAGATATAGAAAAGAATATTGTCTATTGATAGGTACATAATACTAAAGCTGGCTCATATATATGTATCACTTGGTTATTCAGTACTTGGCGACAGTTAGCTGAATATATGAATTGACTCCATCACTGAGAAGGACACTACCTATAACATTGGATAACATGAAATTTCTATCTACGATGGCTTTTTCACATGAGGCTGCATTCATTCATAACTCACAGAATGTGAATGCTATGATTAGGGTTATTATTTTTCCATTACAAACAAAGCTGTAGTTTCTTCTCCTTGGTGATGGTGATACTGATGGAAACTCCTGTCCTTGTCACACTCTTTCTTTGTTTAGACACACCTGGAGTGTTGTGAAAAGAAGATGGAGGACAAAAAAGGAGATTTTTTCAAGGTATTGAAAAAAATGACATAGAATTGAAGAAAATGATTCTTTTGGGACTGACAGACAGATTGGGTTTAATTTATCGTAAAAGTTTTACTAAAATGATCAAAAACAGCTGTCATGGTTCACAAGGGGAATAAAATTCTCCACATTGGGGTAGACAATTAAAACTAACTCAATAGTCATGAAATAGTGGCCATGCATTTGAGTTCTTCAGGACTGTTGCAAGAGTGTATGCATATTCTCGAAGAGTTTATTCCTGATGTTTCACCAGCATCTGTGGCTGTCATCTTCAGAGAATTGGCTACATCAGGAATAAATGCTTCCAGAACATGCCACATAGCCCAACCCTGCCACAAAAAACTATGAATTGCAGCCGTGAAAGCCTTTGACTTCACATCTCCTAAATCACTTTGGAAGTCCCCATTGCAGCTGCCATTTTGACAGTCCAGAAAGGAGATTTCCACACTTTTACCTACTTTAATGGGCCCAGAGGACCCTCAAAAGAACCCGCAATTGCTTTCAGTGAGTGCTTTTAATGTGTTTTTCAGCTGTTTTTTCTTTTCTTTCTTTTGGCAAGGTCCTGAGGGATCAGGGTGGGTTTGGTCCTGAGGGATGAATAAGAGTTATCTCAAGTGAGCTGCATGCCAACTGTAATAACAATGGTCACAGTCATGGCAGCCAGAGTATTTAGAGTCCTGTACAACTGAGAATAGTTCACCATTGCCCTAAATGCCAGAAGACAGTCCATTTCTGAGTATTATTCAAAGGACTAGTTCTGAGAGCTCCTAGTGGCCTAAGACTAGGGGATCCCTAGGGGCTTCCATATAACCCAGCCCATGCTTTCAGACGGTTTGCCTGGATCAGAAACTAAGACTGATATTTGCAAACAAAGAACTTACTTTTTATGGGAGATACCCAGATACCCAAACTATGGCATGCCCTCTTGGACACATCTGACAGGGATCTATATTGATGGTATTTCACCTTTCTGTTTGCTGAGATTTTGGACACCTTTTAAATTCTGACTGTATTTTGATTACATGAGTTCTAATTTAACAATATCGGATTACTGCTTTCTTTCTAGCCTTGCTGTTTTCCTGTGTATTTATTATTATATTAGTGTTTACTGTGCATTTATTATGAGCGATTGTTCTTTAATCCAACTGTAAGCAGCCTTGGGGGCTTTGGAAAGGCAGAATGGCAGTATAATTTTCAACACACACACACACACACACACACACAGAGAGAGATGACTAGAAATAATCACACTTTAGTTAAATGAACAGTATTAAAAAAAACACAACAACCAAAAATCCCTGATTTATTTAATGTGAATTATGGATACCTCTTTGCATTCTTTAAAATGTTGCCTTTTATTCATGTTGTAGGAACAACTACATCTGGTTGAAACAAGATCAGCTTTGCTAGAACAAGGAAAACATATCGAGGTACAATCCACCTATTCCTACGCAAAAAGATCCAGTTCTTTCCACATGAATTTCTATTTGACTACTTGTGGTTCAATATCATTGAGGCAAATATGATCTCTCGAGCTTTTACAGTTCAAAAGGAAGTTCAGGCTTGACACTTGGGAAATGTTTTTTTGTTAAAATGTGTAGCCCAGTTTTTTATTTTGGAAAGAGGGAGCAGTGGGTATGAATCTGTGAAATATGCACATTAAAAAAAAAACCAGCAAAGATAAGTTTCTGTTGGAATGTAAAACAATTTTGCTCGAAAGGATCCCAGAGCTTAAGTATCAACTGAGTGGATGCTCCATTGTCCACAGACTTAAAACAAGCAAAGAATTTCATACATGCACATTTGCATTCAGCAGTTTCCCCAATGGCTATTTTCAGATGTTCTGCTTGTCAGAATATTATGAATGCTTCTAAGTCGAAAGGATAAGTATTTTATCCTACTGGAAAACATCATGGGCTTGGCTAGGAGGTAGGATGCTTGTCCTAGAGAGAGAGCTGGGGAAACAGTGGGGATATAGCTACAGGGGGCATATTGAAGGCACTGCCTGCCTCATAAGAATTCTGCCTCTCCCTGTGATGTTTTCCTTCGTTCCTCAAATATCTAGCATTGCAGTAACTTAAAAATTCAGTTTTAAGATTTTAAAGAACCAGAATAAGAAAGACCAGAGACTTTGGAAATTGAGCAGGCACACAAGTCACCCCATCAGTCATCCTCAGAATGGTGAGATGTAGTCTCTTTAAATGATAGCAATAGCTTTGAAATGTGTATCTACAGTATATCTATGAAACAACACATGCATATTTCACAGAGTGCAGACCTGTGTTCTCTTATGAGCACTTGAGGAAGAGGGCAATGTGTACATGGCCACCCAAAGGGAGGGCCTAAATGTTGTCCTGAACAACACAGACTCAGATTTCCTATCTGGCCTAATCTAGATAGAATCCATCTGTATTTTTTTAAAAATGATTGGGGTAAGTCTATTTGTCCATACGAACAGTCATTCCTTTGTAATCTGCTTCAAGAGACCATTGTGTGCTACTAATCTAAGATAGTATAACTTGTAGAAATGAAGGAATCATTCAAATAATTTTTAAAGTGGAAGATTTGTCCTGAGACACTTGATTCCAATATAAAATACTTTGTGGAAGTGCTCCAACTGGAGTAGACCTATTCAATCCTAGGAAACTAGAAAAATAAAAAATGTACATCGGTTCAATTGTTTCGACATATTTATCTAAGATGGAAAATTGTATTTCAGCCAACAAATTACCCCATTCTGAAATACATGTTTTCAGGAAGAAGCCTGAAGGGTTTTTAAAATGTATGTGAGATAGATCAATGTACTTATTTTTCACTTATAACATATGTTCTAATTCTCATATTCTAAGAGACTTCAGACGAAAATAAATCACCTGCAAGACGATCTCAAAAACGCTGAGCTACGAGCCACAATGTAAGTATCAACAACTCATGGAAGTATTTGGGTTGAACTTTCTCCTCCTATATTATCTTACTGTATATGTGATGAAAATTATCAACTCCACACTTTGGAATCAACGGCTGAGATCCTGGAGTTGTTGTTTGGTGCTTTCAAGTAGTTTCCAACTTACAGTGACCCTAAGGCAAACCTATATAGGATTTCCTTGGCAAAATTTGTTCAGAAAGGGTTTGCCTCCCTCTGAGGCTGAGAGATTATGACTTGTCCAAAGTCAACCATTGGGTTTCCATGGCCAAGTGGGGATTCAAATCCTGGTCTCCAGAGTCGTAGTTCAACAACAAAACACATTACCACACTGGTTCTCCCACTATCATGCAATGGGAGATGTATTTCTAGCATATAGCTATGAAACACAGCCCACCTAATAAGCACAGTTTTTCAATGCAGCAGCCTCCCCAAGACAAACAATTGTGCATTGAAGAAGTGAAACAGGAGCAGAGATGCATCTCACTATATTTTCCTGTAGCTGGATCCTCTGTGACAGGAATCCTTAGGGACCTCCTGGGAGTCCTTGGGAGGTCACTGAGGAAGATATTGTTGTGCATCAAACAAAAGGAAAATAGTTGGATGTGTCTTTCTTCCTCTGCCTACTCTCTTCCAACATGCAAATGGGTATCTTGGTGGCGCTGCTACAATTAAAAGGTAGATTGTGGTGGGGGAGTAGATTTTGATCACTTCACTCTCAGAACACAATTCCAACCATCGCATGACCAACAAAGTGGGCTGTGGTTGGACTTTTTGCCATTGAACTCACTACTAGTCTGCCAACCAATATGAGGACTGGAATGCAGTAGTCCTTCAGTATTCACATCTCGCTGGGTTTTGCAATGCAATTCTCTGAATATCAGTTAATATAAAATACAGTGGTACCTCGGGATACGAAATACCCAGGTTACGAAATTTTCGGGATACGAAAAAATCCCATAGGAAAACATTGTTTCGGGTTACGAATGTTTTTTCGGGTTACGAAAAAACTTTTGGTGCTTTTTTCGGCTTTTTCGCACGGAATCGCGGCTTTTCCCCATTAGCGCCTATGGCAATTCGGCTTACGAAGGCTTTTCGGGTTACGAACGGTGCCACGGAACGAATTAATTTCATAACCCGAGGCACCACTGTAGTAGTCCCTTCACATTCACTGAGGTTAAGGGTGAAGGACTCCCAGGAATTTGGGAAAACTGCAAATAAAAAAACCACTATTCTTTTTAACTAAGAGAATGCCTGTCTAGGAATCTCCAGGTCCTCTAGTGCAACTCTATGGTCAACATCTGCCAGACATTGATCATAGAATGATGCTGGAGGACCTACAAGTGCCTAGAGAAGTGTTTTCTCTAGGAATTTCTAGGTTCTCAAGCACAACTCTATGGTCAGCTTCTAGCAAAATTGCTCTGGGGGACTTAGAGAATCCTACAGAGAAGATGTTAATCAAATCCACAAATAATCAAATCCGCAGGAATGCCTGGAAGTTGCCCATCCCTATTTTAAATCCCGAAACTGATAGCTACACTTGGAGATATTTTGTTCATTATGAATGTGGATTGGAAGTTCGTTTATTTGATTGTATCAATCTGTGATGCATTGTGACACTACATAAACATCATCTAAGCATATTCTATCAACATAAAAGAAGGAGAACATGCTAATCCACCTCCTCCATGCTCAGCTGTATGACTCTCTTTTCATATAGACAGCAATGGGTTTTAATGCAAGAGCTTTCTGTATACATGGCTGCTCTCTATGTGATCAGGAACAAAAAGCAGAAACAAACAAACAAACAAACAAAAAACCCCTGAGGCTCCATGACTGTAACGGTTCATCAAGTCCCAATGATTTCAATGCACTTATTCTGAGTTCATATCACTAAAGCATGTAAAAATAGTCTGGCCCAAGCAGTCTGTTCTCATCCACATGTGCCTGCTAGAATGCATCCCAGAATCCTCCACAGCGGATCCTGCAGCAGCAGTTCAGTTATAGGTGGATAAATGTAGGATGGGCTCTCTGGTGACAAGGAAGCATTAAATGGCTAAATTAGAATGATAAAAAGTCATTATATTCATTTGGGGGAAATTCCCATATTTGCAGAGTTTCAAATATAAAATGTTATTGAGAACCCAATACAACTTAGAATACAAATATTTTGTTCTATAACACTGCATTTGTTACAGAACCTCTACAACTATACTAGTAACAGCTCTGACATGAAATCCAGATTTATAGAGTTAAAAAAAATAGTGAATCTGCATATTCTGTGAATTATTTAGAGCCTTTAGGCAACTGAGCTAGAATGGTGAAAGTGATGTGGACACTGGACTAGGACTCAGAGACCAGGGTTTGAATGCCTACCCAGTCATGGAAACCCACTGAGTGAGCTTGGGTAAATCACACACTCTCAGTCCAAAGAAAAAAGGCAATGACAAACCCCATGAATACATTTTGCCAAGAAAACCACATGATACGATCACCTGAAGATTACAATAAATTAGAAATGTCTTGAAGGCATGCAACAACTAATAAAAATAATCTGGGTATTTGTAGGCATCCTCTGGTTGAAATTCTGCACAGTTCAAGTCCAAGTTAACCTTAAGGGGCCAAGGCTATCTCTGATCTATGCCTTCCCCACCTTGGACTGCCTCATTTCATGGCCTATTAGCAGCAGAACCACCACCACCACTGCCAATAGACCTATATCCATGGGGATGTCCAGTGGCATAAGGGTGGTTTCCATCCACTGGATCTTGGGGTAGGATTCTCTACCAGTGCTTTCATTTTTAACGTTAAAGAAAACTGTACATTTTTTTATTAAAGAGTTCTTCCCAGTGGGGTGCATTACCCATTTGCCTTCTTCCATATCCTGGTACAGAACTTATGTTGATTATAACTGTAATAATTATAATTCTGAAAATATATTCTAGAAGAGGAGAGAGATTTTGGATCCAGTAATACAGGTCCAATTTTGTTGCATATAGTCATACATATGTAAGCATTTCTAAATATCTATGCATTCTATGTATTTTATATTAAGAGTTTTTAACTGTATTGTATTTTTAAGGAGTTGTGCCTTGGGTCATGCACCGGGAGAAAGGCAGGACATTAATCAACTAATTAATATCTCATTAATAGTCAAGCAATAAATGTCATGGATCTGTAGGAATTATTTAATGTTTTATTGACACAATCTGTACTTTAATTTGTAGTGTTTGTATGTCTTTCTGTCCATCTGCTATGTTATACGCAACCACATTCATGATCAGAGACACCCAGCTTGGTGTGTTATCTAGTGGTACCAAAAGACAGCAGTAAGGTTTTAGATTGATCTGTCCATTATTTTGGGTACCTCCATAAGAACCCCTTCAGATTTCTGCATTTGTTGCTTTGCAATGGTAGTCAAATCATCTTGTCAAACTTCTGTTATCTGAATGATAAAACCATCCATTTCAGTCTGTTTTCAGAGTTCCAAAGTAACATTATCAGAAAATATTCTTTTTTATTATTATTATTATTATTATTATTATTATTATTATTATTATTATTCAGTACATATTACAAATTATATAATCCACACTTCATAATATACTTTTCTCCCCTCTCCCCCTCCCTAAAACAGCATTGAGGGAAACACATTCCAATCAAGTTAACAATCATTATCGGAGAAGTGGAAAATATCATTAATTATATTTTTTTACTTCTTCATACCCCATTTTATCTTCTACTTTCTTAATCACAATTTCCCATTTATTTTTCCACAATTCTTTATTACTTTCCCCAATATATTTAAGTCTTCTTTCCCCAAGGAAAGGAAAATATTCTGAAGCAATATGCAAAACAAGAAATTATTATGGCTGTATATGTATGCACACTTACTTGTTCTCAATTCAATAGTGTATTATTATTATTATTATTATTATTATTATTATTATTTGTTTAATTGTATTTTGATAGTATAATTGCTTATCTCAATTTGTTTTTTCTTACTATGATCTGGAACCACACTTTTGGGTGAAAAATTAAATACCAAATAAATAAAAATACATGGTGTGACAGATCCTTTTACCCAGGCTGGGTGTAACTCTCCAGCACTTAGGGAATCCCTGCCACTCACCCTGCCCTTGTTCCCCTAATTCTCCTTCTTCCTGGATTGTGTTACTGGGCATCCAGGTGACTTCAGTGTGGACACACATGTGGGTTAGCTTTGTGTTCTTTATGGTAAGCATGATCACCCCTTGATTTAGGGTGAAAGAAGAGTTTGAGTCAGAATTAACAAAATAACAAGAAAATTAATGTGGTTTATTATATCATGTAGAATAGTAAATGCTTTAACAAGTTCCAGTATTTAGTTTCAGCTATATGATATGAACCGGAGTAATGCCAGATCTTACCCTTCAGGCAATTCAGGCAACCAACACATGTTCACTCCCCACTGTCCTGTCCAACTTTAAATGATTCCTGAATTTTCTCAACAGATACACCTCCCAAAGGCCCCTCCATCCCATCACAGAGTCTGTCTAGTGCCTCCTTCACACATGGGACAGTGCTTTGAATAATCCCAAATGATCATAATGCAGACTGTGAATAAGCTTTTAGTATGAGATACCACTAGCATTGTGCTTTAAAGCAGTTCTTGATTGGGTTTATTATTTTGTTCCAAGTCACTGCGCTAGATCTGATCTTCATAGACAGGTAGAGGAGCTGAGGAGGGACTACTGTGGCTCTTGGATGTATGAAGTAGACATGGATCGCTTAGGATCACAAATGAACAGAGCAGGCAAAAAAAGTTATGTGTGCATATGGCAAACAGGTACAAGTGCTAAAAGACCTGAAGATGACACAAAAAGTACAAAGAAAGAGACTGAAATTCTTGAAAAAGTGAGTCCTGAAGTAAGTCAGTTGCCAAAAACTAACCTAAGCAATGGATGGCTTGCAGCTTCCATAAATAACCTTAAAAATGGTGATTTAAAAGAAGCCAGAGAGAATGTCCTGGATTGGCTTCAAACATCCATAGAAAGCCTAAAAGAGAAAGGTCCTAAAGCATCAAAACAGAGTGTGGCAGAATGGCTTAAAGAAAGCTTTATAAATCTTGAAATGGAATCTCCTGAAGCATCCAGACAGGAGGTGAAGGAATGGCTCAAAACATCTATAAGTCACCTCAAAGAGGAAGGGCCTGACACAACCCATCTAAGTGTGCAGGAATGGCTGGAGGCATCTGTGAAAAGTATCCAAGACCTCAAAGAACAGCAAGCATATAAAGCATCCAAAATGATCGAGAAAGAAGATTCTGAGGAAGAGACACTTATTGTGCCTCCACTTTCTAGAAGTAGCATAAACAAGAGATGGTTTGAAGCATCCATGGAGAATCTCAAAGCAAGAGGTTCTAAAGCAGCCATAGAGAATGTGCAAGAATGGCTTCAATCATCCATGAAAAGCTTGACAGAGCAACCCAGAAAGAACTTCCAGGAATGGCTTAAAGAATCCATACAAAATTTTCAAAAGGAATGTCCTGAAACATCCAGACAGGATGTGATGGAATGGCTTGCAACATCCAAACAAAATCTCCAAGAGAAAGGAGGATATGAAACATGTGATCTAACTGTGCAGGAATGGCATGAGGAATCCTTGAAAGGCCTGCTAGGGGAAGCTTCCAAACAGAACATGCAGGAATTCTCTGAGGCACCCACAAGACTCCTCCTAAATGAAAGCCGTGAAGCATCCAAACAGACTGTGGCAGAATGGCTTGAACCATCCATCCAAAGTACTGAGGAGGAGTGCCCTGAAGCAACTAGAGAGGATGTGAAAGAAGGGCTTGAAGCATCTTCCAGGCAGAACATGCAGGAATTCTCTGAGGCACCCACAAGAATCCTCCTAAAAGAAAGCCATGAAATGTCCAAACAGACTGTGGCAGAATGGCTTGAACCATCCATTAAAAGTATTGAGGAGCAGTGCCCTGAACCTGAAGTAACTAGAGAGGATGTGAAAGAAATGCCTGAAGCATCTACAAAAACCCTTCAGGAAGGAAGTACAGAAATATCCCAGCCAACTGTTCAGGAGAGGCTTGAACCAATTGTGCAGGAGAGGCTTGAACCATACACTGAAAGCAATCAAGAGAAAGGTTCTGAAGCATCCAGAGAGAAAATTCAAGAATCGTTTAAACCACACATAGGAAGTCATGAAACATCCAAACTGAATTTGGGCAAAAATCTTCAAGCATCCTTCAGAAGCATAAGAGATGAAGGATCCTTTCTAGTGCAACAGAATGATCAGGAATGGCTTGAAGAATCTTTTAAAAACCCTGAAACAGAAGGTCCTGAAGAAGCCAGAAAAGACTCGAGGGACTGGCTTGAAACATCCATAAAGAGTCCCCAAGACAAAGAAACAGTAGCATCCAGGCAGAACCTGCAGGAATTCTCAAAAGCATCAGTTAAGGAACTGGATATAGAAGGCGCTGGACCATCCACACAGAATGTGCACGAATGGCTTGGTGAATCCACAAGTAGAGCTCAAGATGGTGCTGAACCATCTACCCAGAATGTGCAAGAATGGCTTAGTGAATCCACAAGTAGAGCTCGAGATGTTGCTGGACCA
>NC_056527.1:63381469-63431281 GCF_019175285.1 Sceloporus undulatus | reverse complement strand
TCTACACAGAATGTGCAAGAATGGCTTGGTGAATCCACAAGTAGAGCTCAAGATGTTGCTGGACTGTCTACACAGAATGTGCAAGAATGGCTTGGTGAATCCACAAGTAGAGCTCAATATGGTGCTGGGCTGTCTACACAGAATATGCAAGAATGGCTTGATGAATCCACAAGTAGAGTTCAGGATGGTGCTGGACCATCTACACAGAATGTGCAAGAATGGCTTGGTGAGTCCACAAGAAGAGACCAAGATGCAGCCTTCAGAATCAAAGTGCAAAAATGGCTTGAAAGTTCTATGAATCTCCTTGAAGAATCAGGAAACGATATCTCCAAACAGAGCCTGCAGAAATGGCTTGAAGCATCTATGCAGAATCTCATTGAGAGACGCCCCAAAGCAGCCAGACAAGGTGTAAAAGAGTGGCTTCACCAAAACAAGAAACAGGTATGCAATATGGACAGCTATGAAAGGTACGGTTTTACATGAGCAATTAACAGGGCTCTATCTTAGAGAACATACATTAGCGAACATAAATAACCAATATATTTATTAAACCAAACAGTGAACAATAAAAAGTCCAACTTGCAACAAGTCTCTGGGAGGTGCCCAGCAGCACTGTCCGAATGTGAAGCTGTGTTGGGGAGCCCGTAAATTCTTAAACAGTCATTAGTTTTCTCTAGTCGTAAAGCTCCAAATTCCTGTTTGTTTGATTTATCACATAGAAGATAACTGGTGTATATAAATCAAAGATGAGGAGTAGTAGGACGAGAGACCCCAGGAAAGGCTAGTCTCCATTTCATCTGCAAGAGATTTCTTCAGCTGCCTCCTTGTTATGCTAGAAAATATACACATTTATACATATATACCATACTAATAATATCTAATTGATAAACAATACAGCAACAAATTAATATAACATACAACTACCATATATACTCAACTATAAGTCAACCTCATGTATAAGTCGAGGGAAAGTTTAGGGCCAAAATTATGGATTTTGATATGACCCATGGATAAGTCGAGGATAAAATCTAGGGGCATGTAACAAAAGAACTAAAGATAGGCATAACTGTACTCAAAATAAAGGCTGGCTGGATGAGAGAATGTGTGTGTGTGGGGGGAGTAATTCTAGGACAGATTACAATTTTGCCTTTTACCAGGGATGGTTCCTTTTTTTAAAAAAGAGTTAAATTACAGTACTTATAGTACCTGTATTGACCCGTGGATAAGTCAACTCAGGTTTTTTGGATCAATTTTTTTGACTAAAATTTCTAGACTTATACATGAATATATACAGTACTTACAGCATTTTAGTGATACATGATGCCTACACCACTAAGGTTACAGCATGAAATGGTATACAACTAACCCCAGAACAAGAGGCCCTGAGGTTTTCAGGCCAAAACCTGAGACCTAATAATGGCACCTGGTGGTGTCATTAAGTGTTACACATTAAGTATTAACCACAGTTGCTCACAGCTTTTCATTCAACCGCAAACATACATATGCATCACAGAGAGAGGGAAAACATGTTTTCCTGTCTTGAAACTAAGACAGAAATTTAGCTAAAGGGAATGGTCCCAGATTAAGATAGAATGATATTATTCTTTCTCAGTTATTTAAGGAGGTGGGATAAGGAACATTAAATCTAGCCCACTTGCTTCCAGTTAGAAGGTGGATGCAGAGCATAGCAGAGGATGAGCCCTGGTGCCACAGCACCTGGGAAGAGAGGAAGCTCAGTAAATAATAGGCACGCACACACCAGTCTTTGCAAGTTGTAACAATAAACCAATTAAGTTTTGCCATTTGTAGCAATCTGCTTCTCTAACTAACCAAGCTGAGAGTTGCACACAGTCTTCTCCTCTTTCCTGGAGCTGAGCCCACCAACAGTGGAGAATTTGCACATTCATCTCCACAAAAAATAGAGACTCAGGACCAGGCCCTGAGATCTGGCAATCCTACCAGACAAGATGGAAGTCAGAGAAATGAAGACCCAATAAGACACAGCAGCAATGGGCAAAATGGGAAGTTGTATAGGGGGCAATCATTACCACTAGGAAGTTTAGAATTACAAAATAAACTCAAGATTTTTACAGGACTCCCTTCCAAATTGACTCATGAAGGCCAGTTGCTATTTTGGAACACCTGCATTTCAGCACCTGGCTCATAAAACAGTTCCATATATTAATCATTTGCATATGGTCTTTACTTCTGCATATGTGCCCTTGGCCTGAGTGTGTTTCATGGGGCTTAGTTGCAAATTTTTAGTTTAACAATTTTTTCTTTAGTTTCAACTACAACTGTACTGCAACTTAGCTTGGAGGGTTTGGCAGGATTTTTTTAATGAAACTCCCAGAATGGTCATAATGCCTGGGGGATCCTAGGCCCCCTTCCCACTGGGCAAAAAAGGCGGCTTATATTGCTGCGATTCTGACTCGGATTTTTTCCCTAAGTCGTATTCGAATCTGCTCCCTCGTTCCCATTACAAAAGGGGGCAAACAGACTTGGGATTTTTTTACCCATGTTCTCGTTCCCATTGAAATTTTCTCGGTTGTAATTTGAAGCGGACTTTTTTGCTCCCAGTTTCCATTGCCCTTCCGGAACCTCTTTTTTTAAAGCAGCTGTCAATCAAGCGCCTAAGTGCTTGACGTCACAACCAATCAGTCGCTTAGGCACTTTTCCCTTCTGGGAAAGAGAGAACCTCTATTCGCCCCATGTCCCTTTGCCTCCTCGTCTCTCCTGTGTCTTTCCAGGCTCCCTCTGGGAAAGGGAAAAGGGAGCCTCCATCCCCCCAAGTTCCTTTGCCTCCCCCATTGCTCCTTGGGCTGTTTGGGGGGCAACTGAGCAGGCATGTAAAAAAAGAAAAAAGAATAGTTAAAATGGTGTTCAGTGGGTCTCCTCACACGTTGATCTATGCATGTGAAGCAGAGGGGAGGTTGCAGGGGGGCCTAATGTGTTTACAGCATTTGGAGGTCAATGTAGCAATTTGCTATGTTTGGACACCCGACTGAGCGCCTAGGCGATCAAAAGCTTAATTAAAAAAAAGTAATTTGTCTACACATGTGATCGCCTTACCCTGCTTCCCACTCCACTGGGGGGAAAGCTATGCGAATGGGAGAAAATGGTGCTGGTAAAGCAGGAACGAGAACAAGCGGGTGACACTCCCAGGCCAGCCCCTTGAGCACTGCTCCTCCCATCCCCAAGTTCCCGAATCAGACACCCTTGTCGTTCCCATTTATTTGCCCCGAATCAGACTCAGGAGGCACAGGAAAAACCTCTAAAAATGTACACCCTTTTAAAACCGATTTATCCACCACTGATTTAGGTTTTCCAAGGAAAAATTGAATACATGGGGATCAGATCCGAATTCCAATGGGAACAAAATTGGCACAATGAAGATCAAATGCGTGCTCAAATGGGAACGATGCACCCATAATTCTATTCTTAATCCGTGTTATAAGCCAGTGGGAATGGGGCCCTAGAGGTTCTAATACTAAAATGATGAGCAGGTGGTCTAGCAACACCTTTGAGCCTAGCTAATTTATTTTTATATATTCATTTATTTAATCACAAAGGTTCTACCACATTCCTTCTCCCTCCTTTTATGCTCAAACTGATGTGACAATCTCTTTGAAATCCAGAGGCTTTGGATTCCATGTTGAAAGAAAGGCAGGGTATGAATTAAATGAACACATAACGAATCCAGAAAGTAATTTTTCCAGACTCTAGCATTAGTACAGCACTTGTCAGCAAAGAGTGCATATATAATCTGTTTAAAAAATAAACACCTGGCAGAACTCAGTGCCAGGATTCAGTGGAAAAAAGGTTCCAGAGCAGATCCACCATCGCCATAGACTGCAGACTGGCATCTTCTTCTCTCTGGAAGAAAGTGGAAGGGAAGGAATGGTGTTTGTCTGTTTGTTTAGGGGCTGCCAAATTTCAGCAGTGTCCTCCTACAGGAGGCTGCAGTCACATGGCTGATTTCAGTGGCAACATTAACAAATGCAGTTAGCAAGGATTAAAGAAACAGCTGTGGTTCTTCATGTGGCAGATGGGTTGCATGTTTCCAAAGCCCTGTTCTAATCCACCAAAAGGCTGAACACTTCTGAGTTTGTTCGCTGCAAACAAAACAAAGGACAAGCGCAGGAAATGGCACACATATAGACTGCAGCTGCAACAACTTTTAGAGATACAAAAATTGGTTCCCTTTACCCTTGCTATTTAACTGTGCACATGTAATGTATCAATATACTATTATATCTTATACAACATGATAAGCACTCATAATTGTTACTCAGTACCCCAAGCAGAAACAGGCTCTCTGCCTGTTACTGCCCCCTGTGTAAGAATTGCACTCTTGCATGCTTTTGAGACAGAGGTATTCCAGCTAGATGCATTTTTTCTGGATTTCTTTAAAAAGAAAAAGAAAGATCTAGTAGTCGGAGTGTTGGACTACAACTCTGGAGACCAGGGTTCGATTCTCTGCTCAGCATGAAACCCACTGGGTGACCTTGGGCAAGTCACATACTCTCAGCCTCAGGGGAAGACAAGCCTACTCTGAAAAAAATCTTGCCAAGAAACCCCCATGATAGGTTCATTTTAAGGTTGCCATAAGTTAGTATTGACTTGAAGGCACACACAACACACAAACACAGATTAGAAAGAGGTGATTATCATTCCTGATCAAAAAGTAGATGTTTTTACTTTTGCACTGTTTTCATTGTTTTCATTTCTTTATCACCTTGGGAGCCCTTGTGCGCTGGCCTGGGAGTCCATGCAGAAATATCATAAATAAATAAATCCCTCTTGCTGATACTATATAATTTATGCAGTGTTGAAATTAATAGCTCCAAGAAGAGGAACAAAAAAGAAAGAAAACAAACACCTCAGGCAAATTACAACTGGAGTTATAAAAGTAAAAAGTTTGCAATACCATCAAGTACAAAATGCATATAAGTACTCAAAATTATAAATAACATCCATATAATATAGTAATGCTATATACAACTTATAGAGACACCTTGGAGCACATGTCTGGTCTATGAAAAGAAATATTGTAAATAAAGCAATAAATTATGGGAAGTGGTCTTTAATCTATCCAGATGACTCCACCAATAGGTTTAAATCCATGCAGATATCAAAATCCATTCCAGTGTGCAAATGGGTTGGATTAACAGACAAAGTTGCAATCTGCAAAAAGTACCAGAAGGCAAGTAGATATCCAGATTGACCATAATCTTATGTCATGTTAAGAGCTCTTGATCAGTAAAAAAAAGTAGTTTCAATTTCCAAGCAACATTCCATAGAACAACAGGAAAAACACATCAGTCTCCAATGATTCACTTAGGAAACAAAGCTTTAAGTGCAGATATGTTCAAAGCAGCATGCCATTATAACCGTACAGTTATTTTTAGTAATGTATAGAATAGATGTGGATGAAAACTAATACTCACTTCTTGATTCTCTTTCTTTTTTAACCATTCCTTCTGGCTGTAGCTACTGACTATCCTTTGGGACATCATCTCCTGGTACAGGTAGGTAAATCCCTTCTGGTGCAACCTATTTTGACTTTGAGGCTTTGAGAAACTTTCTAATATTTCATTAAAAAGGTTCATAACAATATCAAAATGAGTGGTTGAAAATAAATTAACTTAAAACATGGTGTCAGGCACTAGGATCTTGCAAAGGAGAAGGCCTGAAATGAGCAATCAATGCACAACTTGCTGCTGCATGGAGTTCTCAATTGTAAAGAAGCAGGATGTGTGAAGGGGTGGTAAAATGAGATAATTGCTTGCAAGTTAAGGTGGGACTTTTTAGCATACTGATGAATTAAAATATCTTAAACTCGCAATGTTTTAATCCTCTATGCCAAAAATCAGGGCTGGGCAACTGTCTCATATGATGCTCAATAGCATCTTGGATGGCCACTCCCCTACTGAGGTCTTGCTCAGTTTTTAAAAACATTTTAGGGAGGGACAAAAAAAAAACCCTCCTCAAATGTACCCAATTCTCCTAGGCAAACATGATCATTCACCATGCATGGGGAGCTGGATTGTTGTAAACTCAGAAACTCTAAGGCAGGAAGCATACCATCCAACTGTGCTAATTTGGCAAGGACATTCCTAATAATCATTCAAAGGGATCTTGAAGCACCTTTGTGCATGGGTGCAAAAGAAGTTGCAGCATAAGCTTTTGCAGACATAGGTCTACTCCCTCAGATGCTAATCACAGTGGCATCACTAGTGCCACTGTCAAAAAACTCAACTCATATCTAACAAGACACGTCATAGGATTTTTCTTAAATCCTATGGAGTGGCAATAGATGCAGCTAAGAAGTCTTTCTATTCTGCTTCTATTGCGTCTGCGAAGTCTCGTCCAGCAGAACTGTTCAGGGTAGTAAGGGATCTAATACAAATGCCCCCCACCCAGAACCTTTTATTAGAGCCAACAAAAGCCTGCTGTCATGCTTTTAATAATCACTTCGCAGATAAAATCTCTCAGATAAGAGCCAACTTGGATGCTGGCTTTATGGCAGAGGTGATAGGAGAGGTATCCAGCACCTCCGCTAATACTGTTATTCTGGATCAATTCGAGTCGGTGATTACGGAAGATGTGGACAAGCTCCTTGGTAGTATGAAAAAGACAACCTGCTCCCTCGATCCTTGCCCATCTTGGCTGGCTGTCCAGGGGAGAGACATGATCAAGGTGTTGTTGAGAAACATAATTAATGCATATCTCAGGGAGGGCTGCCTTCCATCTTGCCTTAAAGAGGCAGTGGTTAAACCACTTTTAGAAAAGCCTTCCCATGACCCCTTGAACAAAAACAACTACAGACCAGTCTCGCTTTTACCATTCTTAAGCAAGGTGATGGAGAGGGCGGTTGCCATTCAACTCCAATCAGTCTTGAAAGAAAAGGATTTTCTAGATCCATTTCAAACGGGCTTCAGGTCAGGATACGGAGTAGTAGAGACTGCCTTGGTCCCCTTGGTCACCTTAGTCATAGAATCATAGAATCGTAGAGTTGGAAGAGACTACAAGGGCCATCCAGTCCAACCCCCTGCCATGCAGGAAATCTCAAGTCAATCATCTTCATCTGGGCACTGACAGGGGAAGTGTGACCCTGCTGGTGCTCTTGGACTTCTCTGCAGCCTTTGATACCATAGATCATGATATCCTTCTGGAACGCCTGGGAGAGTTGGGAATTGGGGGCACTGCTTTGCAGTGATTCCGTTCCTATCTCTCAGGCTGATTCCAGATGGTGATGCTGGGAGACAGTTGCTCTTCTAAAAGAGAGCTAAAATCTGACATCCCTCAGGGCGCCATCCTCTCTCCCATGCTATTTAACATTTACATGAAGCCGAATGTAATAGCAATAGTTGTGACATAAACTAGCAAAATTAAAATTATACCTTTAAATTATAGTATCATAAACACAGCCTAAATATATTTACATGTTCATTATTTCATGTGGTTAAAGTGAAAATGTGGAAGGATGTGATATTTTTAAAAAATTTTTTAAAAGATTTAATTTTTTTAAATTAAAAATATATTTTAATTAAAAAAATTTTAATGGGACCTAATTGAACCTAGCTCCACTCATACCATCTCTTCAGTATTTTAAAGGAACACAGGTGAATGTCACAACCCAGTTCTGCCAAAAGTCAGATATCCCTTCTAGAGAAGAATGGCTGGTGAGGCTAAGAGAGATTATTAATATGGACATTTTTAACTGCATTAATGCAATATAAAGCAACAGATTTGATAGAGGAAGAGTGGAAGCCAGTAAGAAGACACTGGAATAAAAATTGGCAGAGTTTAGAAAGAATTGAAAATGGGAAATAAGTGAACAAATTATTAAGTTGGTGTAATAGTGTAATTTGGAAAGAACATGATATGTATGGGAAGTTTCAGTTATATAGTGGACCCTTGGCGTATGCGGGGGATCCATTCTGGACACCCCTGCGTAAGCCAAAAAACTCCTAAGCTCGAGTTCCATTCGATTGAATGGGGCTCGTGCTCTTGTCACAGAAGAGTGTGCGTGCCGTAGGCATGCGTGCCATTCTCTCCTGTCACACAGCTTCAGCGTAAGCTGGAAGCCGCGTATGGGTTGCCCGCCTATAGTGCGGGCGCACAGTATAAGGCAACAGAATATGGAAAAGTAGATAATAATAACTAGATACAGAATAAAAGAAATATACAAGGTTTATTTAACAAAAAGAAGTCCTTATGCTGTTTAATTAAGTTTATCAGAAAGAGAAAAACTAATTTAGAACTTAAATTAAGATGATTTCAGCTGAGAAGTAAGCATCTATATTTTATGTTAGTGGTTATGTGTGTAACGTGTGTGTGTGTGTGTGTGTGTGTTATTGTTTTATGTTGGTTTGTTATATTTTAATTATTGTAAAATTTTAATAAAGAGATTCAAAGGGTAAAAAAAAGCAGAATTTTGGGGAACAGTGGCTTCACTCTCCCTTAGGATGTCACTTGGTGGGGTCCACACCCCCTGCACCCCATATTGATGCCCCTTGTATTCATACAATCTAATTATAAATGTCTTGCCTGGGCACTTGTTTACTCTATGCCTAAATCTGAGCAAATAAACCTACGTCTACGAAAACCTAAGTCCCAACTCCTTCTGCACATAATTCAGAGACAAAGTTCTACCGTATGGTCTATAACCAGACAAATACTAAATAAACATCAAAAGTGAAAAGCTAAAAGTAAATGTCCTTGTACAAAATTCAGGGCTTCAGCCATGTTAGTCTGGAATATCAATATGCAAAGGGATCTTGTAGTACCTTTGAGACTAAACGTGCAAAAGAAGTTGTAGCAGAAACTTTTGTAGACTCAGGTCTCCTTCCTCAGATGCATGGATCCCAGGAACTGTTGCCCAGGAAGAACCTTTATAAGCAGACTGAAGCAGACCTTTATGTATCCATAAATGCAAAACTTGTGAGCATGGTGATGAGGTGACCAGTTCAGTTTTAACTGTGGTGACTGAGGGACAAAAACAGGCATAAGGATATTGCCTAAAGCAGGGTGGTGGATGACAATATCAATGGTGGAGGGAGTTTTACTGCAATCCAGAAAAGAGATAAACTGGCTAAGAGGGACTTCCTGAAACTTGGGTGCTAACCAGTATGACATAGTGGTTTGTGTGTCAGACTATGACTTTGAAGGCCAGGGTTTTATTCCCCGCTCAGCCATGAAGCCCACTGAGTGACTTTGGGCATGTCATATGCTCTCAGCCCCAGGAAAAGGCAATTGCTAAACCTCCTCTCAGCAAATCCTGTCAAGAAAACTGCATGACAGATTCACCTTAGGGCTGCCAGTGGCATAAACCGGGGGTGTGGGGGATGCAGCCTTCATTAGGTGACACCCCAGAAGAGGGGCGAGTGTGCCCCTCCTGATTATGCTTCAGCAATCTCCTCCATACCCCTACCAATTTTGTTGCTGCGGCACGGCTCTACTTGAGAACGACACTGCAGAAGTGAAGGTGTAGGGGCAAGTGTGCCCTTTTTGCTGCCACCACCCTGGGAGCATTACTGACCATTCCCAGAAGCACGGCTGCTGCTCCCAGAACCCCGACCCCACATTGGGTGACACCAGGGGCTGGAACATCACTGAGGTTTGCCATATATCAGAAATTATTTGAAGGCACACAACAACAACAACAACAACAACAACAACAACAACATAATATGTGTAGTGTGCCAGGAAGCCATTCTTGAAGGATTGGACAGGCCCTCGACAGACAGATTCTGGCAAGCAGCTGACTAGAGAAATAAAAATTAAAAGACATTGTGGATGGAGAGAGCTTTGCACAGTGAAAGGGAACAGGAGGAACCACATAGTAGAAAGCTACTGGTTAGATTATATGATTGGCCTTTGGTTATGGTGAGCAAAGTGTGACCATTGGGCTGCATGAAGGCATCTACAGTTGTTGTTGAAGCCCCTAAGAGTCCCCAGGGCCCCCAATATGACTTTTAATTGTTATCTCAAAATTCTAGTCAGCTGCTTGCCAGAATCCCATTCTCTATGCCCAGTGATATGACTTTTAACACCCAGGACTGACTTCCAGTCAAGACATTATTCATCCAGTTTCTAGCAAGAAACATGATCCAGCAGCATGGGGAGATTTCACTCAGTCACCTATGTAAATCAGAGCAATTCAGCACATATTACAAGACTGAGCAAATTGTCTTCTAATCTGGGGGTGGTATGGGTGCTCCAAAAAGAAAGAGGATCAAGACCTCTAAAAGATGGAGAGCAACTGAAATAGCCAGGCTTCTAAAGCAAATAAATCATTGCAGTGGGAAGAGGTAACTTGTTTTGCTTTTGACTAAGCCACAATCCGCACATTCCCATTATTAGTTACCACTGCATGAGGGCGAAACACCTTTCCTTCAGCATTGTCATTTGTGGGAAGCAAACATTAGACATATATTCTGGAGAGTCATTGTCTACATTCCTGATCAAAATGAGGGGAAATTACATTATGTACCCCTCCACCAACTAAAATGACAGTGAGTGGGATCTAGGTTTATTTGAACTGTTGTTGTGTGTCTTCAAGTCAGTTCCAGCTTATGCAACCCTTAGGCTAAGGTGTCATGGGATTTTCTTGGCAAGATTTGTTCGGGGGGGGGGGGATTTGCTTTTAGCTTCCTCTGAGGCTGAGAGTGTGTGACTTGCCCAAGGTCAGCCAGTGAGTTTCCATGGTAGGGTAGGGATTCAAAGCCTGGTCTCCAGAGTTGTAGGTCAACACGCAAACCACTACACCATGCTGGCTTTGAGCAGACCAACTGAAATCAACCAGACTGAAATTAGTAATTATTAACTGGACTCTCACATATTGGTGTGTATGTGTGTCTATTTAAAGTATGTCTGTAGCTGTCTTCAAATATAAGTTCTTAACATCTTAAGCAGCAAAACAAAAGAAAAAAATATATACCTGTTAGTATCATCAATGAATGAAAGAAAAAAATAATGTCTTTCCTAACTGGATTATTTTATTTCTCCCCTTCTTTTCAGAGTACACCCTTTGCAACTGCTGAAACACATCCTGATCCTCCTAGCTCTGATAGTGCTGCTTAGGCCTCTCTTCAAACAGTACAAAAGTTGCCGTACGGCCTATTCCGTCCGTGGCGGCCTCAAACCTTGCTAGGCATTCCGGAAAAGAAAGCTACCATCTTAATTTTTTAAAAAAGCAAATAATAAACAAAATATCCTGTGGCTTTACTGTCACAAGAACACCTATGCATATGTAAAAAATACATTTAAAAATATAATTCCTTGTTTTTAGACAAAGAAGCTTTTTTGAGTTAAGATGCCATGCCCTAGCAACCATCAGAGATGAAGGTTGTTCTCACTTTGACTGCAGAAAACACTTAACAAAAGGCGCTCAGGAGTCAAAACAGCTCTGCTATCAGGTGCGATTAACATCTTCTTGAGGGAATGCATGTGGGCACCTTGTAATTATGCGTTTCAAAACATTACCATATTTTCTATTTTTAGCAATGCCTTTACATACCCACCTTTTTACCAGCATCTGAATGGTATCCCTAGATTCATGGCCCAGAAATTCTGCATTCTACTTCTGCTTTGGCTCAGACATCCAGAATTTGGAAAGATAATTTCTAGGGACCACAGCTTCTAGAATCCCTAGCCCAGTGGCTATGCTGCCTAGGGGATGGAATTGATAAAAAAAAAGTTTTTCCAACCTCTAGACATTACAGACATGCCTATATGGAGAGCATCTCCTATCAGGAAGTCATCAGTCACTATCATACATTGTTGAGGCAACTTTAAAAATGTTGCTGGATATTTAAAAATTGAAATGCAAAAGAGAAAAAGCAATCACAACTGGTTATGATGCCTACTGAGGACTTCCTGAGAGAAGATGTCCTTAGCATAGCCATAACTCTGATGTTCATATCTTGAAATAGTCACATTTTAAACCAAATGCATTCACATGGTGATGTTATATAGCTGCAGTGAGCTGATCAATAACCTGACTAGAATATCTGCTGCATGCTTTAAAAATAATCTTATAAAAGAACATGGGAGAAAGGCTGGGGCAGCTGCTGATTTCAGCTGCTTCCAAATAGAGCCAAACATGAATGTTACATTATTCACACTGCTATTTTTCTTTGAAGTGTGCTTCAACTGTTCACTTTGATCCTGAAGAACAACCCACACCCCAATGCACATGTATCGAATCTAGATTGGAGTTCTGCACTAGTCTCTGGCTTCTTGTACTCAATCCCTCAAACTGGTTACTCTCCATTTCTCTCAGCATATCCTTTCTCTCCCCCCCCCCCCATGCATCCCACTCTGGTACCTCTCATTCTGTTTTACTTTCTACTCCTTTCCTTGCCTCTTCTTGCACTTTCACAGTGCCTCTTCCCTCTGCCTTTTACATGCCACCATACGCATGCATGGCTCACTTTTCTTTCCTTCCTACTTTCTCCTTTATCTCACCTCATCCTTCCATTGCCTATAGGTCTCATTCATTTTATCCCTTGTGCCTGAAAGGCATGAGTGGACTTATTTATTTAAAGACAATTTCACAAAAGAGTGCCTTCACATTTTGCCTATCTTGGCTTCTTCATCTTTGTTGTTGTTGTTGTTGTTCTGTGCCTTCAAGTTATTTCCAACATATAGTGACCCTAAGATGAAACTATTATGGGAATTTCTTAGCAAGATTTGTTCAGAGATTTGTCTTTGTTTTCCTCTGAGGGTGAGAGAGGCCATCCAATGGATTCCTTTAAAAAAATAAAAACTTGGCATTTGGGCCAGATGTTGGTCCAAATACACATGCCTAGAACCAGATAAAACCTGAGCAGACTGGTAGTACAGTGCACCCACTCCATATGCCAGCGCATCATATGTGGGTTCCGTTTTATATGGCAGCCGTGCAGCGATTAAATGGTTATACTGAATGGGGATCAAGCATACGCATTATTCGCCTTATGTGGGGTGGGTAGGTCCGGAACAGATCCCCTGCGTAAAGCAAGGCTCCATTGTATAGCAACCTTAAGTGTGCCTCATCCCAGGGATTCTTTGCAAAACCTTGATTTCCCTTTTGTAAAGCAGTAACACCACAAGCTTTCATTATTGCACACATGTAAAAATGAAAACATTCAAAAGTTTTCATTCTGCTTGGCCAGATTACAAGAGGTTTTGCAGAGATGGTAAAGATTTTTCACATTTGGGTATTTGGAGCCAAAGATTTCACCAAAGGATTGTGCATAAGAGAAATGACAGGGGGGAGTTCACTGCAACATTGCTACTAACCAATTATGCTGCTTGGAGGGTTGCCATCTTTTCCGTAAAAGCTGCCAAATGCAGGAAAAACTATATGGAATTCATTTTGCCAAACTGTCAAGGAGACCCACTCATGAACCCAATGTGTACCTGTATTTGCACTCAATGAAACCCTAAAGGCCTAAAAGTGTGAGGACCCGAAATAGAATGATATGGATCTACTAATCTGAACTCTCACTAAAAGGCTTTGTTTATCCTCTCCCTATGTATTCAAAAGTCTGCTTGACAGGAAATTCTTTCAATGGTTCTAGTCTTTCATTTTCCTCTTTATGTCACCTAATCCAGCAAAGAGTTCTGGAGAACTCAAAAGCCTGCAAACTTTTCTGTCTTTTTGAATGGCCCTAAAAATGATTATTGACCAATAGCAACTTCAATTTTGTTTTCCTCATGGACCAGTACTGTTTCCTTTCTTTATTAGTATTTTTACCACATTTTTGACAACTGTAGACTGTTTCCAGATCAGCCCTGTTCTTTGAGTTAATCTGAGGGACTTGTGTGAAGTTCTCGTCTACTGCCACTTTGGGGATATTAAGAAATCTCAAATAGGCTGTTACATCTAAAATCAATAGATATATTTAGAAAGCATATAATACCAGGAAGACAATAGAAAACAATAAATTTGTTGCTTATTTCAAGGCAGGAGTGGTAATAGCTTTCCATATCCTCTACAATGTCTTCATTTATTCCCCAGATGAATAAAAATGCCTTACTACTAATCAGAGCACATGCAAAATCATGAGCAGCCTTTATATTCCAAGGCATTGTCATGTGGAGATGAAAAACAGGATTGAGGTGTCTAGTCAGAAAGAGACAGGAAAAATCTGGTTTTGATCATCTTAAATGATTATACAAAGTGAAGTCTGAAAATTTACACATAATCCAAATTATCCAAAGAGACATCAGACTGCAGGGGTTAATACAAGTGATTTGCATTTCAAAGGGTGCAGAGATTAAATACCCAGGCAGACATCCAGCAGGATTTGGTTACTGCAGTTGTAGAGATCAGACAGAGCAACTATTTAAGTACCTTTAATCAAGTGCCGGTCATTGTTAAGCAAAGGTAGTAGTTGCTGAAGCAAACCCTGTTTTCAAACACAATCAGCATTGGAATAAGCCTGAAAAGGTGGATGATGAGCTAAATAATTCTAACACTTGAACAAACAAAAATTGCACAGTACCTACTAATATGCTTTACGCTGTCTTAGACTGACATAATCAGTTAAACAAAAACACACACAAACACAATTTAAAGTCTAAATAATACCATCTGTCCTTTACTCATCCAGTATCCTTAAGCATATGGTCAGTGACTCTGCTGTCTGTTCCTGGCTCCCCAGCCTTCACTGCTGCATTTTCCTTGAGGCTAGATGGATGTGTATAACCACTTAGATCTCCCCACATGCTTTGGATTTATCTAAACCATTCCAAATTTCATTTAGCTGGACAGACGTGGTTGCCGATCCCAGCCTGCCGATTACCACATGCTGCAGAATAAATCAGTTCTGAAAGAATAATCTTTGGGAGCATAATGTTATGGATTTCCCTTGGTTTATTTCATTGTGCAGCATCAGTCTTACAAACCAGCTCTAAATGGGAAGAAAAGACATGGTGTTTAAGTAGACGTTGGTGTCGGATTGTGAGCAGGAATGTGAGCTGTGAACTAGGAAATGAAATTTCAGTTGCATTTTGAACTGAATAGATGACCTTCCTTAAGTGAGCATCTCTCTCTCAACCTAAAATCTGCCCCATCCATTGGCAATAGAGAGAAATGGCCAACCTTTCACAAATAGCAAAAGAATTGTTTTGTTGGTGTAATACAGTTGCAGTTAGTGGTTTCTGTATCAGTGATGCTGAACCCCATCTCCCAAATAAGTTCTGAGCCTTGGATAGTTCCTTTTAAATTCAGACTATAAGCTTGAGAGGATTGAATATCTCACTGATAGGAAAGCCACCAGCTCCTATTGACATAAAATCCTATGAAGTGCTCTAAATGCACTAAGGTGCTTATATAGCTGTCTCTTCTCTGTAAAGTAATCAGCTGAACTTTTCCAATTTGCTTACGCATTGATTAAAATATTTTAATAGTAAATCTTTTGGTCCCAAGACAACAGTGAATGTTGAATAAGATCAGAACATGATCCAAACTCCATGAAATATTGCAAAGATCCAAAGTAACACGAGTAGCATGGTTGGTCCAAGATATTTATCTACCTGAAGTAGGCTATATATTGACCATCCCCTGGTTCCATGTACAGAAATTGAATGCACTGCACAATTGTATCTTACTTCTATGCAGGAAATGAAATAGCATCTTCTACCACAGAAGAAGGCATCAAGACAGGTTAGACAAACTGGACAAGACATATAAAAGAGCAAGACAGAAAGAGAGAGCTCTCTCTTAAAGAAAGGGAAATGACTGGGAGTGTAAGAGCAATGATCCCAAGGAACAACTGGCTCCCACAGGGAGAATCATCTGAGAAGAATGAAGAGAACAGCCAAGGGACTGCTGTTACCATTCTCTCAATAACTGCTACCTGAGAGAGTTGCCTTCATTTTTTTGTTGGAGGGTTGAGAGGCTTACTGAAGACAGGGAACAAGAAAAATACACCTAAATGACAGTCACATAGCACTCCAATGATGAGTGTAAGTTGGTTTGTGAGAGTGGGTTAGTTTGTGAGAGATGGGAGCAGTACAAAGGTTTCCCCTTTGACGTGATTGTTAAGTCGTGTCTGACAGTAGGGGTGGTGTTCAGCTCCGTTGCTAAGCTGAAGGAGCCAACGTTGTCAAAGACAACTCTATGGTCATGTGGCCAGCATGACTAAACACCATGTCCAGTATCTTTGTGAACTTGTTCAGATATTTATCAACACTGATTTGCAATGCCATGCTCCCTGTGCAATGACTTTGACAGTTCCTCAGACTTCGTCCAACTAAGTTTCCATTTCCAAATGACTCCTTCTCTGTTCTGAATCCAACACAAATAATCTGTTTCATGTGTTACCATGCAGGGGTTCTTATGTCCTTATAGAATCATAGAGTTGGAAGAGACCATAAGGGCTATCCAGGCCAATCCCATAGCATGCAGGAATCACAATCAAAGCATCCCCGACAGATGGCCATCCAGCCTCTATTTAAAGATCTCCAAGGAAGGAAACTCCAACACACTCCGAGGGAGTGTGTTCCACTATCAAACAGCTCTTACTGTCAAGAAGTTCCTCCTAATGTTGAGGTGGAATCTCTTTTCCTGTAGCTTGAATCCATTATTCCATGTTCAAATTTGTGGAGCAGTAGAAAACACGCTTCCTCCATCCTCAATGTGACATCCTTTCAAATACTTAAAGAGGGCTATCGTGTCACCCCCTAACCATCTCTTCTCCAGGCTAAACATACACAACTTGCTAATGTTTGCATTCAAGAATCAGTAGGACCTGAACTTAAGAGTACACACATCAAATGACAATAAAAGAAAAGCAGCAGGTCTTATAAGTTTTCCCAATTACATTGGAATGGTGGGGCACTGGGACACAGCCACCTGCAATATGCCAGCTGACCCATCATCAAATATTGTTAAGATCAGAGTTTGGAAAGAATTACTTTCTTTGGAACACAGTTCCCTCATGCTAGCTGGGAGAGTGGTCTGCAAGTTATAATTTTTCCAAGTTGTTGTTCAGATGAGTTACGTGATGTATAAATTAAATACATTTAATAAATCAAAGTAAATGAACCATCTCATCTTACAGGTGGGAGGGACAGACATAGCACCTCCCTGGCCATCCTTTCTGAGTCTGAAGAATGAGATTGCTGGATGACAGAGCAGTGCATGCCATTTGGCTATCCCACATTTTATAAACTTGCTAGTTGATCTTGGCTTTAGCAGAGAGCATTTCTGCACCAATTTTACTAGTGGAGGGAAGAACCCCCAATTGCAAACCAGTTCATGTCTGTGCATGGAAAGAGTTTATTGTACTATTATCAAAGAAAAACATCTTTGATCAGCCCTGGCATTCACCAATTCAGACTTCTGACAGAGTCATTAAATGTACCCATTTTGGAGAGGCAGAGGAGGAATCTTCCATTTTCCTTTAAATCCTAACAAACCCTGGAATTCGGTAAATCTCCATCCCTTAAACATCTGACATTTCCCTTGTGGATCCTGCCCTATAACTTGAGAATAAATGTTTTAGGTTTAAATGCTTTCATGTTACCTCCTCTTTTTGCTTACAGACACCCTGTTCTTGGGCAGTGGAGGGTATTTTATTCATCCTGCTGGCTAGATAATTCATTTGAAGTTGCCTCCATCACTGTGTTTCTGAGTCTCTTTAATACGCTGTGTGGCCAATTAGTGGGATACAGTAATCAGCTTGATTGGCTGCAGGCTTGCCAGAGAGCATGTTTGTTTCATCTAGTCTTGTTAAAATACCGTCCTCTTGCCAATTTCATTTGCCACTTCCTCCCGCAACACCACAGACTGTATACAACATTTTCTTGAAAGTTGGGCTATGTTGGAGGAGAGCTATTAAAAAGGAGCATGGACTGTCAGCAGGAAAAACAGAGCAGCAAGCAGAAGAACTTTTTCATAGGAAAAATCAACAACCTTGAACTTAAATCCAGAGACATACTAATCAGCTTTGATGTGGTCTCTCTGTTCACCAAAGTCCCCATAATGGACACCATGGCACTTATCCGACAAATTTTTCCGGAAGACATCACAGCCCTGTTCGAACATTACCTCACCACAAGCTATTTCCCATAGGAGAATGGTGATTTGACCTACAACTCCCATAGCCTGGTTCTGCCTGCAAGATTATGGAAACTCTAGTGCAACACATGAGAAGAGAACCAAACTGGGGCAGCTTACTTTGAACAAAGCTCTGTGTTTGATAAAGAGAAGTGTACGGAGCAATATGAAAGAAAGAAATTTCATAGGTGTTATTTAAATTTAATATCTCGCAGAATGTAGTACTGTTGGAGCTTTCTGGAGGGTGAAAGACTGTAAATGCCACGTTCATATAACAACTGAAGGGAAGGGCAAAGCTCTTCAGCGTATGACACTGAAGTGAAATGTAGAAGACACATGTTCTATTCCAAAACATTTTGGCATTCAACATATTAGATTATTATTTTAGTATTTTAGTATTTTAGTATTTCATAATATGGTGTTTTATCATATAAATGGGGGCGCACCATGAGGGCGCATGGGCACTGATAGGGCTGGGCGCATGTGGACACCCAGCCCTATCTAGCCCTAATTTCAGGCCCAGGCCAGCAGAAAGCGCCTGTCTGTACCAGCCCTGAGTGCCCAAACTCAAAGGTGTTCCTGCACTGGGTGTTGCCTGGTGCCAGGGGGTGGAACTTCTGGGGAGTGGGACATTAGAGGTTAAGACTTCCACCTTCTGGGGGGTGGGACTTCCACATTATGGGGGTGGGACTTCCATGGACGGGACTTCCTGGGGACAGCTGAAGCCCCGGGATGGCTGAGAAGAAGAGGAACAGACACACGCCTGTTCTTCCTCTTCCCCACCCTCCATGTGTCCTCAAAAACGACTTTGTGTGCTATCTCTGGCACACATAACATAGGTTCACCACCACGGCACTAGAAACTAATTCTACTCCTAGGTGCCTTTCCCTTGATACAGAGGTTAACAGTTTCATACTAAAAACCTGCACAACTTCTTCCTTATTTTTAATATTAATTTGAGAGAGCAAGGTATTTTAAGATACAGAGGTATATTAGATGCATTATTTTATTTACCAGGCTGCCAGAATAGTCTTTCAGTGAGAACAAGTTTTTGATTTCTCTTTTGGTTGCTTTATGATCTACTGTATACTGTATATGATATTTTATCACTGCATTTGCAGTGTTAGGGAGCGCATCCATAATTGTCAGTCACTAAGCTCTACTACCTAACTAAACTACAAACCCCAGGATTCCATAGGATGGGATCATGACAGTTAATAGCACAATAATTGTGTTGTGTGACTGGGCCTCAAGGCACCATTCTGGACAAGGGGGTTGCATCTATAATTTCCTTTTCAAAGGCTCTTTATGCCATCTGACAATTGTGCAAATAGAAGCTCGTCACATTTAGCCCTGAGAGTCTGTGCTGGAAACAGACAGAAAATAAAGTTAATCCATCAAATGTAGACACAGCACTCTGTGCTGTTGAAAACAATTATGATTCTCTTCAGACTAAAAGAGCTCTGCCAGTGTCCTCCTGACCTTTCATATGTTATTTTTGCCCAACATTTAGCTTTTTGGTGAGATGACAAATCAATTTGTTCTCATCTTATGAAAGCTACCCCTCTGGATCAACTCAGTTCAAATGTGACTGGAATTTTTTAAAGAAAATGCTTACCTACGCTTGTGAGTTTGCTCAAGCAGACAACTCCAGCAGTGCATAAATAAGAAGGAGGCTTTTTGAGCACTCCAAATGCAAACAAGGAAAAACAGAAACAAGACATTGGTGAGCAAAAATGTCCTTGGGTGAAAGCAATAGACCAGATGTTCACTGCTGAGAAAAGCCTTCCAAACTCTAATTGACTGTTTGCTGTCAGAACAGCATTTTATGGATTCTTCATTTAACACAGATCTAAAAATTTCCATGTTGACTATTGCATTATGCTGCTGCATACATATATTGCCACACATTCCCAGTGTGCCACCAAATACTGCATTCAAATGTTTATTTTTGCACCCATCTTACCACTGAAGTACACATCACATATATAGAGGCATATATACCTAACTGCCATCATGATGAAACAAAAAGACAATGGAAGCAATACACAGAAGAGCTATAGAAAAGAGACGAAACAAGGAGTGACACATGGAATGAAGAACCATATGAACCCCAGATTTTTGGAAAGTGAAGTGGAAGCGGCACTCAGAGAAATTGGAGAGAATAAATAGAAAGAAAGGAAGACCACATGCCAGATGGATAGACACAATCAGGAGACCATGGACCTGAACTTTTAGGACCTGAGCATAGTAGTGGAGGATTGGGGTGGTAGTGGTGGAGACATCTCATTTACTTTATTATTTTTTATATTATTATTATTATTATTATTATTATTATTATTATTATTATTATCATCATCATCATCATCATCATCATCTCATTTACAGGGTTTCTATGAATTGAGGTCAATTCAAAGGCCGCTAACAACAACATCAAGCCATCCTCTCATGTTATTGCATTGCAAGGAAAATAGTGACAGTACAGTTGAGAGCTCACCCAGAAGGGGCAAATATCCCTAGAAATATTGAGAGTTTCTGGCCCTTTTTGCTTTAGTTTTACCTGAATATTCCCAGATTTGCATCCCCACTTTGAAATATCCTAGGTTTAACTCATGCCTCCTCTCTTGTGCTCTTCTTCCTTCCCCTCCTACTGTTCACATGTCCCTTCTAGACTCATGCAACATTTCAGAAACTGATTTTCACCCATTTTCACTGAGCTCCTTTATAGGAGCTCCTTCAGGAGTTATAGTCAAAGTGCTAAAGTGCTTTAGAAATATTACACTAGTTAAATATTAGCCTCATTTTGCCTTGGTGCAAATACTTGTTTTTCTGTCGCTTGTTCTCTGTTCAATCTGTGCCCTGGAAACAATGGCTGTATTTACTGGCAGTGGCCATCTTAGTTTATTCCAGGACAATACAAACAGAAAGCAAAGTAGGGTCACATTTAATTTCAGAAAATACCAGATTAATTTAAAGTGACCTGGGAAGAAGGAATTCCAAGTCCTTGGTAATGCCAGGAGTTCCCAGGAAATATTCCAGGATGTCGAAAATGTTACGACACTCTTCGAAATAGAATTAATTTCTACAAATTTGTGCAAGAATAAAATCTGGGGACTTTCAGATAACTTATTTTCTTAACTGGAGCGGCCGTCATAGAACTTATATACACTATGCTCAACAACTGTCCATGACAGACCTTACCTTGTCATCACCTTCCTCTTCCTCTTTTCATTTTTGTCCCACTCTTTTTCCACTACTCAAGGCACTTTACAAAGCAGATATTAGAGACACAATATTGCAGTCCTATCTGTAAATATGTACATAGGATTGCACCCTAGAGATTGGACCCAGATTCAGTCATACTTGGAGGACACCCATTGAAATCCCTAGGATTTAAGTTAGTAATGACTAACATGATTCAGTGGCCCTACCAAAGGATAAGTAGTTCTGGATTTAACCCAGTGTCTCTTCGCCTGGAAAGAACAAATTCCTTCTCTTGCTGATTTATTATTCTTATTTTAACAGGAATGTATTACAGACTCCCCAACTCTTCACAGATCTTTCACAAATCAACATCTTTATTTGTGCTCCTCAAAAGATCTCCATTGAAGAAAGTACCAGTCACTGCAAGTAACAGCTAAGGATCAGGGAATGGTGCCTACTTGATACAACAAGATACAACTTGAAACAACAAAATTCAAAATCCACAAAAGACAGATAACTTTATTGGTTAACTAAAATTCACAAAATACATCATGCAAGCTTTCAAAGCTCCACTAACTTCTTCATCAAGCAAAAGATGTTTAAAAAACCATACAGGAAAAGAAATGTGACAATGGTAGAGTCACAGGCCTACATTTTGTATCAAATGTTGTTTCTATTGTAGTTGAGTTGTTCTGGATGGATCTCAATGCAAGCACAGACCAATCCCCATCTTGGCCATGTGAGGACCAGGAACAAAGGCCAATAAAGGACAGGCAATAAAATTTCAACTCCATTGGCAACAGAATACTAAATTCTCTTGAGATCCAGGTTATCTCTGTCCTGTGCAAAGCTAACTGCTCTTTTCTTAGGCCGAGAACATTGAAGTTCTCAATAAATCCCTGTACTGTTAATTTGACATGCTAATTAGATGTTGTAAAGAAAGATGATCCCTTTCCCAAAAGCTTGAGTGTCATTTAAATTTTATTTTAAATGTTAGGGACACCAGACTGAGAAGTCCAAATACACAAAGTGAATGCTTTTCCTGCTAAGAAAGGAAGGAAATGATCCTTTAAAATTCTAATTCCAGACTTTGTCCCAGTGTCACAGCAGGATATCAGTTGCCCACATGAGGGAAGCCTTAGTTGCCAATGTTATTTTGCCTTTGTTGAAGGATTATAGTACAGTTTTTCAGCAAAACAGAAGTCTTAAATCTCTCATGGGATTGTACAAATTAACAACAGGGAGATCTTTCAAAGCAAAAAGGTAAAGTGGTAAGGGTTGTATTACCCCTTTCCTTCCACACTCCATCTGCAGTGAGCTGCACACTTTTTGAAATACTTGAGGTCAGTTAAATCATAATATCTAGGACCAAAAATGTGACTTCTCCTGAAAATATACATTTTATCATGTGCTATTTAATATATAAACAGCCATCACATATGTGGATAATAAAAAGAATTGCAACAAGTGGAGAAGAAATTTACAAGATTGGAGAAATCAGGAATGAGGGTTCACCCTTCCACCCTTTCTGCTCTCCTGCAGATATTGCTTCTCTGAGGCTGCTGTTGGGATTGGAAACCAATCCCACATAGGCACCCAAGAGCAAATTTTCCTTCCTATGCAAATAGCAGTTTCTGCAAAATTATTTTCCTCAAGACCACAGCAGCAGTAACTTAAAACTTCAGTTGAGCACTTAAGAAACTTCTCAAAGTATTTTGGAATAAGCCATCATTAAGGACAAAGGCCCAGTGATGTAGACATGAGTCAACTGACTCAAACTCAAGTTGCTTCAATGACTTGATTTGGATTTGACTTGGCAAAAATGACACATTGGTGCGTTACAGACCACCTGAAAGCGGCGGTCTGCCGCCGCAGTCATTAACAGCACGGAGGAGCCCCAGAGGCCAAACCGCGAGGCTCCCTGGCACTGCAAAAGAGAAGTGCCAAAATGGCGCTTCTTGTTGCGGGGCGCTAATGATGTCACAAGGCGCCAATGGTGCACTCGCAGCGTCATTAGCTCCGCATGACGTGTGGATGCTAATTGTCCGCTACGTCAAGATGGCGGTGCCCGTGTAGAATGGGCGCCGCCATTTTGCACATCCCCAGGACGTACTAGGGTTAGGGGCGTGCGTAAAGCACGCCCTTTCCTAACCCTAGTACGTCCTGGTGACGTACTTTACGTCCGTGCGGAACGGGCCACTGACCTGACTTGGCGCTTGTATATTTTTAATGACTGACTTGCTGATGCCATTCACTTTGAGCAACAGGCATAATCCGCCTGAGACTGTGGTGTGCATTTCTCGATAGGGAGCAGCAAATGTGTTAGGCAATGGGCTAGAGGTAAAAGGATCCTTCTGAAGATTTTGAAAACCTTTATCTTACATGGATAAGTTGACTCAGCGTTCCTGGGTTAAATTTTTTGACTGAGATTTTTAGGCTTATACATGAACATATGCAGTATTCTATGAACTGAAAATAACCTGACTCATACAAAGAAAAACATCACACCCTTCCATGGGATAATTCCAACCCTCTGCCATGCATGAGGCATGGTGAATCCTATTTTCTGATCTCTCTTATTCCAGTTGTTTGACTGCTGCAGTATTAATGTATCTGTGAGAAATGTATATGCATAGGAACAGATTTTGCTGCAAGCATATTGGCATGTTTATTTTTAAAATATTTTTAAATGTTCAAGACTGAATTACTCAGCTACCATCAAATTATCAAAAATCATAGCTGATTAGTCATTTTTTTTTTTAAAAAATGTTTCTATGCTACCTTCCTTCCAATGAATTCAAGGTGAACTACATAGCTCTTCCCCTTTTCACTTTATTTTTTATAAAAGCCCTGTGAAGTATATCAGGCTGAAAGAGACTAACTGGGTTAAAGTCTCCCAGTGAGGTTTATAGCTCAGAAGGGACTTGGACCCACATCTCCCAAATTCTAGTACAACACTCTCATTATATTTTTAAACCCTTTTCTGCTCTACATTTAGATGAAAGGTACACAAGTTCAACAAATTTAGAAAAGAAATTCAAGGAAGGAAATGGACAAATATTTTCACTTGGTATACAAGTGTTTCCTAAATTTCTATTCTAGGCCTTCCCTTTTCTCTACTTGAACATTCATTATAAAAAGCAAGCATCTAGATCTTTTATTTCTGAAGGTTTTAGAAAAAGGGACAGGCACAATTCTACACAGCTGCTAACTAAAAGGTAATACAGTTGGCCCTCTGTATCCACAGATTCTGCATCCATTAATTCGTCCACAGCTTGAAAATATTCTTTTTTTAAAAATCCATAAAACAAACCATGAATTTGCCATTTTATATAAGGGACATCATTTTATTTCACCATTGAATACAATGGGACTTGATAATCGATGGCTTTTTGGTATCCACAGGGATCTGGGAACTAAACCCCAAAGGATAACATGGGCCCACTATACAAATATATAACAGGGATAGACATAAACTGTAAAGGTGATGACTATATTTGACAAAATTTTAAGGCATAATGACAATTGTTTCATGTTTGTTTAGAAATTCTATACTAGATACAAGATACCTGCATTTTAGATATAATTTCCATGTATTGTTATATTGTTACATTGCTATATGTATTGTTATATTGTTGTGCTGTGCAATGGCCTTTGGTCAAAAGCAATAAAGTTTTGATTTTACAAATATATTAGGCTTTTTTATATTTTGGTCTGGTTATTTGGCATGATTTTTTAAGTATCAGCAGCAGCACTAAAAACAAGCATCTTAACTATTAAAATCTCTGAGCAATACCTAATTTTAAAATGTGGATGAGAGTCATGCAGGATTTCAAATGTTGTTGACTGGCAAGTCCTAGCAGCCCTAACTTGCAAGGCCAATGGCTAGTAATGCTGGGAACTGCAGTCAAAAATACCTTGGGTTTGCAAAACTTAACTGAACATGGTTGGGATTGTCCTGGCCTCTAAGGAACTAGGGCAAACCCCAAACATTCTTCTTGCTTCTGCCCCAAACTTAAAGTTAGCATACTAGCACTATGATATCCAGTTCAGGATTGTCCCAGGTCCTATGGTTTCCAGGCCAAAACCTGAAACCTAGGTATGATCCCTGGTTAAACATTATGCATTAAGTACCAACCACAGTTGCACATAGCTTGTCATTCAAATCCACACACACTCATGTGTGCTCACGCAAAGAGAACATATTTTTCCTGTCTGGAAATTAAGATTCAGTTAAAAGTGTGTTTCCCAGATCAAAGTGAAATTAAGGGATTATGTCTTTTTAGGGAGACTAGGGTTGCTAGCCTGTAAACTAAAGAATGCTCCTGTACCTTAATGGTTGCACAGAAGCAGGGGTATGTAGAGAGTTCTTGTAGCACCTTTGAGACTAACTGAAAGAAAGTAGTTGGCAGCATGCCAGAAGAGGGAATGTCCGTATGGATTGCTTGTTATCTGGTTGCATGAGAAGCATCATCTGCTGAAATTCCCTCTTAATTCATTTAATTACCCATTAAAGGGAAAGAAGCCCTCTCTCGTTTTCCGTCTGCCAACACTGAGAGAGATGGGATAAGGAACATTTAGGAGCTTATCCCATTAACAAATAAGATGGCTTACCTCTTCCGGCTTGAATTTAGGATCCGGGATACCCTTGGATGTTATACCTAAATTGCCATCTATCTAGGCGGGATGCTGCCACCCAGAAGCATCCCAGATCAAGGCCAATCTTTGAAGTTGAAAGCTCCCTGACTTCAAAAAGTCCTGGCTGAGTAAGGCTTTGACCCAGGATGCATCCAGGTGGCATCATCCCAGCTAGATAAGCAGCGATTTAGGTATGGTAACATCCAGGAGCATCCCAGATCCTGGATTCAAGCTGGAAGAGGCAACCCGGCTTATTTGTTAATGGAATAAGATCCTACATCTAGCCTATTTACTTCAAGGTGGATGTGGATGCAGAGCACACCTAGATGTACCAACAACTTTGGGATGGGGGAGGAAGTGGCTAAGTAAATACACCTCCCTAAAGAATCTTTGCAAATCACAGCAACAGAACCATTAAGCCTTGTAGATTGTAGGAAGTTGCTTCCAGTTGAGCTGAAGATTTGCAGTCTTTTCCACTTGCCTGGAACTGAGCCCATCAAAACTGGAGAACTGGCACTCATGAAACTGGAGAGTCAGGGCCAGGGACTGAGTTCTGGCAACCCAAGTTAGCTCTGAGGCCTGCTGATCCTGCCCTTTAAAAGACTCTCAGCCCCACGAGGACTGACTCTTCACAGTATTTAAGACCTGACCTGAGAATAGTTCAGAATATTTTTGAGTTGTGACAATGGCAACTAATAATGTGTGGTACAGAATCACTTGATGCCCACAAACTGGGCATTATGTTGCCTTCATCTACTTTGTGTTCTATGTATAAAAAAGGAAAGAGAACAGGGAAATTAATATTTCTTGCCTACTAAGTCATCATTGCCCTTTTTTCTTGCGGTGAGTCAGACGACTCCTGCATGGTATTATTTTGTTACACTGTATTTATATAAATTTGGGTATAAAGGGTAACTGTTAAAAAAATTATAATTCTCCTACTCAGTGGAATTTTCCTCAGCAATGTTCTTCTTTTCAAGGTCAGTTAGATTCAGAATACACCATGAGATGACCTGAATGCTGAAAAATGAAACTGACGTAGAAGGTTAGAGGACAGGCCGGTTAATCACTCTCATTCATAGGGTCATCATAAACTGACCCCAGCTTGAGGCAACTGACAAGAAGGACTATGCAAAATATCAAAAGACAACCCCATTTGATAAAATGTTTTATGTGACGAGATTAGAATTTGTTTCACACAGATACGAATCCATAGAAATCATTCACTCTGCAGAAGAGAAAACTTTCTCCCCGATTGTATGTTCAAAGACCACAAGCTTTAGAGCAGTGGAACTCAACGAAGTGGTCCCTGGATCATTGCTTGTCTCCATTTCATTAACTGTTTGTCCCTAGCAAGTTCCCAGGAAAGAAAAAAATATATAACCAATGTACACAAATATTGAGCTGATCTCTGGCACACTGGAGGAAAAAAATAATTGTTCATCCAACACATCAAATAGCCTGAGAAGCACTGGTCTAGCAGGTACAAATAGGCAATTTTTAGGAAAGGCTTATGGGTTAATTGTACATTGAGATATACTCCTTCTTTTGTGCTGCAACTTGCATCAATGTCCTTTTTAGATCTGTTGTGAAAAAATCTAACCAGACATGCATATAATCTCTTCAAACACCATCTGTACTTGACATCAGATGCTAATGCAGCAATATGTTACATGAACGTACTCAAAACATAAAAGACAAGCCCTCCTCCCTGCTACCGCACAACTATTTTTGGTCCCCCCCCCTCATTTTTTTTCATCCACTAATATAAACATCCAATAGAAAATTGAAGTCTGTGAATGACCCAGGAAAAATTTGCTGTTATGACTGGATGTCAGCCAAATATTGGGTATTGATTTACCTCAAGGTTCAGATAAAGGAAGATGAAGGTAGTTAATGGACTATATAATATGCTGATTAAATTTTCAGGTCAAACAACCATTCAGTAAGAGGAGATTACTCCTGTGAAATCAATGACTCAGTACTCAAATTATCTGTACTTACATTTTCAGTGAAAAAAATGTTTTAACTGGAAAATAATTCAGGAGATTGTTACAAGCCCTAAAATATTTTCTTTATATTTATAAACTGTATCTTTTTACATAGTTCTTGAACCCCTGAATTTGTACAGATCACTATGGAGTTGCTTCTAAACTGGTATAGACTTATCCACTCAAATTTATTATCAGAGGACATAGTTATTGGATTAAATGTCTGGGAGCCTCCTAAATTTATGCCAGGTTTGCTACAAATTAGTCCTTGTTTTCAGGATTCTGGGGCATCACATAACCTCACAAGAAGAGTCCTGCAGAATCAGACCAAGGATCCTGATTCAAACCATGAGGCCCAAAGTTCAGTGGGATTCAGCGCTCAGCACAAACTATTCCATGGCCCTTTCACACTACACAATTTTAGCACTATATTCTACTTTAACTGATTTTCTAACCCCCCATGGAATCCTGGTATTTGTAGTTTGGTAAGATACTCGGGCTTTCTGGTTCAGAATACTAAATGGCCCTCCCTAAAGTGCACATTGCAGGATTCCATAGGATGGATGCCACAAAAAATGGCCCTGTGAGATACATGAGGTCTGCAGGCTCATTTTCTGTACCTCTGCTCTGAAGGTTGCCGTTGCATGTGCAGGGGGCACATTCACTATGCCAAAGAAAACCCAACACAGATAATTGGAGGTAAAAGGCCACAACCCTTTGATTACAGCTGCAGTTATTTGGCATAAACATGGGATAGGATTTGGGTATTGGCCAGCCTTCCTGCTTCCCAAGGAGGCCCAACAACTTCTAGTCTCCAGGGACGGAGAGAAGGACAATTCCAAGGAGCAACTGGCCAGGAAGGCTGGAAGCATGGCAATATATGCTACTCTGCTGGACCTGAGTGAAGACTACCCCTAGTAGTTTTCACTCAGGTCTGCTGCACCATGCAGCCAATTAGGTGCGAGCAGAGTGCTCGCTCCTGATTGGCTGCAGAAACCTAGAAGGCCCATCCACCTGAGAGTCACAGGGTCTTCTAGGAAGAAGGAGGCCTGCTGGCGGGTGCCCATAGCCACGTGTCTCTGCTCCAGTCTCCTGGGCCACATGTGCTGCAGGTAAGTCTTGCAGCCCCCATAGATGTGGTTATATTATTATCATTCTCTGGGATTCCATGAAGCCAAAAATTCATAAATTCAGGTGGCTAATTCACTGATTTGGGCAACGTACTAAGGAAAATATGTTACCAAAAGATGTTTTGCAGCTGGATCAATATTAAGCTTTTATTGCATTTTAGGAAGCCACTGGACTTAAGGAGAGTGTTTGGTGAGAGGTACCATTATATTATCACCATATTTGTTCAACTTGTACAGAGAAAACATCATGAGCATGGTTAGATTTAGAAGAAGGAGAAGTGAACATAGGAGGAAGGAATTATGTTCACTCTCCATTCTTCTTAGTCTAACCCTGCTCTTCGTACAATGTTTTCTATGTATTGCATAGTTGAACAAATATAGTGAAAATATAATGGTACCTCTCATCAATCTAAGATATTAAGATGACACAATATTACTAGTGACAATAGTGTCACGGGTGTGTATGTGTGTGTGTGTGGGGGTGCAACCTGCACTGAGTGATACCCCAGAGGGGGGTGACACCCATTTGTCCCCACCTTACACCCACTCCTCCTTGCCATGGCCTTATTTTCCTCACAGGAGAACCTGGCCACAGCAAGGAGCCAGGTCAAGCATGTGCACACACTCCCCCCATCCTTGCCATGGCAAGTAAAGGCACGGGACATGCATGTGCTTGGCAAGGCTCCTTGCCACAGTCCTGTTCTCCTCTGAGGAGAACCAGGCTATGGCAAGGAAAGCCACTTGGAAAGGCTAAGCCCACCCCCACACCTTCTTATGCAAGCCCTGCCTCTTCCATTTTGGAAGCCCCACCTCTGCCCTACGCAGAAATCCTGCCTCCACACCAGGTGACACCTGAGACAGAGATGCTACTGACTAGTGGAAAACATCATAGACTTGGAACAATTACTAAGGAAAGTCAAGGAAGAAAGTGTAAAGGCAGTCATACTGCTGAACATAAAGAAAACAAAAATAATGATTCTGGAAGACCTACATAAATTCAAATCAGACAATGAGGAAATTGAAATAGTTAAAGATTTCTCATACCGTGGATCAAACATTGTTCAGAATGGAGTCTAGTCAAGAGACAAGAAGAAGACAAAGAATGGGAATGGTGGCCAGAAAGAGCTAGAAAAGATCATAAAGAGCAAAGATATACAACTGAGCACTAAAGTTAGAATTGTCCAAGCCACTGTATTCCCCATCACTATGTATGGATGTATGAGCTGGGCAATGAAAAAAATGGATAAAAAGAAAATCAACTCATGTGAAATGTGGTGCTTGAGAAGAATGCTGAGGTATATTACCATGGACAGCAAAAAAGACCAACAAATGGGTCCTTGAACAGATCAAGCCTGAAATACCTCTAGAAACCAAGATGGTCAAACTGAGGCTGTTGTACTTTGGCCACATCGTGATAAGGCGTGATTCATTAGGAAAGGTTGAGGTTAAAAGAAAGAGATGAAGACCCCACATCAGACGGATAGATTCAATTAGGGAGGTCATGAGCATGAGTCTGCAAAACTTAAGCAGAGCAGTAGAAGACAGGGAGTTTTGGAGATGTCTCATCCACAGGATCTCCATGAGCCAAAGTTGATTCAAGGGCAGTTAACAACAAACAACAAACCATTGACAACATAATATTTCTGTGAATTAGTTTTATTCTACCATTTATTCTTCAGCAATATTGTAGCTTAAAATGTTATTTAAATAAAATATTAATGTTCAAAACTAGCTGTTTTTATTTCTTGTCCCTGTAAACAGACATATTTCAGACAGCAGAAAGAAAAGAAAGAAAGAATGCCTAGCTTGCCAATGACTAGATATCTGTGCCCCATGATATTCAGTATCGTGTTTTTTACCTTTCTAAAATTAAAGAAATAATGAAAACCCATCCTTTAAAAATCTAAACAGAATCAATAACCAAAGGGGGGGCTAGGCTGCCCCTCGCCCTTTCCTTTCGCTGGTAGACAAAGATCCAAAACACACTGCAGAAATAATCCATTTTGAGACTGTTTCAACTGCCCTGGCTCAATACTAGGGAATTTTGGAAACTGTAGTTTTGTGAGACAGTTAGCCTTCTGTGTCAGAGAGCTCTGGTACACTACACTACAATTCCCAGGATCTCAGGGCAGTTAAAGTGGTCTCAAACTGGATTATTTCTGCAGTATGCTTTGGACCCAAGACATATTTCTTTAAACAGACTTTTAAAGGGTAAGCAGGAAAGTTTCTTATTTAAATGCATGGGTTTTTTTTAAATTTAATAACTTTCGTATGGCATTTAAATGACTTTTTTTGTTTAATATGTGGATATTCTACTGTTAAGGTTTTCCAACTGATTCTCTTTGGAAGCCACCTGAGCTCTCACTCTGGAGAAAGGTAGCATAAATAAAGCAAAAACCAACATCAGTGCATCGATTGCAGAGGTCACACCCTACAATCAAACCCAGTGCCACTTACATAAGGAGGAAATCCTTTATTTTAAAGGGTTCTCTTTTATTTATTTTATTTTAAAGGTTTTATTTTAGAGGGTTCTCATATAGGAAATTGAACAACACTCGAGTGAAAGCAGCGGCTCAATGTGTTGGAAGGAATGAGAAAGTATGCTTTGCATCAGCTATCTTTAGTCCTTCTTATTTATTTATTTATTAGTTTTATTTGTAGAGGGCACCCATCTTTCATTCTCTTTAAATTTTTCTCTGCTTACAGTAACCTAGAATATATTCTACAACTTTGGCAGCCAGGAAAGGACTCAGACAAGCTGTTACACAAGTCCTTGACCAAGAGTCATCCATTCCCTTGCAGCCCAAGTACAAAGGAGAAACCTGTACAGGCTGAGCTTCCCTCATCCAGAATTCCAAAATTAGAAATATTCCAAAAACCAAAACTTATTTCTTGAGAGGCAGAGATAGTGACACTTTTGCTTTCTGGTGGTTCTATCTACAAAAGCTTTGTTTCATGCACAAAATCATTTTAAAATATTGTATAAAATTACCGTCAGGCAATGTATATAAGATGTATACGAAGCATAAATGAATTTCATATTTAGACTTGGCTCCCATCTCCAAGATATCTCACTGTGTGTGTGTGTGTGCATGCATGTGCAAATATAGATATTGCAAAATCCTCTGATCCCAAGCATTTTGGGTTAGAGGGATTCAAACTGTAGTCCTTTACATCCAGCCAGCCAGTGATCTTATACTGGCCTCAACACTCCCCTGCCTTTTCAGCAGAGGCCCCAACTGAAGCTAACAGCTGGCTCTTCTTCATTCCTGAGGCCAGAGGAATGGCAGGAGGCAAGGCTATGAGTCGGGTGAGTCCTTCCACAAGATTAAAATTCAGAGCAAAGATTCAAAGCAGCACTTCATAGTAACTCACACTTGCTATCCTACAAGGCCAGAAGCAAGGTTGGAATACTTCCAACTCATCCAGGCTTGGCATACTGCCTCGGAGCAGGGTGGCCTTGCCATTTTGGAGGACTTTAAAGAGAGGTTGGGTGGATATGATTCAGGAGTGTTTTAGTTGTGTTTTCCTACATGCAAGGGTTTGGATGCAACGGCCCTTGCAATCTCTTCTAACTCTATGATTCCAGCAAGAGTTCCGGCACATTTAGACTCTATTTAGTGCACTGTTCATTACTTCAAATTGAAAGGGAAAGTGATGCACAGAGGAAACCCTGCTGATATTGCCACTCACTAACAGTGAGGATTTTTTTTTTCTGTGCTAGTCTCTATGGGAATTAGGTTGGAAAGGAGTGAGGCAGAAGTTCACTAAATGCTTTGTAAGCCAACAGGTTCCCCATCACTGGTTTAGTAGAGGCCTCCACATTTGTGGATTCAGCTTTTGTGGATTTGATTAAGGTATTCTCTCTAGGAATCTCTAGGTCCTCCAATGCAACTCTGCTGGACGTTGACCATAAAGTTGTGCTGGAGAACCTAGAGGTTCCTAGAGAAAACACTTCTCTGGTCACTTGTAGGTCCTCCAACATGATTCTGTGGTCAGTTTCTGGCAGATATTGATGATAGAGTTGCACTGGAGAACCTGACTATTCCTAGAGAGGTGTTCTCTAAGGTGAAAATAGTGTTTTTCCACATTCATGGGGAGACTTCAACCCTAAACCCAGTGAATGTGGTGATGCCACTGTACATTGTTTTGGAGTTATCTGGCTTCTGTTTAATTCACTTATCAATGCAGCTTGTAATGCCAGTGGACCAGAGGGATTTATTGAAGGATATACTCAGAGGATGACATGCAGAAACTCACCTGTAGTGATAAAGATGAAAGGAATGAACCTGGGAACTGAGGGGTGAAGCAGATTTCTGGATAGGAGAGACCACTGTCTACTTCAGCCATGATTGGGCCCCGATTTACCTGCGACCGCAGCCATCAAAATGGACAAGCAGCAGGAGCATTATTTTACTGTTCCTTTTTGGATTGGCTCTGTACAGTTTCAGAGTGGTTTCTGGATGCTTCGGGGGCATGCATCATCTGCACACCATGCCCCAAAACAGCTGGAAGCTGCTCCTTTTGGCCCATCTGTTTGGGGCCTGAGAGTCTCCAAATAAATTGATTTCTAATGAAGTTTTAAAGGAGTTTCCAATTAAAAAATAAAAACCCAAAGATGTGCTTTAGTACTTTGATCATCAACACCAGCACCATTAACTGTGCCTGAAAACAGAGAGCCAGAGTAGCTTTTATAATGCTGGTTTGATATCCCCCCTAGCTCCCCAACAGCCTGTCAGCCTCACATTTTAATCAGAGTGTATAAATTTTGCTTTTTTGGACTACAGATGCCAGCACCTCCAAGTCTGGTATACATATTCCTGCCTAGAGACTTGTATCACACAAAAAACACTAGGCACTGAAAAGCCAGTGGACTCATGACTTCATCTCCTGCTGACATTTCAGTTAGTCATGGGGTGGAACCCTAAAAACAGTTGCAGAGTGGTCTTGGGTTTTAAACAAGGGTGTCATATTTGAAACACCAAATATGACATATATCCAGTCAGGCAAAACTGGGGCAGAGCAAAGATGAGAAACTAATGTAACACATATGGCTTTATTTTTGCAATGAATCATGTTCCATTTAAGCCATAATGATTTTTCTAAAAGCCCATTTAACTTCATGTTATTTCTCTGTAGCTGAACAGATGGGAGAAATCCATAGAGCTACAGACTTTCCCCCATAAATAATACAATCGGCCACATTTTTAGATGTTCAGATAACTCCCATTCTACCTCAAAACGAATTTTAAAAAGCTAAGACAGAAATCTGAGACATGCTTAATTAGGGAGTGAGTCTCATTGAGCTCAATGGGACTTAGTAAACATGTACAGAATTCAGTTGCATAGAACTTAGCAATTTGATTGCAATCGTGTTCAATATTTAAGTATGTTTATGACTGTATACATGCAGACCAATTTTAAGCACATTTACGTAGATGTAGTAAGACTCAGATTTCAAAGGAACTTACTTTCTAGTAAGTATTCATAGTACTGTAGTCTAAAATTGCAATAATCTGTAAACTCTGATTAATTTTAGATAAGTGTGAAAACACCTAACTCTATATTGGATACATGTTTGAGAATGGTAACTAATATATATACTTATTTGGGAGCAGACCAATTGAACCCAGCAGGACTATATTCTGAGTAAACATGCATGAGATTGCAGCAAAACTTAGAATGTGTGGCCTTCTTTTTCTTTTTAAATGACCACTGAAGGATTTGTCATATGTAACAAGCCAAAGTCTGTTCCCTTAGCCCTAGCCTCCATCACTTCTGCACATAATTAGCACATTATTATATTTGTCCCATTGCCTTGCTGGATTTCTGATGGGAAAAAAATCAAGAAGCACAGAGAAGCATTGCATATATTTCCCCAGCTGCATTGGAAAGATAGCAGATACTGCATCCCTTGTAAATGTAGTATATATTTTGCTTTCAAAAGGGTTGAAGTTAATTATAAAGGCAGAACAGAAGACTTCTGTTTCTGAAAAACAGAATGCAATGTTGTACATGTTTATAATTGAAGATAAGAGAAGAAAGTGTGTTACACTAATCAGGAATGATAGTATATAGGCAATGTATTTTGAGACCTCTGTCTCATCCATTCATTGTTAATCATGACCCATGGTCTGATCCTGGAATAAATTATTTACAACAAGCAACATTGTTACCTGTAAATAGTTGCTTTAGGGGGCAATACAGTTATACTTCTAAAGCAATGTAACAGGGAAGTGTAGAGTTAATTTACTGGCATAACAAGTAATGATTTTGAGTTACTTACAAAGTTACTTTCAGGAACATTTTAACATTCTACTGGCAGGTAATGATTATATTTATTTAAACAGCCATTTGTCAACTAAAAACTTAATCACACAAGAAAAGAAAGGCAAAAAAGATCAGGAGAGTAAGGACTTTCTCTGTGCCACTCCACATGACATTGTAGCACTTCCGTTCTCTTCTCAAGGGGAGACAGTCATCACAGAGTGCCTTTTGCCAAACAGGAAAAATTATCTCCGCACAAAGTAAGTTTTGATAACTGTAATGTCTTACTGAACTACAAATCCCAGGATTGCATAGGGTACAGTCATTGCAGGTAAAGTGGAATCAGAGTACTACAGTCGTGTAGTGTGAAACAGCCTCAGACTGTGTCCCAACCAAACTGCTCCTTTACGGGAGACTTTGCAACCAGGACCATTGTTCTGAGATTCACTGTTGCTATTAATTTGTTTATATTCCACCTTTTTCCCAGCCCTTTTCAAGGCAGCTTTCAAAAATTAAAACACAGACGGATAAAAAATAAAAACAGAAAGTTAAAATGTAAGTATACTATCAATATCATTAATAGCAATATGTGTGAGATTTATGACATTGCCGGGTGCAGCCTCATGTCAACATACATTTTAAAATGTGCTTTGTTTTCTTTTTTACAAGTATGAATTCTTAAATCAAAGGACTTTATCACACGTGAGGAATTTCTCTTAATTTTGAATGAAAAGAAAGTGGGGCCAGAACGCATTTACATGAATTCGCTAGTTCAGCGAATTTTCGTGAATGCGAATTGCATTCAAACTGGCTTCCCATTGCCCAAAAATAGCATGCCATTGCCTGAATTTGCATGTGGTTATCTATCACGCAATAACATGAAATCCCATGATTGCGCTCGGACTGATTTCCCATTACCCGAATTTGCACGCAATAATGTTTAATAATGTTAAACCCCATGATAGCGTTCAGATTGCCATTGGGTTATACTTCCAATTTCCCTTGTCTGATAACTTCCAATGATAGGAAACCATTTGTCTTTCCTGATTTTTGGACTTCATCTCTGGGAGGCCCCAGTTAACATGGCTGGTGGTAGGGGATATGGGATATTACGATCCAAAACTGTAGTCTGGGGGCAAAGTGTTTCTCACATCTGATGTAAACCATTGTTAAGGTTGACTGTGCAAACCAAGGTGTGAAACCATGATTTGAAGTGGATAGCAAAACTATTAACTGCATTAACCACGACTAGGCACAACATTCATATTGAACAAGCCATGGTTAAGTCAGATTGCTTGCCTCTCTGTTCACATGATGCCAAAGAGGTCTGTGTGCCATAGTGGTTTGAGTGCTGGAATACGACTCTGGAAACCAGGGTTCATTGGTTTGTATCCCTACTCAGCTGTGGAAACCCACTGGATGACTATGTTGTTGTTGTTGTTGTTATTATAATTACAGCGCTTTAAAAATAAAGTTTAATAATAATAATAATAATAATAATAATAATAATAATTTATTTATATAGCACTGTAGATTTACACATAGGCAAGTCATACACTGTCAGCCCTCAGAAAACTCTGTCTTACAGTCACCATAAACTGGAAATAAACTTGAAGGCATACAACAACACCAACAAGAGCTCAGCAGACTAAATCATGGTTAAGTCATTGTTAACACTGACCATGATTAGATAATATAATAAAAAAATTATTATAGTGATGATACTCCAAGATAAATTTGGTCCCAAGAATCCCATGAGGCTAATCTAATTGTAGGAGGAAATATCTTTTGAAAAAGATATTCAGGGATTGTATCTCACATCCTTTGTTGATTATATGTTTACTCTTCAAATCTTGACTGATTAAATGTTAACTGATGTCTAGTAACTAGTGACAGCTGAACAAGATAACTGTCCTGTTATTGTTTTCTAATACCATCTGCCTATTGTAATTAATGCTAAGGAAAAAGCAGCATGGGATATACAGTGAAAGAAATAAAACATGTATGTGAGAGTCAGGATGACCCAGCAAAAGCAAGTGGAGCCACACAAGTGTAAATAGGTAATGTAATTAACAAGTCCTAAATGCCAAGGACAGAAATGCAAAGTGGATAATTGAACACACCTGAGAATTGTTAAAGTGGACAAGGCTGAGATGATGAAATCATTAATTATGGGATGAATCAAGAGAACCAATGAAAATGGTTGTACACGCCCACTGGGTGGAAACAGACAAGAGTGGGTGGTATCTTGCAATGACTATAATAATGGCTATGAATCCCAATGTATTTTGTGGGTAGTAGTGGAGGAGTAGTGTGGAGTTGGAGCTGTATATAGTAGAATAAAGTAGATCTTTTATATAAGACTACTGAGTTGTCTGGTGTCTTGGGTGAAGCTACAAGAGCCAGCTGGATCCTGAAGAAGTGTGAAGACTTCTGTGGAAGCAAGAGTGAGAAGGCTTGGAGAGTTTGTCGGGGTCTTCAGCCTATTCTCTGTAACTCTGCTGCTTTAGAGCAAAGCTTTATCCACTGGCCAAAACTGGTCAGCGCTGGTGCGTAACAAGGTGGTGAGTTCGAGACAGAGGTGAAGAGCTACAACTCCCATCATCCCTGACAATTAACACCAGATCAGGAAGAACCCATTTCAGTGCCAGTTTGTAGAGATTTGTACATTATGACGGTGCCTGCCATACTAGGGTTAGGGACTGTGCGGTTGCTGCACGGTCCCTTAACCCTAGTACGCCTCCAACACGGCACCTTTGGCCCATCTGGACTGGGCCTTAGTTGATAATGAAAAACAGGAAAGACTACTTATTTTGGACCTTGGAATTTCATGGTCAGGGTCTGAAATTCTGAAAGGGTCTGAAAGGCTGAAAAATATGACAGATATCTGTATCAGATGAAAATATTCTAAGATTAAGTTAAATATGTTAACAACATGATATTAGCAACCATAACAACCACAACAATACTTAACATTTGTACAGCACTTTCAAGAGGTCAAAACATTTCATAGGTGTTAATCTAATTGCAATCTTTACAACAGTCCACTTAAGTACAGTCGGCCCTTCTTATACACGGATTTTTTATACACGGATTCAAGCATACACGGTTTGAAAATGTCCCCAAAAAGTATACATTTACCTTGATTTTTCATTTTTTATAAGGGACACCATTTTGCTATGTCATTATATTTAATGGGACGAATTTTGTTATACATGGGGGATCTTGGAACCAAAACCCAGCGTATAACAAGGGTCCACTGTACAGTAAATCTATTATTTCCCTGTAATACAGAGGGAACAGTTGAGTCTGCTTGCCTAAGGTGTTTCATGGCAAAGCTGACATACAAGGGCATACCAGTTGAGGAGTTGACTTTTAAAATCACAATAAAGCAAGAATGAAATCAAACAACTTTGTGTCATGGTGAGCATCTACTGTAACTAATCAATTATTCAAACAAGCAGTAGTTGCCCTCATCAATATCATCACTTTAAATACTGAAAGCTCTTCATATTAATTATCTCAGGAATTTTTATTATAGCCTGGTGAGAAGATCAATGTTACTATTTGCAGATGGCATAGAAGGCTGAAGTTCCTGGAACTGTAAGGTAATGGTATGCCGAGGCTACCTAGTGAGTTCCCCTAGAAGTGTGAACTTGGAAAAGGTTACAAGAATGACATATTGAAAAGGAACTTTGTATGTTTCTCATTAAATATATAAGACATTAACAGAATAATATCCTTATATGCATTTTTAAAAGGCATAAACAATGAGAATTTCTAAAGATTTCTTATTTCTGGAACATCTGTATGGTTTCTCTTTTTAAAGACCATATTAAATGTGGTTGAAACCTGATTTTGTTTCTGAAACTGTGATATTAAATTGATGACAATAAAGGTATTGAGAAGTTTGGTTTTTGTTGTTGTTAGCTGCCCTCAAGTAGACCTCGACTCATGGTGACCTTGTGGATGAGATGTCTCCAAAAATAAAAACACATCGTCCTCTCCTCTGCGCATATCCTGTAGGTTCAGAGCTGTGGTCTCCTTGATTGAGTTTAACTCCTGGCATTTCTGAGTCAGGCCTTGCATATATTTGATTTTCAGACTAAAGACCCTTCAAGCAACAAAGCAAAGCAGAATTGCTAACTCCCTAGAACAATTAAAAGTTTGTGTTAATTATATCACTGTTGTTGTTGTTCTTGTTCTTGTTAACTGCCCTCAAGTCAACTTCGACTCATGGCAACCCTGTGGATGAGACATCCCCTGATTTTCCTCCATGTGATAAAGTCCCAAAACTCAAATGAGTTGATTTTCTTTTTATCTGCTTTTTCCACAGTCTAGCTCTCACATCTATACATAGTGATTAGGAATACTTCGGCTCAGACATTTCTAACTTTGGTGCTCAGTTGTATATCTTTACTCTTGCTCCTTCATGGCTGCCCTACACATTCCTAGTTTTCTTCTTATTGTAATAAGGAATTCCCAAAGGATCTCAACATGTGTTTCATAGACTATAGCAAAGTCTTTGACTGCATCGATCATGAAAAGCTATGAAATGCCCTCAAAGACATGGGAGTGCCAATACACTTGATAGTTCTGCTGAGAAATCTATACTCAAGACAAGAGGCCACTGTCAGAACAGAATATGGAGAAATGGAATGGTTCCCAATATACAAAGGAGTCAGGTAAGGCTGCATGTTATCACTGTATTTATTCAACTTATACACAGAAAATATCATATTGAGAGCAGGGCTAGACTCAGAAGAAGGAGGAACATCAACAATCTAAGGCCCCATACAGACAGGCCAAAATAAAGCTGTTTCGGGTCATTTTGGAGGTATGCTGTTTAAACGACACATGCATCTTAAGAGGCCAGAAGCTGTGCCAAAGCTGCGCTCAAGTCTTTAAGACTGGAGCATGGCTTTGGCGCAGCTTCCGACCTCTGAGAATTTAAACAGCATACCTCCAAAGTGACCCGAAGCAGCTTTATTTTGGCCTGTCTGTATGGGGCCTAAGATACTCTGACAGCACAATATTAATAGAAGAAAACATCATTGACTTGGAACAATTACTGAGGAAGGTCAAGGCAGAAAGTAGAAAGGCAGGCCTGCTATTGAACATAAAGAAAATTATCCCAATGCTGGCCTAATTTTAGGTAAAAATTACATGTTTTTCATAATTGTCTGGGAAACAGAGTTTTCAGTTGTCAGAATATTATGTGAACTTGACCCATGCTTTGGGAGGTCAGTAACAATTATAGTCGTCCCTCCCAGTTCACAGTCTTGCCATTCGTGTCCCTCTATCTTTCGTGGATGGTAAGCCAGGAGGGACATAATGGCGCGCACAACCATGAGCGTGCCTGCATTTTAATCAATGGGGCTCCAATACTGGCAATTTTCCCAATTTGGTGTGTGTGTGTGTGTGTGTGTGTGTTTGGAATGGATCCTCCATGAATCGGAAGGGATGACTTCAATTGCAATCTGTATATATTATAAAGAAGTAAGCACCATTGGCCTCAGAGGAATTTACTTCCACTGAAATACATAGAGCTGTATACAGCATTGTAGCCTAAATTGTGTCACCTGACACTCTTCGAATATTTGAAAAACAAAAACAAAAAACACTACATCAACTTGTGTATTATATGCAAGCTTGTGTGCGTGCACGTACGGCATGCGTACACACACCATCAAGTCAGTACCAACCAATGGTGACTCTAAGGCAAACCAATCATGGGGCTTTCCTGGGAAGATTTCTTCAGAGGAGGTTTGCCATAGCCTTCCCTAAGCCTGAGAACATGTGACTTGCCCAAGGTCACCCAATGGGTTTCATGGCCAAGGAGGAATTGAACCCTGGTCTCCATAGTCATAAGCCAGCACTCAGACCACTATGCCATACTGGCTCTCATATGCAAGCTCACTTAGACCAAATTTATCTATTATCCAAACGTAGATACAATTAAACAAATAAACTGTTTAACTGGATGATTAGCCCAAGTGCTGTCAGCATCCTGTTCCTAGTTTGTGTGATCTGTTAGGGTCTGTTTTCTTTCCTTTGCTGCTCCTGCTTCCTTCAGATGTGAATAATTCCCTATCCTCCCCCTTGTTTTCATAGCTTTTCCATTTCATTGCAGAATGTGGCAGATCCCAGTTGCTGAGGCAATGCCAGCTGCCTCAGCAAATTTATTGAAAGATGCTCTTGGCAGACTTGCTTCTTCAAAGCTGAGGTAATATGCAAGGTAACCTGGGGTGACTTTTGGAGGAAGGAATGTGCTTCACCATTCATGCTCCTGCTGGAATTTCAAAGCACATTCCACTCTGTAAAACAGCTTTAGTCAATTGCTCAAGACAAGCTGGGAAACAAATGTCTTCCCACTGCTGCAGTTGTCTCTCTTCTGCACAGTTAAAGATAACCAATGCTGAGTGGCCTTGCGTAGCTTCATAAAGCCAAGGGCCAGTGTTCTGCCAAGAGCACTTTATAGTGCTATTTATTCATTATATTTATATCACACTCTCCTTTTCCACCATCAGTTTCAACTACTAACACAATAATTCTCAAGGGCAGGTATTTATGGCAACAGGGAATCAGAATTCTTGAATTTGTTTCTGCTGTAAGGAGAATAATTCAGGGAGTATAACGAAGAAATGAAGAACTAGTGTGATGTAGGTCTAAAACTAGTGTGATGTAGGTCCGTGCAGAAATAATCCAGTTTGAGACCACTTTAACTGCCCTGGTTCAGTGCTAGGGAATCCTAGGAATTTTAGTTTACTGCGGCACCAGAGCTCTCTGACAGAGAAAGCTAAATGTCTCACAAAATGACAGTTCCCAGAATTCCCTAGCATTGAGCCAGGACAGTTAAAGCGGTCTCAAACTGGATTATTTCTGCAGTGTATTTTGGACTATAGTCTACAGCACCTGGTATTCACTGGCATCCTTCCATCCAAGTACTAACTAGGGGTAAACCTGCCTAGTTTAGATTAGGCAGGATCATGTGCCTTTAAGATAATTAGTCGCTGATCTCCTTGGTGCCTTTATATAAATTTTGTCAATTCACATTACATTTCAGGGACAGGGCCAATGAATCTTCTGTCAATATCTTTGTGCGGTTGTTTCTGATCCAGGTAGTTCATCCCAATAATGCACTATTAATGTAAACTTATAGAGACATTTGAATCCACAGCCTTTTATGCCTATACTTAACTAATGGCTTCTTTGCATGTTTGCATACTTCCTATGTGCTTTTTCACACTCACTCTCTTCCTTGAATCACTCTACCCTGCAGTCTTTTTATTTTTCCCTTTCTCTCCTCCATTTAGTCATTTATTTGATTATGGGCAAGTTTTGTAAGTAAAGATAAGTTTATATGTTTTACATGGGAGACCAAGCTTGTTTCTTTCTCTATTATACCCTTTATGTGTGAGGATGGACATAGGAGTGGTTATTCAGCTTTTGCCTTGCCAATTTGATTATTCTTCTTAAGAGATCCAATACTAGCTCTCACATTTTCCAACAGAAGACTGAAAAATAAGTAGTTATTTTTATTTTTTATTCTTTTGCCTCTTTCTCATCTGTTTAAAAATTAACTGTTCCCTATTAAAGCCTGCATTTCCAAGTGCACAAAACCTTAATTTCTGCTGCATCTTTTATTTTTCTACCACACAAAATGTGTCAAGCTGTTGATTTAGGATGGCCATACGTTGGAAATGACTTGAAGGCACACAAAAACAAGCTGATTAGAATAATGTTGTGCAGGATGGCATAAAGAACCACTGTTTTCAGCATCTCTTGTGTATATTTGATTGTGCATTCTTAGTATTGTAAGAGGTTAGCCTTCCTGAACCTAGGACCTTCAGATGTGTTGGGCAACATACCCAATAATCTAACAACACATCAGGAAGGTTTTTGTAAGTCTCTATTGTGAAGACTTTAGGGTTAATAATAATCTCAGTGGAAGATCTGGCCCACTTTGTCTTAAACTGAATTAATATGGAACTATAAACACTTTCTCACAGTTACTGTGGTCATTACAAAAACACTTGGGGAACAACTGTGGATAATAGATTGGTGCAAAACCAACATCAAGAACATTATTTGAATGTTTCCAAAACATGTACCATTGACAGATATCCAGAATAATGACTCCTTGTAGGATGCCTAGGTGTTTCATAGACATGGACAGTCAACCCAGTTTTGTGCTCCCATATATTATATTGTTACCTGAGCATTTGTGACAGGGGTTAAGGTAAAGCTGAATCTGACTGCCTGTGTCATCCTCCCTTCCTCCTGATATTTTCATCCACAAGTAATCAAGGGTTTGTTAGGTTCATGCAAGAAAACTTAGTGCAATCCTAAATATGTCTGTTCTGCCATGAGTCTGATTGACATGAGCGGGGTGTACTCTCGCACAGCAGGCAAACAAAGTACAGTTTTCCCCACCCAACACCATAATTTTCCTTTATGACAATGCCAGACCCACTTTTGGTAGACATTTGAGCAATATTACCTGGGAGTGGTAGCCTCTCTCTGAATGCCTCATTTTCTTGTAAGCACTACTGCCTTTTCAATTGCTCTCTCCTTGTGGCCCTTGTCTGCTCCAAAAGAGAGTCCAAGACAGGTCATTGTTTCATCTCCTTATTCTTGACCAGAGTTTGGAGAGCTTACTCTTTTGGACTATAGCTATCAGAATCCCTCAACCGGCATAGCAACTAGGGATTCTGCAGTCTGTATTCCAAATCCAACTTTTCCAAACTCTGTTATTGATGCTGTTTTCATGCTTTGAATGTGCAGGTTAAAAGTGAGAAGGATCAGTGGCAAGACTCGGAAGCCCTAGTGGTCAGCAGTGGTCAGTGGTTACTGGTGGCTTCCATGTTAGTGGGGTGGTGAATCTGCTGTGGATTTTAGTCTGAATTTTAAATGAGAAAAGATTCATTATGGAAACCACTGGCCACCACTACAAGAGCCCCTGCAGGATATGGATCTTTTCAGGTTGTTGATTTGGACTGTTTCTAAACAATGATAATAACAACAGCAACAACACATGATGAGAAATACTGGGTCCGACTAAAGGCCTTTTTAGTCTAGTTTTATGTTTGCACTGTGGTCAGTCAGTTGCCTATGCTTTTAAAAATGTTTTGTGACAGAAGATTTAGAAATTAATATTTTATTGTTTTGTGCTACAACTTTACCATAGAGTGAGAATAACATTTATGTTAAGTTAATTTTAATTTTTAATCAGTTTGATTTAAGGAGGTATGTCTTTCATAAGTTGATTACAGTTTGTTTCATCCTACTGCCTGGCATTGTGGCTGGATACTCGAGCAAATCTTTAGATAGTAAGCTTTCTTGTAACAGAAATCATCTAGTTGGGATGGCCTGTACTTCTCTGGAAAATCCCACTGGTACAAGGATCCACACAAAGCTGAAGTTAGTATAATACCTCTGCTCAACATAACTCAACTGGGCTTGCTGCCAGGAGGATAAGAGCTAAGAGAAATGGTGCTCCTCATTAGAAGAGGAACTGGACAGCAGTCCACCCGTAATACAGCAAATCCAGAGTAGGCAAACTATTTTGTAGAAGTGCAAACAGGAGCCAATAGCTGTTGAATGTCATTCAAAAAAGCAATTAGTCTGGACACCTATTTTAATATGTTAATCATGCTAGCACGCATTTATGACCTGTTTGGAAAGATTGGGAACATATATCACATCATGCTTCTGATTATAACTAAATAATGAAAAGTGGGCTTGAAAGACCATCAAAGCTGGAGACACGTGGCTCTGAAGTCTGTTAAAGCCATACATGAGCATATTGACAATCTTACATAAAAACCTGGCTAGAAAGTATAGCAATGGAGGGGTTTCTTTGCCAGACAATCTGTGCTTAGCCTGCTATTCTCATCTGACCTGCTTAAAGCTTTTGCTGCAACCATCTAAGGGTGACTTTCTTTATAAGCTGGAAATTTAAAATGCTTATGTTTGCTAAGCTAGGTTTTAATGTTTGAGATTTATTCTGATTTTCTTAGACACATCGCTATTTATGATGCCTTCTTAACCATTTCACTCATTGTTTCATCATAGCCTTTTAGGCTAGTCACACCATAACTGGTTTAACTATTATGTCTGAAGCTATCCTTGTGGCTTCTTTAATAGTTGTGTTTTACCTATTGTATGGTTTTCTTGTTTGCTAGCCATGTTATATGGTAATTTTCTTTATCATTACTACTTCATATTTTATATTACTCACTAATATAATATATACATAATTTATAATTATGTATTGTTTATTACAATCTTGCCTATCATTTCAATAAATATTAAATTCGCTTTACCTTGGAGTGTGCTGCTGGATCAAACATTATTCGGCCTGTTCATTGGAGCTCTATATCAAGAATGGTGTGTGCAGGGAAACAGATTTCTGTGGGTTTTTCTGTCTTCCCTTGCCAAAATAATTTGGCTGGCTTTGGGCACTATGGACATCATCTGCAGTTGGGTAGGTGAGGCAGAGGGACCATTTTTTCCTCCACTTCAGGTAACAAAACATCTTGAGCCAGCCCTAAGGAGGATAAAAAACATTCTTACCAGAGCTTGGGGATATTTTTTTAACTACAGCTCCCAGAATTCCCTAGCTGGGAAATGTAATCCAAAAAGGAATGTTTTCAAGTGGTAACCAGCATGCTGGCTGAAGTGGGCAGAACTCAACGCAGGGCCCACAGAGCCAAGGAAAGTGTTCTCTATCAGTGACCATCAGTAGATTGAGACTAAGATGGCTCCTTACCCTTTAAGAACTGCTTAGGAGGAATATTTACAAGGTGTTATTAAAATGGAATACAGAACAAGAAACAGTGAAGGAAGGGATGATAACATGGGCTAGAAATATTGGCCATTCTATCGATTTAGAACACTGGAGAAGTCGTGGAAAGATCACATAAGATTTATGCTTAGTTATGACGTAAGGGAAAACTATTATAAAATGTTATTCTCTTGACATCATACCCCAGAAAAATTGGCTAAAATGTTCAAAAATCTGAGTCCAAATGGTTAGAAATGTGAAAAGACAATTGGCACATACTACTATATGTGGTGGTCATACCCTAAGGCAAGATTCATTTGGAGAAATATATATAATATACCTGGCTTGGGCCTGAGGGTGAGGCAGTGTGGGCCCAGGCCCTCCCAGCCGGGTTCTCAGTTAAGGACCAGATCAGGTTAGGTGGACGGGGGGGCGGTGTTGCCTTGGTCCATAAAAACACCTTCTCCTTAACCAGGATCCCAGTCCGGAAAACAGATCACATCGAGTGTATTTACCTGTCCCTGAGGGCTAGAGACAGTCTGGGGATTCTGTTGGTCTACAGGCCACCCCGTGCGCTAACAGACTCCCTGGCCGAGCTCACACAGCTGGTCTCGGAACTGGTGTTGGAGTCCCCAAGACTTCTTGTCTTGGGAGACCTCAACATCCCTTTCGAGGCCAGTGAAGTTCCAACAGGTGCTGCTCGGGAGTTCATGACTACCATGACAGCCATGGGCCTGTCTCAACTAGTCTCAGGGCCTACGCATTGCGCTGGTAATACCCTTGATGTGATCTTTAGTACGGACATGGAGGTTCCGTGGGTAGAGATCTCAAACATCTCTCCCTTGTCATGGACGGATCATTTCTTGGTTGAGGCTCGAATCAAGGCTTCTACCTTAAGCTCCCCCGGGGGTGGCGGACCCATTAGGATGGTCCACCCTCGAAGGCTGATGGAACCCAAAAGGTTCCAAGAAGCCCTAGAGGGATATGCGACTGGTTCTGACGGTGATTCTGTTGATGCCCTGGCTAATATCTGGGATACCAACCTGTCCAGGGCTATACACAGTGTCGCTCCCAAGCGTCCTTACCGGCCTGCTCCTAATAAACAACCATGGTATACGGAAGATCTTAGAGTAAGGAAGCGGGCTGTGCAACGACTAGAGCGTAACTGGCGAAGACATCAGCGTTTATCTGACAGGACACTCCTTCGCTCTCATTTGAAGGCCTATGGGGTGGCAATAGGTGCAGCTAAGAATTCATTCTATGCTGCACGTATTGCGTCCGCAGAGTCGCGTCCAGCTGAGCTGTTCAGGGTTGTGAGGGAGCTGACTCAGCTCCCTCCCTCCCTGAGCCCTATTCTGGTACCATCTAAAGCCTGCTGTGATGATTTTAATAACTTCTTTGCGGATAAAATCTCTCAGATCAGGGCTGATCTTGACGCCAGTATTTATGCAGGTCCTGTAAGAGAGGCGTCCGAAGCATCCGTGGCCCCAGTTATACTGGATCGCTTTGAGTTTGTTAGTACCGATGAAGTGGACAAGATCCTTCGAAGCGTTAGGAAGACGACGTGCTCTCTTGATCCCTGTCCCTCATGGTTGGCAGCTCAGGGGGGAGATGCGGTGCTGACTATGTTGCACCGCATCATTAATACTTCTCTAAGAGAGGGTCAGTTTCCATCTAAATTGAAAGTGGCAGTGGTTAAACCCTTGCTTAAGAAACCCTCCTTAGACCCCCTGATTCATAACAACTATCGGCCCATCTCGCTGCTACCTTTTTTGGGGAAGGTGATCGAGAGAGCAGTCGCCTTCCAGCTTCAATCGATCTTGGATGACACCGATTTTCTGGACCCATTTCAAACTGGCTTCCGGGCGGGCTATGGAGTTGAGACTGCCATGGTCGCCTTAGTTGATGACCTCCGTCTGAGCATGGACAGGGGAAGCGTGTCCCTGTTAGTGCTCTTGGACATCTCGGCGGCTTTCGATACCATCGACCATGGTATCCTTCTGGAACGCCTGGGGGAGTTGGGTATCGGAGGCACTGCTTTGCAGTGGTTCCGGTCCTACCTCTCGGGTAGATTCCAGATGGTGGAGCTGGGGGATTGTCGCTCCGATAAGAGGGCACTTACATCCGGTGTCCCTCAGGGAGCGATTTTATCCCCTATGCTTTTTAACATCTACATGAAACCGCTGGGAGAGATCATCCGGAGACACGGGGCGCGGTGTTATCAGTATGCTGATGACACCCAAATAATTTTCTCTGTGTCTCCGACTGATGCAGTAACTAAGGATGGCATCTCTCCTCTAGATGCCTGCTTGGCGTCAGTAATAGGCTGGATGAGGGAGAACAAACTCAGTGTGAATCCAGGGAAAACGGAAGTACTGGTGATAGGTCCCTCGGTTCCGGGTGGTGAGATTTGTCAGCCTGTCCTGAATGGGGTCACGCTCCCCTTGAGGGACTCGGTGCGCAGCTTGGGAGTACTCCTTGATTCGTCGCTTCATCTGACATCCCAGGTGGACGCGACGGTCAGGAGTGCTTGTTTTCAGCTTCGGCTGATACGCCAGCTGCGCCCCTACCTGGGCCGTCGGGACCTTGAAACTGTTGTACATGCTTTGGTAACCTCTCGATTGGACTTCTGCAATGCGCTCTACATGGGGCAACCCTTGTACCAAACCCGGAAGCTTCAATTGATGCAGAATATGGCAGCCAGACTGGTCGCTGGTAGTTCCAGGACAGACCACATAACACCTATTTTAAAAGATCTCCACTGGCTACCCATTCGCTTCCGAGCTCAATACAAGGTGTTGGTTTTGACCTATAAAGCCCTAAATGGCTTGGGCCCAGGGTACTTGGAGGACCATCTCTCCCCATATAATCCACCCCGCACACTCAGAACATCTGGGACCAATTTGTTAGAGGTCCCTAAATCCCATTTGGTGAGGACCTCACAGAGGGCTTTTACTATCGCCGCCCCCTCATTGTGGAATAAGCTCCCTATAGAGCTCCGTTCCTCTGCATCTTTAGTTTCTTTTAAGAAACAATTAAAAACGCATCTATTCCAGCTGGCTTTTTCACTCTAGGTAATAGTGTTCTTTCTCTGCTCCTTGTTGTTGTTTTTCGACCCCGGATTAGTGCAATATATTGTCTTTTTCTTGCCCCTAGTGAATTGTGATTTGTATAGATTCCCGTTCCTACCCCTAGTAATGATGTTTTTAAACTTTTTATATTGTGATGTTTTATCTGTATTTTATTGTTTCTTGTCTTGTAAGCCGCCTTGATCATGCAATTGGAAAGGCGGGATATAAATAAAAATTATTATTATTATTATTATTAATACTATACAGGAAATATTAAATATAAAGATACCTTTTATACCTGAAATATTTTTATTAAATATGTTACATATGTTGGATTAAAAAAAATAGAAAAGAATTTTAAAAAGATTTTGTTATATATGATCATAGCTGTGAGGGTAGTGTTTGCTTGAAAATGGAAAGATCCAAGAATTCCTGATATAGGAATATATAAAAAATAAAACCTATTATTATTATTATTATTATTATTATTATTATAGAAGAATGGTTGTTTAAACTTTATGATAGTGAGCATGTTGGGCATGGATGAGTTAACAGATATGCTTAAAAAGGAGAACATATATAGTTTGGAGGAAGGGTGGGTAGAGGTAATACAATTCTGGAAAGAAAATTTGGGTAAATTAGCGGTTATATTTTTTGATAC